>NC_140586.1:955929084-955936584 GCF_964204655.1 Triturus cristatus | reverse complement strand
CAAGTGTCCATCTGCCCGGGACAAGAGACCCTGGTGCAGAGCCCCGGAGCCCTGCAAGGGCAGGCGGGAGCCCTACCGCTATGGCTAGGTGTGGGCAGCTGGGAGTCCTTTCGGTCCCGGTCATCTGGTCGCACCTTTCCCTCGGCCATCTGGTCGCACGCAATGCTTTCTAATGGGGCGACCAGATGGCCGGGCCAGCCTGGAAGTCCCGATGAGGGCTCATTTGACTCCCGGATCCCAGTCAGGGCTCCAGGAGGTCGGGCGCATCCGCGCCTAGGATCCCCTCCGTCACTCGGAGCGCGCGGGTTACAAGAAAGGTGGGTAGCCTTCCTCCGGATTAGTAGGGGCAGGGTATGCCGGGACACCCCTCCTGGGGATGGCGGTTCTCAGGCGGGGACCAGATGGGTCAAGCCTGGACGACACTTCCGCGGGGCGTCCGATGCTCCCTCCTCCAGCCCGCGGCGAGGCAAAGGGCCCAGGACGGGCTCCATGGGTCCCCCGGGCGTCCGGGCCCCGGGAGCTCCGCCGTGCCTCCCATGCCTGAGGCCCAGTGTGGGGTCTACGAGCCCCCCGAGGCCTGCAGCCCCCCGAGGCCTGCAGCCCCAAAGCCCTGCAGCCCTGGAGCCCTTCAGCCCGGAGCCCTGCAGCCCTGGAGACCTGCAGCCCCGGAGCCCTGCAGCCCCGGAGCCCTGCAGCCCCGCAGCCCCGGAGCCCCGGAGCCCTGCAGCCCCAGAGCCCCGGAGCCCTGCAGCCCCGGAGCCCTGCAGCCCCGGAGCCCTGCAGCCCCGGAGCCCTGGAGCCCTGGAGCCCTGGAGCCCTGGAGCACTGCAGCCCTGGAGCACTGCAGCCCTGCAGCCCTGGAGCCCTGCAGCCCCGGAGCCCTGCAGCCCTGGAGCCCTGCAGCCCTGGAGCCCTGCAGCCCCGGATCCCTGCAGCCCCGGAGCCCTGCAGCCCTGGAGCCCTGCAGCCCCGAAGCCCTGCAGCCCCGAAGCCCTGCAGCCCTGGAGCCCTGCAGCCCCGAAGCCCTGCAGCCCTGGAGCCCTGCAGCCCTGCAGCCCCGGAGCCCTGCAGCCCTGCAGCCCTGCAGCCCCGGAGCCCTGCAGCCCCGGAGCCCTGTAGCCCCGGAGCCCTGTAGCCCTGTAGCCCTGCAGCCCTGCAGCCCTGGAGCCCTGCAGCCCTGCAGCCCTGGAGCCCCGGAGCCCTGCAGCCCCGGAGCCCTGCAGCCCCGGAGCCCCGGAGCCCTGCAGCCCCGGAGCCCTGCAGCCCTGGAGCCCTGCAGCCCCGGAGCTCTGGAGCCCTGCAGCCCTGGAGCCCTGCAGCCCCGGAGCTCTGCAGCCCCGGAGCCCTGCAGCCCCGGAGCCCCGCAGCCCCGGAGCTCTGCAGCCCCGGAGCTCTGCAGCCCCGGAGCCCTGCAGCCCTGGAGCCCTGCAGCCCCGGAGCCCTGCGTGGGCAGGCGGAAACCCTAGCACGAAGGCTCGGGTTGGACAGATGGGAGTCCTTTCAGTCCCGGCCATCTGGTTGCACCTCTCCCCTCTGCCATCTGGTCGCGCGCAATGCTTTCCAATGGGGCGACCAGATGGCCGGGCCAGCCTGGAAGTCCCGATGAGGGCTCATTTGACTCCCTGATCCCAGTCAGGGCTCCAGGAGGTCGGGCGCATCCGCGCCTATGATCCCCTCTGTCACTCGGAGCGCGCGGGTTACAAGAAAGGTGGGTAGCCTTCCTCCGGATTAGTAGGGGCAGGGTATGCCGGGACACCCCTCCTGGGGATGGCGGTTCTCAGGCGGGGACCAGATGGGCCAAGCCTGAACGACACTTCCCCGGGGCGTCCGGTGCTCCCTCCTCCAGCCCGCGGCGAGGCAATGTGCCCAGGACGGGCTCCATGGGTCCCCCGGGCGTCCGGGCCCCGGGAGCTCCGCCGGGCCTCCCATGCCTGAGGCCCAGCGTGGGGTCTACGAGCCCCCCCCCGAGGCCTGCAGCCCCAAAGCCCTGCAGCCCCGGAGCACTTCAGCCCGGAGCCCTGGAGCCCCGGAGCCCCGCAGCCCCGGAGCCCCGCAGCCCCGGAGCCCTGGAGCCCCGGAGCCCTGGAGCCCTGCAGCCCCGGAGCCCTGGAGCCCTGCAGCCCTGCAGCCCCGGAGCCCTGCAGCCCCGGAGCCCTGCAGCCCTGGAGCCCTGCAGCCCTGCAGCCCTGCAGCCCCGGAGCCCTGCAGCCCCGGAGCCCTGCAGCCCCGGAGCCCTGCAGCCCCGGAGCCCTGCAGCCCCGGAGCCCTGCAGCCCCGGAGCCCTGCAGCCCCGGAGCCCTGCAGCCCTGGAGCCCTGCAGCCCCGGAGCCCTGCAGCCCTGTTACCATGTTGGACCTAAGGTCAGCGTATCATCCGATACCATTATCCAAATCTTCCACTGACCTAACTACATTTGTAACACCTTTTGGTGCATATAAATACCTAAGACTTCCGTTTGGTCTAGCATCTGCGGCAAGCGTATTTCAAAGGTTTATGGATCACATGTTGAAAGGCATTAATTCTGTTCAAGCTTATCAGGATGATGTCTTAATATTTTCAAACAACAAAGTTGAGCACTTGTCTACTCTCAGGAGAGTACTGGATACATTTAAAGAATTTGGGGTAACCTTGGGTCCAGATAAATGTAAATTTATGGCGGATTCCATTGACTACCTAGGGCACACCATCTCTGCCTCAGGAATCAGGCCTAAGTTTTCACTCACAAGAGCGATTGATGAAGTCAGTATGCCCAAAAATAAAGATCTGTTTTGGGGATGACAGAATATTACTCAAAGTTCATATCTAATTATGCTCAGGTGGTTCAACCTCTACGTGTTTTATTAAAGAAAAATGCATGCTTTACATGGGGAATTGAAGCACAACAAGCTTTTGATTTAATAAAAAAACTCATCATTCAAGCCCCCGCTCTTTCTCCATTTTCACCTGGTGAAAAATGCATTTTGTCGGTTGATGCAAGTCAAAATGGATTAGGGGCCGTCCGCTGCCAATGGGTCAATGGAAAGGAAAACACAATAGCTTTTTCCTCAAGATCTCTTTCTAATGCAGAGTCAAATTACAGTACCATTGAGAGGGAAGCTCTTGCTTGTACATGGGCTGTGGAAAAATGTAAGACTTTTCTTTTGGGGTACTCCATTTGAAATCTTTTCCGATCATAAGCCATTAATACATTTGTTAAATGGGAATGGTACAGGAAAAGCTTCCTCCAGGCTGGTTCGTTTATTGTCACGATTACATGAATACAATTTTGTTATAAAACACATACCTGGGGACCTAAATTCAAGAGCAGATTGCCTCTCTAGGTTATCATTAAAAGATAACTCCTCATGTTCAAGATTTGATGATGTGGAATGTGTGGTGGCGTCTATTGATGATCTTGTCAATGACTTGCCTCATGTCACAGAGGATGATTGGGTGAGAGCGTCTGAAGAAGATTCCACTCTTGTCGCAGTAAAAAAACATGATTGTTTCAGGATGGCCCAAAGAACGCTCACTTCCCTCTCCCTTAAAATCATTTGCACAAATCAATCAGGAACTTTCCCTAGTTGAAGGTTTGATCTTGCGTGGTGATCTCGCAGTTCCCCCAACTTCACTGCGTAAGAACATTTTTGATATAGCGCATTTGGGGCATCTGGGCATAGGAGCAACCTCAAGGAGGTTGAAAGAAAATTTTTGGTGGCCCGGTTTAGATGCAGATGTTGCCAAGTGGGTAGACTCATGTGCAACTTGTCTAGTATCTGACAAACATTGGAAAACAGTAAAGACACCCTTGCATAATGTTCCAGTTCCAGAAGAAGCATGGTCTAAATTAGCATTGGATTTTGCAGGCCCATTTGATTTGCAATCTCATGAAAAAAGATACATCTTAGTATTAATAGATTACTATTCAAAATGGGTGGAGATTGAATTTTGTTCTGCACCTTGCACGTTGTCTGTGATTAACTTCCTTTCTAGAATATTTCTTTCTGAAGGATATCCGAGAGAGTTAGTCACAGACAATGGTTCTCACTTTTCCTCAAATGTGATGGAAAATTATTTGAAATCTCATGCTATTAAACATTTAAAGGTGGCATTGTATTCCCCGTCAGCTAATGGTTTAGTTGAAAGAATGAATAGATTTATAAAAGAGGGAATACAGTCAGCTTTATCCACTAGTGTACCTGTGGATATGTTCTTAAAAAAAAAGATTTGGTCATATCTTACAACTCCTCATTCGTCAACTGGGGTCTCACCATTTAGATTACTCAAGAAAAGAGATCCTAATGGTACCCTTTGTCCATCAGGGTGCCTGGGGCGGGGTCTGGAGGGCCCGGGAAGGCTCCCCCTGTGCCTCCGAGCCCGGGAGCTCCGGCTGGGTCCAGGGGCCCGGTCGGGCCCCGGGTCGGGGTCTCCGGCCCCGGGCCCTGTCCCCCGGCCTGCGGCACTGCCAAAGGCCCGGGACGGGGTTCCGTTGTGGCCGGGGAGCCTTCTCTCGCTGGATCGGGTTCAGGAGCTCCAGGGCGGGACCCTGGGGGCCATGGGGAGGGCGGCCTCCTCAACCCGGGCTCCGTCCTGGGTCCTGCTGCGTGGCAGGGTGCCTGGGGCGGGGTCCGGAGGGCCCGGGGAGGCTCCCCCTGTGCCTCCGGGCCCGGGAGCCACGGCTGGGTCCAGGGGCCTGGTCGGGCCCCGGGTCGGGTTCTCCGGCCCCGGGCCCCGTCCCCCTAACTACGGCACCGCCAAAGGCCCGGGACGGGGTTCCGTTGTGGCCGGGGAGCCTTCTCTTGCTGGATTGGGTTCAGGAGCTCCGGCCGGGCCCCTGGGGGCCCCGGGGAGGGCGGCCTCCCCAACCCGGGCTCTGTCCTGGGTCCTGCCGCGTGGCAGGGTGCCTGGGGCGGGGTCCGGAGGGCCCGGGGAGGCTCCCCCTGTGCCTCCGAGCCCGGGAGCTCCGGCTGGGTCCAGGGGCCCGGTCGAGCCCCGGGTCGAGGTCTCCGGCCCCGGGCCCCGTCCCCCGGCCTGCGGCACTGCCAAAGGCCCGGGACGGGGTTCCGTTGTGGCCAGGGAGCCTTCTCTCGCTGGATCGGGTTCAGGAGCTCCGGCCGGGCCCCTGGGGGCCCTGGGGAGGGCGGCCTCCCCAACCCGGGCTCCATCCTGGGTCCTGCCGCAGGGTCTGGAGGGCCCGGGGAGGCTCCCCCTGTGCCTCTGAGCCCGGGAGCTCCGGCTGGGTCCAGGGACCCAGTCGAGCCCCGGGTCGAGGTCTCCGGCCCCGTCCCCCGGCCTGCGGCACTGCCAAAGGCCCGGGACGGGGTTCCGTTGTGGCCGGGGAGCCTTCTCTCGCTGGATCGGGTTCAGGAGCTCCGGCCGGGCCCCTGGGGGCCCCGGGGAGGGCGGCCTCCCCAACCCGGGCTCTGTCCTGGGTCCTGCCGCGTGGTAGGGTGCCTGGGGCGTGGTCCGGAGGGCCCGGGGAGGCTCCCCCTGTGCCTCCGAGCCCGGGAGCTCCGGCTGGGTCCAGGGGCCCGGTTCAGCCCCGGGTCGAGGTCTCCGGCCCCGGGCCCCGTCCCCCGGCCTGCGGCACTGCCAAAGGCCCGGGACGGGGTTCCGTTGTGGCCAGGGAGCCTTCTCTCGCTGGATCGGGTTCAGGAGCTCCGGCCGGGCCCCTGGGGGCCCCGGGGAGGGCGGCCTCCCCAACCCGGGCTCTGTCCTGGGTCCTGCTGCGTGGCAGAGTGCCTGGGGCGGGGTCCGGAGGGCCCGGGGAGGCTCCCCCTGCGCCTCCGGGAGCCCCGGCTGGGTCCGGGGGCCCGGTCGGGCCCCGGGTCGGGGTCTCCGGCCCCGGGCCCCGGCCTGCGGCACTGCCAAAGGCCCGGGACGGGATTCCGTTGTGGCCGGGGAGCCTCCCTTCGCTCGTGTGGGTTCGGTAGCTCCGGCCGGGCCCTTGGGGGCCCCGGGGAGGGCCACCTCCCCACCCCGGGCTCCGTCCTGGGTCCTGCCGTGTGGCAAGGTGCCCGGGGCGGGGTCCGGAGGGCCCGGGGAGGCTTCCCCTGCGCCTCCGGGCCTGGGAGCCCTGGCTGGGCCCGGTCTGGGTCGGGGTCCCCGGCCCCGGGCCCCCTTCCCCCGGCCTGCCGCTCTGCCAAGGGCCCGGGACTGGGGTCTGTCGGTCCCGTGCAGGCCTCCCCTGCTTGTCGAGGTTTTCTGCAGGCCCCGGGTCGGAGGGCCCGTCGGGTCCCCCACGCAGCATCCATGGCTGGGGCCCAGCTGGGGGCCCTGGGCCTCCGGCCCCCTTTGCCCTGCCACCCGCTCACTCGTTAGTTGGGGCACAGAGCGACCAGATACCTTCCCTTCCGAGCCCGGCCGTCTGGTAGTAACTTTCCCCTTCGGCCATCTGGTCGCGCCTGTCCCCTCGGCCACCTGGTCGCGCACGTTTCATTTGGCTATCTTCCCTTCGGCCATCTGGTCGCGCCTGTCCCCTCGGCCATCTGGTCGCGCACGTTTCATTTGTCTATCTTCCCTTCGGCCATCTGGTCGCGTGCAATGCTTTCCTATGGGGCGACCGGATGGCCGGGCTCGCCTGGAAGTCTCGATGAGGGTCCATTTGCCTCCCGGATCCCAGCGAGGGCTCCAGGAGGTCGGGTACATTCGCGCCTTGGGTCCCCTCCGTCACCTCGTGCGCACAGATTATAAGAAAGGGGGGTAATTTTCGTCCGGATTACTAGGGAGAGGGTCAGTCAGACCTCCGAGTGGTTTGGCGATTCTGAATCAGGGGAAGGCAGACCCGGGGCCCGCCCGCCGGGGCCCCCAGGGACCCGGGTACGCTCCTGCCTCTCAGCCCCTTCCCGATGGTCCTTTCTCTCCGAGTTTTCTGGGGCAGACCCCCGTGGGGTCCGTGGATCCAGAGACAGGGGAAGGCAGCACCCGGGCCCGCCCGAAGCGGGGCCCCCAGGGGCCCGGGTACGCACACCTGCCTCTCAGCCCCCTTCCCGATGGTCCTTTTTCTCCGAGTTTGCTGGGTCAGACCTCCGGGAGGTCCGGCGATCCCAAGACGGGGGAAGGCAGACCCGGGGCCCGCCTGCCGGGGCCCCCAGGGGCCCGGGTACGTTCCTGCCTCTCAGCCCCTTCCCGATGGTCCTTTTTTTGCCGGGTTTGCTGGGTCAGACCTCCGTGAGGTCCGGCGATAGCGAGACGGGGAAGGCAGACCCGGGGCCCGCCCGCCGGGGCCCCCAAGGGCCCTGGTACGCTCCTGCCTCTCAGCCCCTTCCCGATGGTCCTTTCTCTCCGCGTTTTCTGGGGCAGACCCCCATGAGGTCCGTGGATCCCGAGACAGGGGAAGGCAGCACCCGGGCCCGCCCGAAGCGGGCCCCCAGGGGCCCGGGTACGCACACCTGCCTCTCAGCCCCCTTCCCGATGGTCCTTTTTCTCCGAGTTTGCTGGGTCAGAGCTCCGTGAGGTCCGGCAATCCCAAGACGGGGGAAGGCAGACCCGGGGCCCGCCCGCCAGGGCCCCGGGTACGCT
>NC_140586.1:955914084-955924084 GCF_964204655.1 Triturus cristatus | reverse complement strand
AAGTCTCAGTGTCTCTTTTAGGAGGTGTTGGACTTGGCCCTTCTGGCAGGTTCACCCCTGGACTTTTTGGCTTTTTATTGGTGACTTGGTGTGGTAATTGTTTGGTCTCTGCGCACTTTCCCTGTGTCCCAGGGTAAAGTGCGTGCGTGCTCTGAGTGCATGTGGTGAGATAGGCCTGCCCTCCCATAGGAATGCATGGGGAGTGTATGTGTCCCTAGTAGTTCCTGATGCGTGGGGTGTGCAGGCCCGAGTTTGGTATGTGCGGACTCGTGGGAGTGAATGCTGCGCGATGATGTGTGCGGCGTGCATGTACCTAGTGTGGAAGTGCCACTTCTAGAAGTGGGCACTTCCGTGTGCAGTGTGTCTGTCGCGTGATTGGCTGGTCGTGTCATGTGACGGGCTAGGGATTCCCCGGAGTCAGGATGAGTCACCCAGTGGTGAATGGGGAGATCAGCAGCTAGATGGGTGGGAGGAGTACACCTGGGTCCTGAATAGGACAGGGTTTTCCACACACAATGCTGGCCCCGCCCCCTGTGGTGCGACTGACGACCCTAGCCCTGCCAGTGAATAGAGTGAGGGGCTGAGCACATCAAGGGTGCTCCCCAACCAGCTGCGACTGGTTTTCCCCCTCACCCTGAACCCAGAACAAAGGGTTTGCCTGTATAAAAATGGGGCTGTGTCCCCACAGAAACTGTTCTCTTCCAGGATCCTGCCTGAGGGGGCTGCTGCTGCTGCTGGGCCAGAGGACCGCCACTTGGACTACCTCCCTGCTTGGAAGCCCAGTGAGCTGGCTCTGGGCCCAGCCCTGCCCCCCTGCCCACCTTCCTAAGGACTTTGCTGAACTTTGGTGCTTGCTGGCACCCCTAAGCGCCTGGAGGCGCTTTTCTTTCATTTATAGCGCTAGGAGCGCTTTATTGGTGGCCAGCAGCGCGGAGCTGCCATTATTAGCGAGGGAACCCCGACGTAGGGATTCCCTGCTATTTTGCCGTCCTCGCGGGTGCCCACCCCGCTTATTTCCGCCTCGTGTGCTGTTAGGTAGCCCTAGCGGGTGCCCACCCCGCCAGGGACTTCGTGCCGTATTTTTATCCCTAGCGGGTGCCCACCCCACCAGGGAACTTGTGCAAAGATCACGGGAGCCTACCCCGCATCAAAGAAATCACCGCCGACTGGCCCGGGAGCCGGGGAAGTACCGTGAGGACTTCCCCGCAGCGTAGGAACACGCCGCGCTGGGATTGGATGCCGCGGGAGGCGTCCCCTAGCAACCGGGACTCGGCCGACCCGCGTCATCCCAGACGCCAGGAGAGGACGACCCGGAAACAGGAGAGCGGAGGCAGCGCGGGAGTCCCCGGAACCGCCCGGTAAGTCCGAAGGGCTGGGGGGACTCCGCGCCTGTGTCGGGGGCATTCTGGTAATTCCCTAGAGCTCCGTGTAGCTCCAACGTGGGCACAGTCTTCTTTCGAGTCCCCCGATCGGGACTCCAACGTTGGGGGCACTCTTGTGTTCAGAGCCCCGTGGCTCCCACGTGTACAGGGCATCCTTGTGCTCAGAGCGCCCAGAGCGCTCCAACGAACGGGGGCATTTCTCTTTGAGCCCATCGAGGCTCCACCTTACGGGAGCATTCCTTTCCAGTTACGAGCGGCCCCGGAAGGCAGTGGGCCGCTCCAACGAAGGAGCACATTGTTATTTAGAGCCTGCGAGGCTCTAGGGGGCATTGTTCTTTGTTTCTGAGCGTGAGACGCTCCAACGTACTGACAGTGGTTCCGAGCCCACGAGGCTCCAACGAGGCCAGCAGTGGTTGCCCAGAGCGCTCAGAGCGCTCCAACGTTGGGGGCATTTCCTTGGCGATTGAGTGGCCCCAGATGGCAGCGGGCCACTCCCACCTTGCCCCACAATATTGATCAGAGCCTGCGAGGCTCAGGGGGCCACAAGTGTTTTCTTAGAGCCACGAGGCTCCAACCCCTGCCATATTTGTTTAGGAAGGCACAGTGGTGCCCCAGCATTTCACCAGTTGCCCAGCACTTAGTGGGCAACTGCTACGTGTAGGTTGTGCTTTGTGCGCCCTGGTCTGCGCAGCCTGCGCAGTCGCGCCCTGACTTTGCTGGGACATAGGGCGTCCTAGCCCCGACAAGGCCAGTTGGCCTAGGGACTGCCACAGGTAGTGGCTTATGTGAGTTCTTGCGCAATTATGTTTCCCTGCACCTCTGAATGTATGGTTATGCGTCATGTGCTTTGCTTTACACCTCTGAATGTTATGCATCATGTGTTTATGTGCTTAGACCCCTACAGGTATAGTGATACTTAGGTGGTTGTTTTCTCCCTAGTACAGGTGGTGCCAGTGAGGTCCTGATTCCCTGCGCAATATTTTCCTAAGGTGGTTAGGGTTGCGTAGGTGGTACTTACCTGATACCAGTAGTGACTGGTTGTGTGCTAAGTGTAATTTTGTGCAACAGTAATTTTATTTCCTATGTTCTAAGTGCTATGTTCTAAGAGTGCTAATTCCTGACAGTGGTCCATGTGGCCCTGTCCCCTGTATATATAATCCCTTGTAAATTCTGCCCGTGCCTGTTGGCACATTGTAGAGTGTGTGTTTTTATCTAATATGTTGTGTATAATACAAAGGCTATTTTTATAGAATACCTTGTGTGGAGTTTCCTTTGTGGTGGGCCTTGGGTGTTGTGGCTGGGTGCGCGCGCAAACGCTTTACACATCGCCTCAGAGATAAGCCTGACTGCTCGTGCCAAGCTACCAAGGGGGTGAGCAGGGGTTATCTTTGGCGTGTAACTTCCTTGCCCTGACTAGAGTGGTGGTTTCTGCCTGACTTTGGCGCAAGCCTTAGCCAACCAGAAATCCCATTTCTAACAGGAGGGAAGGGGTAGCGGGACAGTCTTAGGCAGGAGCTTGGTACGAGGGTACCTGGGGCCCAGTTCTTATCCTCAAGCTGGAGGACCTCCGGGTCTCGGAGGGGTCGAGCCGCGACGGTGTCAGCAGGGCTCTGGCGTTCAGTTCGTGGAGAGCCGCGACCAGGTCAGCGGGGCTCTCAAGATGGTTTCTGCTCAGCTCGAGCCGTGACGTCGTCAGCAGAGCTCCGAGGGAGGTTTCAGCGAGGTTGGGCCGCGACAGCGTCAGCAGGGCCCCGATGTTCCGGGGGGCTTCAAGGTTTCAGCAAGAAGGAGCCGCGATGCAGTCTGCAGGGCTCGTGGTGGTTTCAAGCAAGAGTTCTTCTCCGTAGGGTCGGCCGCGATTCAATCAGCAGGGCTCTCGACTCAGGGGATACAACTGCCGGTCTGTGGCGGGGTCGCCCCAGATATAGGTCTGGAGCCCTTTGATGTCCGGACCCTTGCGCCCGGGGGGCGGAGAGGCCGGGTTGGGAGCGGCCAGACGCCCAGCAGGAGAGGCGCCCGGCCCAGGAGAGATGGAGGCCGATCGCACCTCGTGTGTGGGGACGGTTGGGGGTCCCATCGATACCGCCCTCCGCCAGGGCGATGAGGTGTTCACGTGACACCCCCTGGCCAGTTCTTGGTGCCTCAATGTCTGGGCCTTGCTGGGGCCGAGGCCGGGTTGAGCGGAGTCATGAGGACTGGTGTGCAGGGTCACGTGGCAGGCGACAAAATGGCGGAGCCCCGAGGCGTAGGTGACCTCGTGCGGCCCGAACGGGTAGCTCGTGGAGGCTAGGGCGGGGAACGGGCCCAACCCCCGGGAAGTCAGGACCACGCCACGAGGCCGGGTCCAACAGGTGTCCCCCCCCCAGCCGAAGGCAGGGAGAGTCACCCATCTTCTTGGGGATTCTCCTCGTCTAGGCGGAAGAAGCGGGACAGGCCGTCCGCGTTGGCGTGGTCATTGCCGGGTCGGTGCTCTACCGAAAAGTCCATCCCTTGCAGGGCAATGGACCACCGCAGCAGCTTGGGATTCTCGCCTCTCATTTGCATTAACCACCGCAAGGGCCGGTGGTCGGTCTGGACCCGAAAGTGGGTACCGAAGAGATAGGGCCGGAGCTTCTTAAGGGCCCACACTACGGTGAAGGCCTCGCGCTCGATGGTGCTCCATCGTTGCTCCCGGGGCAGCAGCCGTCGGCTGATGAAGGCCACCGGGCGGTCGAGTCCCTTCTCATCAACCTGAGACAGGACGGCCCCGATCCCATATTCGGAGGCGTCTGTCTGCACGATGAACTCCTTACTGTAGTCAGGGGCCTGGAGTACAGGGGCAGTGCACATCGCTGCCTTGAGAGTCTCGAAAGCTGATTGGCAGCGGGGAGTCCAGTGCACCTTCTTGGGCTGTTTCTTTGAGGTGAGCTCTGTGAGAGGCCCAACAATGCTCCCATAGTCCCGGATGAACCGCCGGTAGTATCCAGTGAGGCCCAGGAAGGCCCGCACAGCGGTCTGGGTAGTGGGGGGTTCCCATGCCTGGATGGCATCGACTTTTGGCTGGAGAGGGGCCACCTGACCGCTTCCCACCTGATGGCCCAGGTAGGTCACTGATCCTTGGCCGATCTGGCATTTGCTGGCCTTGATCGTGAGCCCGGCCCTTTGGAGGGCGGCCAGGACGGCTTTGAGGTGAATTAGGTGCTCAGCCCAGTGGTTGCTGTACACGGCAATGTCATCCAAATAGGCCGCGCTGAAGGCCTCGAGCCCGGCCAGAACCTTGTTTACCAGTCTCTGAAAAGTGGCCGGGGCGTTCTTCATGCCGAAGGGCATCACCCGAAAGTGGTAATGCCCATCAGGGGTAGAAAAGGCGGATCTTTCTCGGGCGCCGGGGGTGAGCTGGATCTGCCAGTACCCGGCGGTGAGGTCCAGCGTGCGCAGGTAGCGGGCGGACCCCAAGCGGTCGATGAGTTTGTCGGCCCGGGGTATAGGATGGGCGTCCGTCTTGGTCACAGCATTCAGGGCTCGGTAGTCTACACAAAATCGTAACTCCGGGGGATGGCCGGGGGCTGCGGCCTTTGGTACCAGGACGACAGGGCTGGCCCACGGGCTGTCGGAGGGCTCGATGACCCCCAGGGCCAACATTTTCGCTACTTCGGCCTGGATGCATGCCGGTACTCGGTCGGGTACCCTGTAGGCTCGGTGTCGCACGGGGGGGCTGTCCCCGGTGTCGACGTCGTGGACGCACCAGTGGGTCACCCCCGGGGTGAGGGAGAAGAGGGCTGCGTAGTCCTGCAGCAGTTGTTGACAGTCGATACGCTGTTCCGGGGTCAGGGAAGAGGCGAGTTGGACACCTTTGATGGATCCGTCGTGGACGTTGTTCTGCAAGAGGTCGGGTAGGGGCTCGGAGTCGTCCTCGCCCCCCTCGTCGGTCGCCAGCAGCAGGCTCAGTTCGGTCCGGGCAAAGTGGGGTTTGAGCCTGTTAGCATGTAGAACCCGGAGGGGGTTCCGGGGGGACTCTAGGTCGACTAGGTAGGTGACGGGGCTTTTCTTCTCCACCACCTTGAAGGGCCCGGTCCACTTGTCCTGGAGGGCGCAGGGCTCAACAGGGGCCATGACCCAGACTCTCTGGCCTGGCTCGAACTCGATGGTAGAGGTGTTCCGATCGTACCACCGCTTCATGTCCTCCTGGCTGGCCTCGAGGTTGGCTTCGGCCATGGCTCGGAACTTGCGGGTCTGGTTTCGTAGGGTCAGGAGGTATCGGTAGACGTCAGGAGGGGCGCCTGGGAGCTTCGTCTCCCAGCCCTCCTTGACCAGGCTGAGCGGTCCGCGGACCGGATGTCCGTACAATAGTTCAAACGGGCTGAACCCCAGGGACTTCTGCGGGACCTCCCGATAGGCGAACAGGAGGCATGGTAGTAGGACATCCCATCTCCGCCGGAGGGGCTCTTCCAAGCCCTGAATCATCCCCTTCAGGGTTTTGTTAAAGCGCTCGACCAGCCCGTTCCCCTGAGGGTGATAGGGGGTTGTGAATTTGTACGTGACCCCGCACTGCTGCCACAGGGACCGCATGTACTTGGAGATGAAGTTTGTGCCCCTGTCGCTCACCACTTCGCGGGGAAATCCCACTCGGGAGAAAATCCCCATCACGGCCCGGCCTACCACGGGGGCCGTTACAGTTCTTAGCGGGACCGCCTCCGGGTACCTGGTGGCGTGGTCCACGAGGACCAGGATGAAGCGGTGGCCCAGGGCGGTCCGGGGGTCCAGGGGCCCCACGATGTCGATCCCGACCCGTTCGAACGGGGTGCTGACGGCTGGAAAGGGCTGGAGGGGGGCCTTGACCCGACCCCCCGTCTTCCCGCTGGCTTGGCAGGTCTGGCAGGACCGGCAGTGGTTGTCCACGTCTCTCCGCATCTGGGGCCAGTAGAAGTGGGTCACCAGACGGCTGTAAGTTTTGTCTTGCCCTAGGTGTCCGGCGAGGGGCACGTCATGTGCCAGGTTGAGAAGGAACTCCCGGAAGCGGAGGGGGACCACCAACACGCGGTTGGCCCCGAGTTCTGCCACTTTCTGTTCACTGTACAACAGGCCCTCGGCCCAGTAGACCCAGTGGGTGCCGGTCTGGTCCCCGTTGGCTTGTGCGGACGCTTGTTGTCGGACCCCTTCAAGAGAGGGACAGGACTGCTGTTCTTGCTGGAACTGCTCACGGGTGGGGCCCCCTTCGTGGCGCCATTGTGCAAGTTCTGGTAGGGCGCCGAGGGAAGCAATCTCTTCGGGGGAGGGTTCAGTAGGTCCAGTGTCGGTGTCCGCCTCCCCCTCGCTGCAGGCAGGGGGTGGTGCGAGCCCCTCGGGCTGGGCGGCACCGGGGGCCAAGGACGAGCGGGGGGCCTGGGCGGTCATGGACCGGGTGATGGCGCAGGCCCATTCGGATAGTCCCAGCATTCGGAGGTGCTCTCGTCGCTCCACTTGAGCCCAGGGGGAACTCTCCAGGTCGTTCCCCAGGAGGCAGTCTACTGGTGCGTCGTCGCGGACAGTCACTTTTAGTAGGCCTGTCACCCCTCCCCACTCGAAGGGGACCAGGGCCATCTGGCACAGGCTTTCGCTGTTGTCGGCCGTCCGGACGGGGCACAGCACATTGGGTAGGATCTGTTCGGGGGTCACCAGGTGGCAGCGGACAGCGGTGACACTGGCGCCGGTGTCACGAAGGGCTTCGGCCCGTTGTCCATTGACGGTGACCTGCTGCCGGTACTTCTGGGTGTTGCTTGGGATGGGGGTGCGGGGCACCATTTCTCGGCTGCCCAGGCAGACCAGGGACATGGCCGCCGGCTCCCATTCGGTGGTTCCTCGGTCGAGGGTTTCTTCTTCTTCTTCTCCTTCCCCCAGGGCGGCGGCCGCCAGCTGTCGGGGCGGGGGCCCGCCGGCCCCGCTTCTTCGGTTCAGGGGGCAGACCGGATCGCTGGCATAGTGTCCAGTTTGTTGGCAGCCGTAGCATGTTACTGGGGGCCGTGGTCTGGTTCTGGCTGGGGTCGCCCCTCTTCGGGCTAGGCTCGGGGAGAGGGGTTGCTGCGGTGGCCCTCGAGGTGGGTTCCTGGGGGCCCCAGCGGGGGGGTCCCGGTTCCTGTTCGGCCCTCCCCCTCCACCGCGTTGGCGGGGAGGTCCGGTGGGGTTCCTCTGGTACTCCCCCATCGAGTTCCGGGGGACTCGGGTGTTGACCCATCGATCGGCCTCGACGGCGAGTTTTCGTGGGTCGGACATCTTGCTGTCGAGGAGGTGTTGCCTTAGCTCCACAAAGCAATTGTTGGAGAGATGTTCCCAAACAATGAGGTCGACCAGCTGCCCGTAGGTGGTGACTTTGCTACCCTTGATCCATCCTTCTAGGGCCCGGCTGAAAAAGTCCACATATTCCACCCAGGTAGTACCCGGGATCTTCTTGCAGTCTCTGAACCGCTGGCGGTACATTTCCGTGGTTAGCCTGTAGCGGGTGAGCAGGGCCTCCTTCATGTGGTCGTAGGAGGTCATCACCTCCTCTGGCAGCTGGAGCAGTGTGTCTCGACCTTCACTCAGGAACCGACCCCACAGGCCGGCGCCCCAGTCCTTTCGGGGCACCCGATGGGAGGTCATGGCCACCTCGTATGCCTTGAACCATTGTTGGATGTCGTCATTCTTATAGTACTCCTTGACGACATCTTTCGGGATATGTACCTTGGCCTCGGCAGGCGGTAGGGTGTCTCTATTACTGGGGGTGTCGGTCCCCCCGTTCTTTGCCTTGATTTCGAGCTCTTTGAGACTTCGCTCGTGCTCAAGGGTCAGTCTTTTTTCCTCCAACTCTTGGTGCCGTCTCTTCTCTTCTATCTCCTCTTGTAGCCGTAGCTGCTCTAGGGCCAGTTTCTTTTCCGCCAGCTGGAGTTCGCCGTCCAGCCGCAGTCGTGCGAGCTCTAGTTCGTGGTTCCGGACCTTCTCCCGCTCTCGTATCTCCTCTTCGGAGAGGCCGGTTTCTAGGCTCTTTCTTCCTCCGGTTGCCGGAGTCGGTGCGGTTGATGTGGCCACAGTCAGGGGCAGGGGACCTTCTTCCTGGGAGTGGCCTGCCTCGGCCTCCAGCCAGGTCCTCAGGGCTTTCTGCATCTCCTCTTTGGTACCTAGGCCGGTGGTTGGTTGCAATGCCTTTGTCCTTGCAGAACTGTTTCAATTCTTTGTGCGTGTATTCCTCCAACCGTTCGGGCTGGAACTCCGTGGTCGCGTTGTTTTCTTGGTTGCTCATGACTTCTGTTTGTCTGGATGGGTAGCTAGTGGGTTACTGGCTGGTACGTACTGCGTTCGGCTCGGATCCCGTCGCTGGCCACCAAATGTTGGAAGGCGGACCCCGAGGAGTCGGCGAGACCACTCAGGGGGGGCCCCCACACTGTACGAAGTAGCCGAGCGCTGCAGAGAAGCCTCCTGGGAGATCCTTCTCCTATTATGTACTAGCACAGTAACACCACCACACCGGACTCAAGGAGGTTGTCTCAAGATGAGCAATTCTTTATCAGCACTTTAAAAGGTTACGGGTTCAATATTACACAAAAAGGGGATCGAGGGATCCGCAAAAGTCTCAGTGTCTCTTTTAGGAGGGAAGGGGTAGCGGGACAGTCTTAGGCAGGAGCTTGGTACGAGGGTACCTGGGGCCCAGTTCTTATCCTCAAGCTGGAGGACCTCCGGGTCTCGGAGGGGTCGAGCCGCGACGGTGTCAGCAGGGCTCTGGCGTTCAGTTCGTGGAGAGCCGCGACCAGGTCAGCGGGGCTCTCAAGATGGTTTCTGCTCAGCTCGAGCCGCGACGTCGTCAGCAGGGCTCCGAGTGAGGTTTCAGCGAGGTTGGGCCGCGACAGCGTCAGCAGGGCCCCGATGTTCCGGGGGGCTTCAAGGTTTCAGCAAGAAGGAGCCGCGACGCAGTCTGCAGGGCTCGTGGTGGTTTCAAGCAAGAGTTCTTCTCCGTAGGGTCGGCCGCGATTCAATCAGCAGGGCTCTCGACTCCGGGATACAACTGCCGGTCTGTGGCGGGGTCGCCCCAGATATAGGTCTGGAGCCCTTTGATGTCCGGACCCTTGCGCCCGGGGGGCAGAGAGGCCGGGTTGGGAGCGGCCAGACGCCCAGCAGGAGAGGCGCCCGGCCCAGGAGAGATGGAGGCCGATCGCACCTCGGTGTGTGGGGACGGTTGGGGGTCCCATCGATACCGCCCTCCGCCAGGGCGATGAGGTGTTCACGTGACACCCCCTGGCCAGTTCTTGGTGCCTCAATGTCTGGGCCTTGCTGGGGCCGAGGCCGGGTTGAGCGGAGTCATGAGGACTGGTGTGCAGGGTCACGTGGCAGGCGACAAAATGGCGGAGCCCCGAGGTGTAGGTGACCTCGTGCGGCCCGAACGGGTAGCTCGTGGAGGCTAGGGCGGGGAACGGGCCCAACCCCCGGGAAGTCAGGACCACGCCACGAGGCCAGGTCCAACAGGACCCGAAAGATGGTGAACTATGCCTGGGCAGGGCGAAGCCAGAGGAAACTCTGGTGGAGGTCCGTAGCGATCCTGACGTGCAAATCGGTCGTCTGACCTGGGTATAGGGGCGAAAGACTAATCGAACCATCTAGTAGCTGGTTCCCTCCGAAGTTTCCCTCAGGATAGC
>NC_140586.1:955349084-955909084 GCF_964204655.1 Triturus cristatus | reverse complement strand
TAGACGTTGAAGAGGGTGGGGCTGAGCGATGACCCCTGTGGAACGCCGCAGATGACTTCAGTGGCCGCTGACCGGAATGGGGGGAGGCGGACTCTCTGGCTTCTTCCGGCGAGGAATGAGGTGATCCACTCAAGGGCCTTCTCCTGGATTCCGGCGTTGTTCAGGCGTTGTACCAGGGTGCGGTGGCAGACAGTGTCGAATGCTGCGGAGAGGTCCAGGAGGATGAGGGCCGCTGTTTCCCCGTTGTTTAGTAGGGATCTGATGTCGTCTGTGGCTGCGATGAGGGCGGTCTCCGTGCTGTGGTTGGCTCGGAAGCCGGACTGCGAGTGGTCGAGGGAGCCGTTGGTCTCAAGGAAGGCAGCTAGCTGTCTGTTGACTGTCATCTCGATGACTTTGGCAGGAAACGGGAGGAGCGAGATGGGGCGGAAGTTCTTGAGGTCGGTGGGGTCAGCTGTAGGTTTCTTCAGCAGGGCGCTGATCTCGGCGTGTTTCCAGCAATCCGGGAAGGTGGCGGTGTTGTAGGAGGCGTTGATGATGTCGCGGAGGTGGGGTGCGATGATGTAGTCGGCCGAGTTGAAGATGTGGTGTGGACAGGGGTCCGTGGGGGATCCAGAGTGGATGGTGTTCATCGTGCGTGTTGTGTCTTCGGTGCTGACCGGGGTCCAGGTGCGGAGGGTGGCGGTGGGGGGGCGTCGGTTCGGTGGTGGGGGTCGTGGTAGGAGGGCCGAAGCTGTTGTGTATGTTGGCGATCTTGTCGTGGAAGAAGGCGGCGAGAGAGTCGCAGAGGTCTTGCGAGGGAGTGATGTTGTTGTTTCCGGCGTCGGGGTTGGAGAGCTCTTTGACGATGGTGAAGAGTTCTTTGCTGTTGTGGGTGTTGTTGTCCAATCGTTCCTTGAAGGCTGTCTTCTTTGTGGCGCGGATCAGTTGGGGGTGTTTGCGGGTGGCATGCTTGAGGGCAGTCATGTTGTCTGTGGTCTGGTTGGTGCGCCAGGTATTCTCCAGGGAGCGGCAGTTCTTCTTGGAGGTGATGAGTTCGTCGGTGAACCAGGGGGTTTTCTTGCTGCTGCGTCTGCTGGGGGGGTTCTTCAGTGGTGCAAGGGCGTCAGCGCAGTTGGTGATCCACTGAGTGAGGTTGTTGGCGGCTTCGTTGGGGTCCATTGAGCTGGTGGGGGGGTTCTGGCTGAGGAAGGTGGTGAGTTGGTCGTTTGTGATCTTGTTCCAGTTCCTTCGAGGGGCTTGTTGCGGGTGGTGGTGGGTCGTCGTTTTTCTGAAGCTGAAGTGGACGCAGCTGTGGTCGGTCCACTGGAGTTTGGTGGCGTGGCTGAAGGCGACGTGCTTGCTGGATGAGAAGACTGGGTCAAGCGTGTGGCCGGTGTAGTGGGTGGGGGTGGTTACCAGTTGCTTGAGTCCGAGGTTGGCAAGGTTGTCCAGCAGGGCGACGGTGTTGCGGTCCTTGTTGTTCTCCAGGTGGAAGTTGAGATCCCCTAGGAGGATGTAGTCGGTGGAGTTGATGGCGTGTGGGCTGACGAAATCTGTGATGACTTCGCTGAATTGTGTGCGTGGTCCCGGTGGTCTGTAGACGAGGGTGCCTCTGAACGTGGTCTTGGGGTCGGGGTGTATCTGGAAGTGGAGGTGTTCGGCGGAGGTGAGGGTGTCATCTGAGTTGGTCGTGATGCGGATGGTGTTCTTGTGGGCGATGGCGATGCCTCCATCCGTCTGGTTGACGCGGTCCCTCCTGGTGATCTTGTATCCGTCCGGGATGGCTATGGCGATGTCGGGCGCTGAGGAGGCGTTCGTCCAGGTTTCCGTCAGGAAGGCGATGTCTGGTGATGTCGAGTCGAGGAGGTTCCAGAGTTCGACGGCGTGTCGGTGGATGGAGCGGGTGTTGAGCAGGATGCACTTCAGATGGTTGTTGCTGGGGCTCGGTTTGGCTGGTGCGGTGCAGGCTCGGAGGCAGGAGAATCGGCAGTCAAGGCAGGAGAAGGGTCCGTGGGTGCGTCTCGGGGTGGCGTGGTGGCAGGCGTTGTTTTGTCCGGCGTTGAGAGCGAGAAGGGTTGTGGCGTCGTAGGTGAGTCGGGTGCACCGGCGGCGACGCGGACCAGGGGGTCTGGTGCTGGGCGCGGTCCAGGCGCGGACGGGCTTACCTTTGGCGCACCTTCGGCGCTCCCGCTGCGCGCGTCCGCTGCGCGGTCGCTCCGGGGGCGTCATAAGTAAGGAGCCGGGAGGGAGGGTCAGCTGGGTGGCGGGAGCGGGCGGCGAATGGGATTGGAGGGGGGCGGGGCCGCAGGGAGGCAGCGGCGGGAAAAACTCTGCAGGCAGCGGCGGGAAAACTCGGCGATGCAGGAATCAGGAAGCTGGAGCGGGAGAGTGGAGTGATCTGGCCTGGAAGAGGCAGCGGTCACACTGCAGCAGTCCCCTGGGTCCCCTTAAGTAAGGAGCCGGGAGGAAGGGTCAGCTGGGTGGCGGGAGTGGGGCGGCGAATGGGATTGGAGGGGGGCAGGCCGCAGGGAGGCAGCGGCGGGAAAACTCGGCGATGCAGGAATCAGGAAGCTGGAGCGGGAGAGTGGAGTGATCTGGCCTGGAAGAGGCAGCTTCCCCCCAATCCCCTGGAGCTCCCCCCCCCCCATATCTCCTGGAGCTCCCCGCTCCCCATCCCCTGGAGCTCCCTCCAACCCAAAGCTCCCTCCAACTCAAGCCCTGGAACTCCCTCCCCCAACCCCTGGAGCTCTCGCCCAACCCCTGGAACTCTCGCCCAACCCCTGGAGCTCCCTCCAAACCCATCCCCTGGAACTCCCTCCCATCCCCTGGAGCTTCCCCCCCCCCCCAAACCCCTGTAGCTCCCTCCCATCCCCTGGAGCTTCCCCCAACCCCTAGAGCCCCCCCCCCCACACCTCTGGAGCTCCCCCAACCCCTGGACCTCCCTCCAAACCCCAGGAGCTCCCCCTCAACCCCTGGAGCTCCCTCTCAACCCCTGGAGCTCCCTCTCAAGCCCTGGAGCTCCCCCCCCCAACCCCTGGAGCTCCCCCCAACCCCTGGAGCTCCCCCAACCCCTGGAACTCCCTCCCAACCCCTGGAGCTCCCCCCAACCCCTGGAGCTCCCCCAACCCCTGGAACTCCCTCCCATCCCCTGGAGATTCCCCCCCCCAAACCCCTGTAGCTCCCTCCCATCCCCTGGAGCTTCCCCCAACCCCTAGAGCCCCCCCCCCCACACCTCTGGAGCTCCCCCAACCCCTGGACCTCCCTCCAAACCCCAGGAGCTCCCCCTCAACCCCTGGAGCTCCCTCTCAACCCCTGGAGCTCCCTCTCAAGCCCTGGAGCTCCCCCCCAACCCCTGGAGCCCCAACCCCTGGAGCTCCCCCCAACCCCTGGAACTCCCTCTCAACCCATGGAGCTTCCCCCCCCCCCCCCCCACCTGGAGCTTCCCCCAATCCATGGCGCTCCCTCAAACGACTGGAGCTCCCCCACCCCACCCCTGGAGCTCCAACCACCCCACCCCTGGAGCTCCAACCCCTCCCTCCAACCACCCTTCTCCACTACAGTGAATCACAGGACCTTCAAAAAGTAACTAAAGACGCTAATGCTCAAGAAACATGTTGGTTAAACTTAGTCTCCTCTGTCGGCTGCTTTGGATCCTGGATCAGTGTTTGAGAGAAGCATTTACTGTTCTTGTTACAGAACGAGTGTGTGTACGCATGGCTCTGTGCTGCCTTGTACAGCACTCTAATGCCCCAGGGCCACGTGTGCGCTGCAATAAACAGCAAATAAAAAAGAAAAAGCAGAGCGCATCCATAGTAGAGGTAAACTCTGACGGCCGTGGTCTAGAGGGGGTGCTGCACTGCTTCATACACGCTTCCCTTCCATGTGAGAAGCATTGACACCAGTGGGGGCCCCTCGGGGGGGGGGGGGGCACACCTTCGGCACGCGCAGTTCTACCACAGTAGGAACTTAGAAGTCATTTCCAGTACTCCATATTCGAGGGATGGGTGAATCGCGTTCCTGGGCATGCGCAGACAATCGGTAAGTGCGCATGCTCAGCACAATAGAAAGCAGGGATTGGGCATGCGCAGTTTAATGGGATCGTGCTAACAAGGGCTGTATCTGCTAGGCATGCGCAGTCTGGCTGGATCTCGCAAATATTGACTGTATCTGTGTCTTTGGTTGCGGGCATGCGCAGTCTACCCTGGGCTCGCCTTATAGTTATGGGCAGTGTGTCGCGTTTCACTGTCTGAGCGTGCGCAGTAAATAGATGTGTTTGTTGGTTTTCGAAGCTCTTCTCTCGGGATCTGCTCAGGATCCGGCCTTGATCCCCGATCCCTGCGAGATATCACCTGAGAAGAGGCGCCCAGCCTCGCTGTAGACGAGCCGGATTCAGCGGAGGTGAGGCCTCAGTGGGGCCGGGGATGGCCTCCATAACACTTACCGAGTGTTCAACCTGCTGCGCCATCTCCAGACGTCCCTCCCTATCCCTCCTGTCCAACCCCCTCCCTCTCTCTCCTGGTTCCTTCAGGTCCCTTCACCCAGCCCAGTGCAGCCTAAGCATTATATCCACGCAGACCCATGTCCTGAGTCTGAATTACACACCCTCTCTCTCCTTGACCCCTCCCTTCCCCCTCTCTTCTTGCCACCTCCCCTCCCTCTTCTTGCCCCCTCTCCTCTTGCCCCCTCCCCTCACCCCCTCCCCCCTTGCCCCCTCCCCCCTCTCTCCTTGCCCCCTCCCCCTCTCTCTCCTTGCCCCCTCTCTCTCCTAGTCCCCCCCTCACCCAGCCCTGTGCAGTCTAAGCATTATATCCACGCAAACCCATGTCCTGAGTCTGCATTACACACCCTCCTCCCTCTTCTTGTCCCCTCCCCTCCCTCTTCTTGTCCCCTCCCCTCCCTCTTCTTGTCCCCTCCCCTCCCTCTTCTTGTCCCCTCCCCTCCCTCTTCTTGTCCCCTCCCTCTTCTTGTCCCCTCCCTCTCCTTGCCCCCTCCCCCTCTCTCTCCTTGCCCCCTCCTGCCCCCCCCCTCACCCAGCCCTGTGCAGTCTACGCATTATATCCACGCAGACCCATGTCCTGAGTCTGCATTACACACCCTCCTCTCTCTACTTGACCCCACCCCTCCCTCTTCTTGTCCCCTTGCCTCCCTCTTCTTGTCCCCTCCCCTCCCTTTTCTTGTCCCCTCCCCTCCATTTTCTTGTCCCCTCCCTCTTCTTGTCCCCTCCCCCCTCCCTCTTCTTGTCCCCTCCCCTCCCCCCCTCCCTCTTCTTGTCCCCTCCCCCCCTCCCTCTTCTTGCCCCCCTCCTCTCTCTTCTTGCCCCCTCCTCTCTCTTCTTGCCTCCTCCCCCTTCTTGCCCCTCCTCTCTCTTCTTGCCCCAACCCTCTTTCTCCTGCTCCTCTCCTCCTGCTCCCCTCCTCTCTCTCTCTCCTTGCCCCCTCCCCCCTCTCTCTCTCCTTGCCCTCTCCCCCCTCTCTCTCTCCTTGCCCCCTCTTTCTCCTGCCCCCTCCCCATCTTTCTCCTGCTCCCCTCTCTCCTGCCCCCTGCCCTCTCTCCTGCTCTGCCCCTCCCCTCTCTCTCCTGCTCCTCCTCTCTCTCTCCTTGCCCCCTCCTCTTCCCTCTCTCTCCTTGCCCCCTCCTCTCTCTCCTGCCCCCCTCCTCTCCCCCACACCTCATCCCTCTGTCTCCTGCCCCCCTCCATTCTCCCTTCTTGCCAACCCCTTCCTAGGGTGACCAGGTGTACTGAATTTAGTTAGCAGGTGTTGTAAGTAAGCAATTTAAATTAACAGATATGCTGGTTTTAGAAATTATATTTTATTTATTGTCTTAGTGCTTCTTCTGTGTTCCTAGGTTGATGAGAGCGGTCATTCCGGGCAGCTCCTTTGATGTAAAATTCTAGTCCTTCTATTTTTGCAAAATGTCCTGGTTTTTGGTTCTCAAGGATCTGGCCACCCTACCCCTCCCTCCCTCTCCCCTGGTTCCTCCAGGCCCCCTCCCCCAGCCCTGTGCAGCCTATGCATTAGATCCGCGCAGACCCTAGTCCTGAGTGTCTCTCTCTCTCTCTCTCTCTCTTTCTTTCTCTCTCTTTCTTTCTTTCTCTCTCTTTCTTTCTCTCTCTTTCTTTCTCTCTCTTTCTTTCTCTCTCTTTCTTTCTCTCTCTTTCTTTCTCTCTCTTTCTTTCTTTCTCTCTCTTTCTTTCTTTCTCTCTCTTTCTTTCTCTCTTTCTCTCTCTCTCTCTCTCTTTCTTTCTCTTTCTCTCTCTCTTTCTCCCTCTCTTTCTCCCTCTCGCATGCCTGCCCCCACCCCATTCTCTCTCTCCTGCACCTCCCGCTCGGTGCAGGCTGAGCTTCAGATCCACAGCCTCTATCCTGGGTCTGCAGTACTCTGCCCCCCCCCATTCCCCTCTCTCTCCTGCCCGCCCCTAGCTTGGGGCAGGCTGAGCTTCAGATCCGCAGACCCCTGTCATGGATCTGCAGTACTTCACCCCCCTTTTCCCTCTCTCTCCTGGACCCCACCCCCTCTCTCTCCTGCCTGCCGCCCACCCCCTCTCTACTGCCCACCCCCTCTCTCTCCAGCCCGCCGCCCACCACCCCCATCTTTCATCCCCCCCCCCACACACAGCTCGGTGCAAGCTGAGCTTCAGATCCACAGACCCCTGTCCTGGGTCTGTAGTACTCCACCCCCCCATTCCCTTCTCTCGCTCTCCTGGGCCCCCACCCCTATCTTTCCAGTCTGCCACCCCACCCCCCAGCCCAGCTCGGTGCCGGCTGAACTAGTGGCTAGAAACACGCAAATTAAATTTTGCAGTTTGTTTTGCCATCAGCTAAAAAGAGGACTCGGCTCATATGTGCAATTAGTTTTTTTCGAGTTATTTGTTTGTTTTAAACCCGTTTACCCATCGTATGTCTTTATCTAAAAGGGTTTGTGTATTTTGAAACTTATTTGTATCGTTAAAAAATGCTATGCCTAATGAAGATCATGTATCGCTATTGTTGCATGGAGACCACCTTTTGGGTGTCACCCCAAGCTTTTAATTTTTTTGGTACTCAGCTGCTGGTAATCTAAAACTGGGACTGTAAGAAATTGGGTAAACAACCCCCACCCCCTCTCCTCCTCCCCAAACTAGTCCTCAGGGAGCATTAGAAGGCCAGGGTCGTTGGCCCTGAATCCTGGGAGTTAGTTTGTGACAAAGTCCTTAGCCCACCTTGCAGGGCATCTGGTGGCTCCAGATGTCTGGGTTTTCTCCTTTTTTTCATGACTCATCCCAGGTTCATTGTGATGCAGTATTTTATTTTAAAAGTTTTATATAGCGCTAGCTTGACCCGTAGGTATCAGAGCGCTTTACATACATACTGAAAAGAAAAACAGACGGAAATTGCATTACATAGTAGGCAGGCAGTAAGGAAGCAGAACCAGGGATAAAAAAAATATACAGCATGGAAGATAAGGTGGTTAACACAGTCCGGTCACCGTCTATCCTTGAATGTCAAGAGAGAGGAGTAAACTGGGCTATTGAAGTCTAGGTTAGTTGACATTGGTCGGGAAAGTATTTGTTAAGGAGATGGATTTTCAGGTCCCTTTTGAAATAGGAGAAGGAGGGGTTGCATCTGAGGACTCTAGGGAGAGCGTTCCACATCCTGGGAGCGTTGCCAGAGAACGATCGGTATTGTGTGCTTTTCTTTTTCAGTTTTGGAGGAATTTGAATGAGTGAGTTGGAGCGTCTCAGCATTCTGGATTGACCTGCTCTTACCAGTTTGTTGGTCGGGTAGTTAGGGGCTAGAGAGTGAAGGGTCTTGTGTGTGATACAGGCCAGTTTGTAAATACACCTCCCTTCCATGGGAAGCCAGTTGAGAGCTGGAGTGATGTGTTCAAATCTTTGTACTCCAGATACGAGTTGAGCGGCACTGCCCTTAGAGGGGCTAGGTGAGCTTTTGGAGTCCCTGTTAGGATGGCGTTCCCGTAGTCGATTTTTAGAGAGAACTAGGGATTGGACTACTGTCTTGAGGTCATCATGGGAAGAAAAGGTTTCAATTTATTGAGGTGTTTTAGAGAGAAAAGTGCACTTTTTGCAGAGTTTTGGATGTGGGCCTTGTGGTAAATAAAATATCACGCTCTCAGACTTTTAAATATTAACAATAGGATCATGCATAAAGCAAGAGGCTGAGTCTGTGGTATCAGATTCATAAAGGGCTTTATTCCAATAACTCGAGTCAAAGGGAGAATATCTCCATCACCAAAAAGGATCTGGACGGGGCTGAAAAGTATTCTCAATATTCTCAAAACATTATTCACAGAGTACAGTATATATACATTTCTCAATTGTACGTAAGCAAGAGAGCAAGAGAGAATGAGATAAGAGCATGTGGGCGTGTAAGTAGGCGTGAAGGTGGGCGTCCATGTGGGCGTCCACTTGATGATAAGGGGTAAATTGTCATGTGTGGGTGGATACCTGGAGATGATTTCGCAATGTCAGCAGAAATACTTGGCAGAGATGCGCGCTCAGCAGCATGACGTGTAATTGACGTGCAACTAGGGGGTGAAGGGGACTTGACATTTAGCTCTACATGTGGAGACAAAAGTCTGGGGTTATGTCAACCTAATCCCAAATCATATCTAATATCCTATGTTTAAAGAACTATGTTATCCACAAGGGAAGGGCTCTCGGACAGAATCTATTCTATACTGACTGTGTGTGTGTGTACAAGCGTCTAAGTGTCTACACTGAATGCGAGGGGATGGGAATATTCCATGATGACAGGGCTATGAATTACTTGCATGAGGGCAGAGAAACCGGGCCTTTTGCTTGGTAACTGGAGGAATGTTTACTTAAGCTACTAGGCAGGAATGCATCGGCTGAGGGGGAAGCAGATAATTCGAAGGTGAAATACAGCTCTTGGCAGAGAATAGGCTGATGTCAGGCTTCGTGGGCCGCGCAGAGAATGAGACAAAGTTCATGGTCACAGATGCAAGCTCAAGCTGAAGCTGTCAGAGGCAGAGAGCAGGGAAAGGCTTTGAGGACAGAATCGGGCCTACTTGCCTGAACTGTAAAAATGGAGTAACTTAGCCATATAAAGTCGGTGGCCTTTCATACTTAGGAATCGAATATCCAGCCCATTCATGGCGGATCTGACAGAGGACATGTTAACGGTGGACGCACATGTGTTTGCGTCTTCGAAACTGGAACTGGAGGAAACATACATGTACTTGTAACATGCATATAGAACCATATAGAACCGTTGGGGTCCAAGATAGGGGACATAACTGATCAGGGAAATCCACATTTCCACATTCCCTCCTTGTCCCCTACTTGCCCGTCAAGAAACATCAATCTTCATTAATCCATCGATTTGCTCATGGAGCATCATTTCTTCTTCTTTCTTCTTCCGGGATCTTGAGCGAAAACCTTGATGTGGAATACACGATGTGGCACACAGACCACAAATCGCTGGTCCACATTGCAGGCATAGACAGCAACTGAATAGTATGAGAAGGCCAATACCTAGGAAGGATAGGACCCTCCATCCAAAGGTAGATAATACACTCCAAAACCAACCGGACCAAGTCCAGGTGCCTGGATTCTGGTGTATCTGGCTTACAATCTTATGAAGGCGAGTTATGGCTTTATATACAGATGGCGAATTTTCTGGTATGAAAAATGCAATGGCTTGATCCGATGACCCTACAAGCTCCGCCCCTATCGGCCAGGATAACGTCAAGGACAAGACTATTTTGAAGCACAACAATCCGCATAGCAGACTGCTCTTCTGTTAAATTGCCTAAGGCGGAAATAGTTTCGTTCACTACTGCTTCAAGGGTTCTGGTTAATCTACGTATCAGCTTACTATTGGTAACTGTACCTATATAGGGAAAGAAACCTTTATTGAAATCTGTGTATTTTTCCCATGCTGTTTCAGCGTAATTGACAATTGGGAGATCTCTCTGCTGTCTATTATGTACTAAATGAGTATTTCTATGAGAATCAGGAGGAGCTAGGAAAACAGGTGATAGGAGGAATGCTATGTAACAGGTACCATCCCAATCTAGAGGTAAGCGTATATATGCGGTCTGGCCACATATAAAGTAGGAATGACGAGAAGCTCTAAATGTAGACTTGCCTTGATCACTGAATTTTATTACAGTGGTGCATTTACTATGGCCCATGTGTATGGAGCCATTCTTTCTTATACATAATTCCTCTTTTACTGGGAATACGGACATGGCGGGCAAGATTGGTGTAGCTTCAGATTCAACGTTCAGGATCATGAGGTTAAGTGTAAAATTACCTAATCCATATACTTCATTTCTTAGATCAGTTCCTGTTCTTTTGGGAAGTCCCTCCTTGTTAGGGTAGCAGACTTTAAGCAAAAACTAAATTCAGGTTTCCCCATACCCAGTTGTCTTGATAAACTGCGGAATTCGAATCTAGGGAATTAATCAAACTAAACCATGCTCCACAGGAGCCATTGTGTGTGAACGGATAGAGAAAAAGGGGCAAAACTCCCTTATAGTTCTGATAGGGGGGGAGTCGGCCACAGACCCAGCAGTCTGTAGCATTGCTAGTCTGATGTGAATGGTGCAGCATCTGAATAAAGGTATTGTTGCGTAAGGCAAGTCGATATGATAGCTCATAGGATGGCAGATCACTAAATGTGTGCTTTATGGTATCATTAGTGGAGGAGTGTAAAAGTGAGGCAATAGGAGGAAAAATAGCATGTAGTATTAAGCTGATACATATTATCGTGATGCTCTTAAGATATTGAAAAATTACAGTCACTATACATCTATTTGCTTCTTATCTAACTCTCTTATTTCTGCTTTATGTTATTGTCCAAGATCTTATGCGAGCCAGAATACATGTTCAACCGCTTCACCACCTAGTGGACTTAATTGATCAAACGGGTTCTGACTTTTTGAATCAAGGTTTAGCTTTGTGGAAACTTCTGGGCATTCTCCTCTAGAAAATGTTGTTCAAAATCCAAGTTCAAAGTTTTTTTTCCTTTGTAAAAGAGTGGTGAAGGTGCACTTTGACTTTAACGGCCGTCCCCGTGGTCCAGAGCACTGACTTCGGCGCCTGTCATCCAGGAGCGATGGAGTATTCTTTGACCTGGGTGTTGTCAGGGAAGGCGGCAGCAACCTGCGAACAACAAGAGAGTAGTGCAGACATCAAGGAAGCCAGGTAATCTGTCAGCATGTTACTGTCAACATAAGTAATCTTTTAGGCATTGTAGTGCCCACATATTTTGGTGGTCTACCAAAGACCACTTCATAGGGAGATAAGCCTGTTCTAGAATGAGCTACCATTCGCATGTAAAAGAGGGCAACCGGCAGGGCTACCATCCAGTCTATACCTTTGTCTGCGCAAATTTTTAATGTCTGATTATGTCTTTCTACAAGGCCTGCTGCTTCAGGATGTCGCACACAATGGAATTTCCAGGTATACCCTAACAGAAGGGACACCTGCTTCATTAGTACCAGGACATATTTGTAACCTCTACATCTGTTTATTTGGATATAATCCATTTGGAGCACTTCAAAAGGGTGGTCAGGTGGATGGAATCCACCTTGTTCCATCGGAATGCCTTTACCTGCATTGAATTGGCAACAGATCATACATGTTCTGACCTTTTGTTTCGCTGCTGCACGCAGGTGCTTGTTGAACCATATATTCTGTAAGCTATCTATCATTGCTTTCTCTCCTAAGTGTGCAGGACTATGTGCGGTATTTATAATCACTTGTACCATGGTATCAGGAAGAAACCATGTGGATTTGCCCTTTGTCATCCAACCTTGATCAGTCAGTACCCCTCCTTGTTCCGATCATTTCTTTAATTCGTCTACAGTAGCATGTGTCTGAATGTCTTGTACATCCCTGGAAGGATCCCTAACTGTCATGGCTTTGGACAGTGATAGTATCTGTGATTTTGTCATGTCTAGTGGGGTCTGAGCTGTCTGTTTAGCAGTTCGGTCTGCCAGATCATTGCCTTGGGAAATGGTATCTGTGGCTCTAGTATGTGCTTTACATTTTAGGATAGCTATGGCTGTTGGTAAATGTATTGCTTCCAGTAGGGCTTGAATAAGGGGGCCATGCTGTATCTTGGCCCCATGAGAGGTCAAGAAACCTCTTTCTCTCCACAAAATCGGTGTAAATGTTTACTCTCAGGTACTTAGCTCTTATGCACGCTTGTGTCAGGGCGATGAGCTCTGCTGCTTGTGCTGACAATATGTCTATTCTTTTAGTCTCTATTATTACAGTATCAGCAGTCACTGCATATGCTGCCACTAATTCTCCCGCCCCTGTCCTCATGCATGAGCCGTCAACATATAGTGTTAGGTCGGGGTCTGGGAGTGCAACATCTGTCAAGTCTTGTCTTGGTTTAGTCACGGTATGTATTACTTCAACACAGTTGTGTGGTGAAACGCTTTCTGTACTGGAGGGCAAAAGGGTAGCGGGATTCAGTATGTTGCATCGTCTGATCTCTATGTGTGGTTGAAATAACGTCAGCTCATAATCTGTCAGTCTAGCTACAGTCAGGTGTTGTGTTTGTGTCCGGTTCAAGAGAACCTCTACTGCGTGTGGTACTTGTACTGTCAGAGGGTGGCCCAGCACTATCGAGTCACTTTGTCTTATGGCTAAGGCCGTTGCTGCAACTGATTTTAGGCACGCAGGCAAAGCCTGTGCTACTGGGTCTAATGTACTAGAAAAATAAGCACAGGGCTCGTGTTTTCCTGCATGATCTTGTGTTAGGACAGATAGTGCTGTTCCATCCCGCTCTGTCACAAAAAACATAAACGATTTGTTGTAATCAGGGTTTGCTAAAACTGGTGCTTGACATAAAGCTCTCTTTAATTCTTCAAATGCCACAGTGTGTTCTTGAGGACTTTAGTCTTTTTGTGTCTTGGGCTGTGAAAAAACCAGAAATCAATTGAATACGTTCCGGTGCCCACAACTAATTCCCCTGAAAGATCACAATAAAACATGAGAAAAAGGGGAAAACACCATACCTATTTCCTTGGCTTAATTTCTAAGGGGGCTAATTTCTAAGGGGCTTAATTTCTTAAGGGGCTAGCGGGAAGCGAACCTCCTCAGGGGCCAGCAGAAAGCCAATATTCTCCTCCTTCCCCCCCTTTTTGACAGGAGGAAATCTGAAACAGATTTCACTGCTGTCAAACACTATCAAACCCTGTGTCTTGTCAATACTATTAATCCCTGTGTGTAGCTACTGGGCGTAAGCAAAATTATAGGAGATACACAGCGTATGTGAAACGGCGAGAAATCCTTCAAATTAATGTACAAACCTCATTGTGTTAGCTCATAAGCTAGCCAACTGACATCTCATATGCAAATGTCCCTATTACATGAACCTACACCAACCTGAAGTCAATATTAATGCTAGGAGGCCCTAATAGGAATGCTAAATTACCTAAATATTCGGAAAACCAAGTTTAAGAACAGTTGTTAATGTTGATAATTAATAATTTATCTGCTAAAGAAATCAGTCAATGTGCAATAATTTCCACCTATACAATAAATAGCCTAATTCAAAAACAAGTCAACTTTTGGGGCCACCACTCACAAGAATGAGCTTACTAAAGCAAACTTTAAAAAGGAAATCCTGTCAGATATTTTCTCATTACCCTAAATACCGGGCCTCATATGTCCCTCTGTGGTGGCAGTCCTTATTTAAAACAGGCCTTTCAAGAGTTAAAATGCGAGTGCACAGATCATAATTGTTCCTTAATGTCCAATCTGGAAACATATGACCGAGGCTGCCTGTCTATAAGAGAAAGGCAGTTATGTGAAAAATATTTTAGTCTTGCATAGCCTTTTTCTTTTGTTTCATTCATCTCCAACACCAATTAGACATACACTGATAACGTGTTGTCTGCTATTTTGACAGCATGATAAAGGTAATATCATGTCTGTGAAATTTAGTAATTGTGCCAAGCCATCAGTATACCGGGCACAGAAAGCATAGATAATTACACTAACATATATAAATGAGCAGCGATGCGTAATTACAGTACCTACAGCTCAGATGCGAACATTCTGGCCTGCTTAATTTGTCAGGCTTATAATCAATAACTTATTTACCTGCCCTATACAACCCCATCTGGCAGTGGGTCATCCCAATGATGACCGCGTCAAGTCTGACACACAGGATCAGCAACAATAATCAAAAAATGACGAACACACGAACCTGTCTCTTTTTTTTTTTTTTTTTTTTTTTTTTTTTTTTTTATAAAAATGTGCTATGCTTCTTTGTACACAATGTACCCTCATGTCCTAGTCGAAGATGCATCTCACATCTTTCCTCACAGACCCGTAACCACTGGATCATTTATCCAATGCAACTGGTGGCAGCTTGTGGCCACAATTCAAAAATGTCTGAATTTGAAAATCGTTTTTATATAGGCACATAGCCCTTAAAATTCCAAACAAGAGCAACATTTTACTTTCTGACCAGAAGCAATATAACAATTGCTAAAAAATAAAACAAATCTTCTCCATAGACATTTCCTCGGGGCACTTGTTTTGCACAGAATAGAACAAGGGAATCTTTCTCGACTTACATTTCTCAGCTGCCCTGTCTTATCAGAGAAGTTAAAAATAGCCCCTCAGCGCGGCCTGAGCCTGGGCTGCCAGCCATCTTTTGTTTGTTTTTCCTACTCCTGGCCCCAAGGCTCTCCAGCTGCAGGCATTACACAGATGCGATGTCAGAGAAGCCTTCTAAGCAGTGCCCTGTTCTGCTCCTCTCATCGGCCCCCACCTACACTGGCTACAAGGTCAGAATCTGTCTCCGATTTCTGTATCACATTCTGCTCTACACGGCCCCCACCTTCTCCTCACTCTGAAGCTGTCAAAGACAAAAAGACTACTCAATTCCATAAAAACTGCAATAATTCGCTCAATTGAAAAATTATTTTTACATACAATTTGCACTCAGGGGGTCATAATCTTACCGACTTGACCCTGCACATTGGCTCACTGGACCATCAAGAACACAAACCTGTATTCATGAAAAATTTGCAAATCCGAAATACCCACAATTCTTTTTCCAAGCTAAACTTGTCACTAATTATTTTCGTTAACACTTTGTACATTAGGGGTGTCATCAAATCACAGGAGTTGCTCCTTCTCTAGCTGCACCCCTCTCAATTTCCTATTGACAATGTAGTCAAATGTTGGACCATGTAAACACCAGCTATGCGCTGTTCATTTGGTGGGGGGCTCAAGAACCTTTGGGCTACTATGTAATTAATATATGTATTATAACTGGTCTTTTTACTGGGGCCACTCTTGCTAGGTCCTCTGAAAGGACGGGATAAATACCAGCAACGTCAGTATTTCTTTTTCTGTCAGCCTGCGCTCATTTTACCAGCTCAAATTCCTCCTGTAACATCTCATCCTTGGCTTTTCCAGACTCCAGTCCACTCCTCTCTGCTTCGTGAAACACTTACTCTGACCTTCTATGTGACGCCTTGCGCCAAAAACTCAATGGCATCCTTCCAAGCTGGTCTACATTTTCTCTTTCATAAGAGTGTTTCGTTGTCCATCTACTTGTTCTGCTTTTACTCAGATACCTTCCTCAACTAACACGTTTTCTCGGGCTTTGTCTGAATCCTCCATACTTTTCTCTTCTTTTCTGAGCGCTTACTCTGTGCGTCTATGCTATTCTTTACGCCATAATTCAACAGCGTCTTTCTGTGACTGTCTAGCTTTCCTCTTCCACAACTCTTCTTCGACTTTCATGATACATTCGGCATCCCAGGTCCCAGCTACGGGCCATCTCTGACTTTCTGGTAACTCTTTGGTGTAGTCCACCCATAGATCAAGGAATAATATGGCGTCTAAGCCATGCTTGTGAAAAATAAAATGTCCTGTAGTGTCCCTAGGAGGAATAGGAACTGCTTCTTCAAGCACCCCTTTTCTGGTAGTAATCTGTCTTAACTTCGAGAAGAGCGGCATATTGACAACTGATCTGATACTTACTCTTGAACTCACTTAATACGAAAAAAACACAATAATGAACAGTGAACAATGAACAATCATTCATACCACAATATTTGAACACTTTAAACATTAAACATTAAACATTTTAACAACGACCGACAATGATGACAGTCTGCCTAACTAATCACCACGCTGAATTCTTGACAATAACTGAATACTTCGGAATACTTGATATACTGCTAAACAGTACATATACACTGCTAAACAGTGCAGACCGGATTTGTGTACCCAAATCCGTCTTGACCGGCACAACCTATGTGCGCGTCAACACGCCTCCCCGGCGATGGTACTCACCGAGTAGCTCCTTGAAACGGAAGGCCTCAGAGAATGGACTGGACTCGACGACTGCGGACATCGGACCCTCTGGACATCGGGACTTTGAAAACCTGGTGGGCCTCTGTATACCTCAGACGCAGCTCTCTCGCAGGTGGGCTCTGGGTAGACAATCTGCGTTCCTCACCGCCTCGTATGGATGCCTTGTCGCAGTCTGTCCCCTTCGGTGGCCTGAGGGAGTTGGCGGGAAAAACCCGCGACGTGCACGCTTGAAGTCCATCACGGCTATGGAAGGGGGCAAAACAGGACCTTCATCTCCGGCGTGTGGGGAAAGAGATTAAACTGTTCGGGCGCCATTCTGTGGTAAATAAAATATCACGCTCTCAGACTTTTAAATATTAACAATAGGATCATGCATAAAGCAAGAGGCTGAGTCTGTGGTATCAGATTCATAAAGGGCTTTATTCCAATAACTCGAGTCAAAGGGAGAATATCTCTATCACCAAAAAGGATCTGGACGGGGCTGAAAAGTATTCTCAATATTCTCAAAACATTATTCACAGAGTACAGTATATATACATTTCTCAATTGTACGTAAGCAAGAGAGCAAGAGAGAATGAGATAAGAGCATGTGGGCGTGTAAGTAGGCGTGAAGGTGGGCGTCCATGTGGGCGTCCACTTGATGATAAGGGGTAAATTGTCATGTGTGGGTGGATACCTGGAGATGATTTCGCAATGTCAGCAGAAATACTTGGCAGAGATGCGCGCTCAGCAGCATGACGTGTAATTGACGTGCAACTAGGGGGTGAAGGGGACTTGACATTTAGCTCTACATGTGGAGACAAAAGTCTGGGGTTATGTCAACCTAATCCCAAATCATATCTAATATCCTATGTTTAAAGAACTATGTTATCCACAAGGGAAGGGCTCTCGGACAGAATCTATTCTATACTGACTGTGTGTGTGTGTACAAGCGTCTAAGTGTCTACACTGAATGCGAGGGGATGGGAATATTCCATGATGACAGGGCTATGAATTACTTGCATGAGGGCAGAGAAACCGGGCCTTTTGCTTGGTAACTGGAGGAATGTTTACTTAAGCTACTAGGCAGGAATGCATCGGCTGAGGGGGAAGCAGATAATTCGAAGGTGAAATACAGCTCTTGGCAGAGAATAGGCTGATGTCAGGCTTCGTGGGCCGCGCAGAGAATGAGACAAAGTTCATGGTCACAGATGCAAGCTCAAGCTGAAGCTGTCAGAGGCAGAGAGCAGGGAAAGGCTTTGAGGACAGAATCGGGCCTACTTGCCTGAACTGTAAAAATGGAGTAACTTAGCCATATAAAGTCGGTGGCCTTTCATACTTAGGAATCGAATATCCAGCCCATTCATGGCGGATCTGACAGAGGACATGTTAACGGTGGACGCACATGTGTTTGCGTCTTCGAAACTGGAACTGGAGGAAACATACATGTACTTGTAACATGCATATAGAACCATATAGAACCGTTGGGGTCCAAGATAGGGGACATAACTGATCAGGGAAATCCACATTTCCACAGCCTCCATAGATAAGTTCTTTTCAAGGGTGCTGCCTAGAGACTTAACTGAGTCGGATAGGACGATGGGGCAGTTTAGGACGACCAGATTCTTGAGCCACTCTTGGATTGGACGATGGTTGCTTTTTGGAGAGAATAGGATTAGTTCTGTTTTATCTGGGTTGAGCTTTAAGTGGTTAGCGTTGAACCAAGTTTGGATCTCGGTTAGAGTGGCATTGAGGTGTTGGATGTCGCTGGGAGATTTTGAAACAGATTTGGGTGTCATCAGCGTAAAGGTGGTAATTCACTCCAGCTTTTTTCAAGATGATTGTGAGGGGCTCCATGAAAAGATTGAAGAGGGCCGGGGGGAGGATCGAACCTTGCGGGACCCCAAGTGTGACTTTTGTTGGCTTTGAGAGACAGGAGTTGATTTTAATTTGTTGCGAGCGGTGTTGAAGGAAAGAGGTGAACCATTTTAGTACTGTGCCATTGATGCCGGAGCGCTTCGACAAGGTCTCCAGGAGCGCTGGATTATTTACTGTGTCGAATGCCGCCGATAGGTCAATAAGGATGAGTAGGCAGGCATCACCTTCATCTAAAGCGTTATGAATATCGTCAGAGACGTTGAGCATAGCTGTTTCTGTGCTACAGCCTTTCCTGAATCCTGATTAAAAGGTGTCGCGGAGGTTGAACTCATCAATGTGTTTGTTGAGTTGGTGGAGAATGCATTTCTCCAATGTTTTTGCAAGGAATGGGAGGTTGGAGATAGGTCTGAGGTTGTTGATCATTAGGGTCTGCGCCTGGTTTTTAGGTCTCGCCTAGCTATTGCGATAGCAATCGCTATGCGAGACTTTAGTAAGGGGCATTTAAAAGTGCTCCCAAAAGCGGATTGCATGGCGAGCACGCGCACAATCGCGTGCATCGTGCCTCCATGCAATCCGTTTGGCATCGTACTTCAAAGGGTCCGCTCCCCCGCCAAGCGCACGCACAAATTTTCTTTTACTTTACAGCAGTCTATTGCCTCCTGTCACACGCTTCCTCCTTTCTCAGTTACAATCAGATAAGTAAGTTTTACAAACTTTGGTACATATTCAGTTACAATCAGATAAGTAAGTTTTACAAACTTTTTACCCCCATCCTTTCCACACAAATCCTTTAGAAACTTCCAGTGTATGTGTGAGTGAGGGCAGTGACTCTGAGTCACAGCTACCATCTGGCCCCAAATCATAGCGTGCTTTTGCCAGCCCGAGGTCATGTAGCCAGGATCTCTCTCCATCCTGACGATAGTAACCGGAAAATTAGAAGTCAAAGTTTTCATCACCCGCTCTCCCCCTCTTTTTTTTCCTGCCTCCACCGTTCTTTTTTTTTCTTTGCAGCAGTCTATTGCCTCCTGTCACACGCGTCCTCCTCTTCACCTGCTTTCCTTCTCCCACGCTTTCCTTCCCCCCTTCTTTCGTCTATCCTGCTCTTTCCCCTAGCTGCCGCTTCTCTTCTCTCCCACTCTTAACCTTCCCCCCCCCCCCCTTTCCAGGGGCTTAATTTTTAGAGGTGTCTGACGGAACACTTATTATTAACAAGCATTGGCATAGCCAATAGGTCTCGCATTTGGGACCTTTAAGAGTTTAGCCATGCAATAGTTGATGTTGTTGCACCAAGGATATTGTGCTGCATAGCTAAATACTTATAAGGTCCCCAAAGCGAGACCTATTGGCTATGCCAATGCTTGGTTCCATAGCCAGGCCCTCTGGAAATATGCGGAAGGGGAGGGACAAATTAGGCGGCAGGTTGGGCTAAATTATGTAGCAAGAAAAGGCAGATTATGTGGTGTAATGCAACACCTTTTGTGATAGCGTTACTTTGTCAGTTTTAGGTCGAGCCTAGCGTCCGTCTACATTTCATTTGCATGTAGTTTAATGGATTGTGGCCTTTTTGCTCCACCTGAAATGTAAAACAAATGTAATTTTTACACAAACCTCACAATATTGAAATGCAAACCACATAACCAGTGTAAACAAGCAATGCATTTGCAATGCAATAGGTCTCGCATTAACGCAAGTTTGAGCTATTGGCATTCTAAATGACAATGCCTTTTATTTATATTTTAAAAACCAAAACATAAATAAAACGCATTGACATTTACAATGCCAATAGCTCCAACTCTTGTAAATGCGAGACCTATTACATTGCAAATGCTTGTTTGAGAATGGGTGTGATTTGTCCAAGTTGAAGGGAATCTGGGACACAGCCTGATGTGAGAGAGGCGTTGATGATTTTTGTCCAGAAAGGGGAAATGGTGTGGTTAAGTTCTTTTATGATTGTGGATGGGATGGGGTCCATAGTGTGGGAGGAAGGTTTTAGGTTAGAAATTATACTGAAAACCTAATTTTACGACATTAGCTCAAAGTGGGACCAATGCGCATTGTTTTTTAGCTGGAGGCAGGTCTGGTTGTCCTTGTTAAGAACTCTTTCTGAATGATCAGAGGTGCAGGTTAAGAGGGAAGGAGGGTTAGAGGTTTGGATGAAGGATTGATCAATTTTTGAGACTTTATTAGTGAAGAAGGTGGCTTTGATTTCTTGAGGGAGTGCAGTTAGTTTAGCTTTCGACAATATTGAAGAGTTTTCTCGGTCTGTTTTTCACCAGATCTAGTTGGCTGCGGAAGAAAGGCGCCTTTTCACAGAAAATGTGTTTTTTGTATGCTTGCCGAGCAGATCTAAGTTGCGCTAGGTGTAAGGTTGAGAGGTTTAGTCTCCAAGACCTTTCCGTTTGTCTGAGTTGACGCCTTTCCTCATTCAGATTCACGTTAAACCAGGGTTTAGATTTGGTTCGCGTCAATTGTTTGAGTTTGAGAGGAGCTACTTGGTCTAGAACCTCTGTCATTTTTTAGTTAAAGTGTGTAGTGAGGTCATCGGCCGTCAGTGAGGGTTGGAGTTGAAGATGGGCATGAATCCTGGATTCAAGTTCGGGTAAAGGGATTGCTTTGATATTTCTGGTCCAGTGTTTAGGTTTGTTATCACGAATAGGTTGGTGGAAGACAAGTGCATCAATCTTGAACAGAATGAGGTGGTGGTCAGACCAGTCAATGGGAGAAATCGCTCTCAGAGACCAGATCATTGTTGGTAATGATCGCATCCAGTGTTGCACCTTTGATGTGAGATGGTTTATTGCAGAGTTGTTTGAGGTTATATATTTCAAGTAGGCAGTGGTCTTCTGGGTCGTTCCATTGTATATAGAGGTCACCCAGGAACACGTCTTTAGTGTCTGTCATGGAGAACCGTGATATTAGGTCTGTTAGTTCTTCGGGGAAAAGGGCACGCTCTCCAGGAGGATGGTAGATGGTGGGAAATTTGATGGGTGAGGTGCCCTTGGCAGTGAGTTCGACACCCAGGTATTCAAATGATGGGTATTCTGCAGGTTTAAGTTTGGTAATCTGTATTCCTGCCTTGTGGATGATGGCTAGTCCTCCCCCCGTTTTGATCGGTCTGTCTTGTCTGAGGATGGTGTACCCTGGAGGGGTGAGAATGTCAAGAATGGGGGTGGACTGGATATTGAGCCGGGATTCAGTGAGGAAAGCAATGTCAATTTCTTCAGCGAGAAGAGCTTCAGCAATGTCTGTGGCGTGTTGTACTGCTGATCTGCAGTTGAGGAGCATGCAAGAGAGAGGGCGGGGAGCCTCGATGATGGGGGTAGTAAGGTGGATAGAGGAGTATTGAGCAGGAGGTCTAGGCGAGTGGACATTTTTAGGGATTCTGTTAGTGCCGATAATAACAGGGATGGGGAAAGGGGTTGACTTCTGGCTCAAAGCAAGGTAAGAGTCGTTGATCTCATCAGGTTTCGGTATCGAAATGGGTTGGCGATCCCGGTTGGGTAGAAGTGCCTGACTCGCTGACGGACTGGAGGGACGAGGGGTGCACTGTGGGGCCAAGGGAGCGGTATTGAGGGGGGTGGGAGGAAACCTACCCGGGGAGAGGGAGCACGGCGGCTTGGTCCTGTTGAGAAGATCTTGTTGTAAAAAAAGGAAATCAGCAGCAAGGGAGTTAATTTTCAGCTCCATTCTGTTCAGTTGCTGTGCTATTGAGCTGAAAATGTTTAAGGTTTCAGGCAGGGTCCGAGAATGGCTTGGGTCTTTGGAGGGAGAGTGAACATGGGTCGGGGATTGAACGGAATCAGTGGGATTAGGAGAGGGGAGAGGTTGGACGCGGGGAGCCGGGTTAGTAATGCTGCCATTCAAGGAGTTCCAAGGAGGAGTAGAGGGTCTACTGTCCAAGTGAGGAGGAGAGAAATTCTAGGTAAGAAGTCAGAGTTCCGGGGAATGTCAATGAGATTAGCGGTGGAGGCAGGTTGTGTATGTGGGTGTGTGAGGGCGGAGGTGGAGCGTGTAGTGATAATATGGGGGAACGAGTTTATGGGATTGGTGACGACGTTGGACATGGGGATGACACGGGGTTGTCAGTGAGGTAATCGGTGGAGACTGGTTGTGTCTGTGGATGTGGGACATCGGAGGGGGGGTGTACAGTGGTAGGAGGGGGGAGATTGACCACTGGATGGGAGATGACGTTGGACATGGGGGAAGTAAGGGTCGGGGGGAAAAATGGGTCTGTGTTGGAGGAAGAGGTAGTTTGTGAGGGAGGGTTCAGATTATCAGGGGTCGAGCGGAGAGTGCCTGTGGGGATTTCGGTCGTGGGAGGGCAGAGGTTAGAGTCCGAGCGGTAATTATGAGATGCACATTTTCCTCTCCATCCCTTCCTTCTCAGGAGTCAATCAGTGTTAATTGCTCCTTGTGTGTGGGGAGGCCGTTTGTTACCTCAGCTGGGAAGCAGAGTAATTAACTTGACTCAGTTGAGGGGGGTGGGAGGAAGGCCTAGAATCAGATTGAGTGAGCCTGAGGATTAGAACAATTCCTAGGGTAATATGTGGATGCATGCTTTTGGTAACTGCAATTTCAAACTTGTTGTGCATGTTTTATCCCAGCTTGACATCTTGCTGGTGTGTGTGTGTGTGTGGTCCTAAGCTGAGTGAAACATGTTTAGGCAGATTTCACCTGTATGGTTAATAATACAGCTAAAGCAATACAGATTTTTCAGTAAACCATACTGACTTATATATGAATGCCCATTAATATAATAAGGCACACCCCAGGTCATCACCAATCCTTGCAAAGTCCCATGCTGTGCCAGGACACCTGTGTGCATTTTCTGGCCTGCACACCACATTAGTCTCACACTTGCAGCCTGCATCCATGCGCAAGTGAATGTGCTCCTGTGTTCACATGTAACCAGGAAGGATGTCGAATTTGTAACCCCTGACGCCAAGACCTCTAGATTTTATTTACTGGCAAGAAGTTTTAATGTCTATTTTGTCCGAAGGACAGCTAGACTTGAAATTACTGTTCCTGAAAACAGAGTAGTTTCATCTTGGACTCACAGCTACTCTCGTATTCAGAAACCAGTTCCATCACATTTCTATATGTGTGATGGTCTGCGATTGGTTAAAAGATCATGCCTGTACACAGTACTGCGACTGGCTTGGAGGATCCTGATTTCCCCCCCCCCCCCACCCCCAGGTAAACCTATGCTTCCTATTGGTGATTCAAGCCCGGCGGTGGGCCTCGTTGCACATTCAGGGCTATTGTTTGTTGCGAGGCGTCACTGCAGAAAAGGCAGCCAGCCTCTTGTGACTTTGGAATGTCAAGAGTTGCACACTATGGAGCATGACAACACAGCTCCCTTCAGCAAGCTTCCAGCTCTGCCAGGTCCAAGGGTGGGAATGGGCCACCCGGCCGCCTGGCTGAGGTCTTTCCTTCTGCGCCCCTTTTTGTAAACTTTTTGCTTCTCTCTCACTGCTGCACCCTGGACCTTGCAGACTCCTCTTAAGTCTGCCCATCAGCCCCTTCTCCAGGGCGCCTTCATTTATGTGGGTCTCTCATGCCTGACCAGAGGCCAGGATGAAGCTCTTTGCTCCCACCCCTTCTCCAGTCCCTTTCGGGCCTGGTGCTTGCATGCGGTCTGTACAAAAATGTGTACAAAAGCTATGAGAAAATGACTGCTTTTACTTTAATTGTCAGTTCACCATCACCTCTGAACGAGAAGGAAGACGGAATGCAGCTTTGCACATTCTCCCCGTGCGGTTTATTGGGATGAATTTGCTACAGAAACCAGACCTACACCCCCTCTCTTTCTGTTACAGATGCCCACAAGCCTTTTGTTTAACTCACCCAAAGGGTTTATAAATGTTCTGTGCAGTGCAGAGCATGCCTTGTGGAAGTGTAGACGGGGTGATTCCTTGCAGAGCTGAGGGGGCATGAGGAATCAGTGGGGACAATATCTGCTCTCGTCCCCAACAAGGAATGGTGTCTCTTAAGGTCTCAGTGGGAACACCGTTTCCGTCCTGTTTCACCTGATAATGTAGTGCTGTTAATCAACAATCAAATCTCATGCTGTATCTCTCCATTCATTTAACATTGTGCTTAATGCAAGGGGTCCGCTTTTATGTAATGAACATTTGCCCAAAAATGAAGGGCGGATTAGAATTTTCGTGTCACTGTTTGACAAGTACTGATTTAGTCCCTAGCCATGGTCTCCACAAAAGCCTGGTGAATTGTGTTCAACACTAGAACAACCTCTAGAGAGGTGACCTCAAGTAAACTGGTAAAGGTGACCAGTTACAGGAGCACACTGTGCTGCATGCATACGTATTCATGCAGCGTACAGAAAAATGTTGCTCAAAAATACAAATGGTGGACTGGCCAGAGTTGCAGAGGGCCTGTCGAAGGTCTGAAGAAGCCTCCTTTCCTTGTTGGTATGAAAGGTTAGAGTGATACCTCCCTGGAGCAGCTCGTGCAGGCAAGAGAGGTGAGAGGGGAATTTGACAGACAATGAGGGGAAATTAAATAATTAATTTTCTGTCGAGTTCTCACCTCGCCGCTCGTCCTGAACGAGCCGCTCCTGCTTGTGTTCCCTCCCACCGGTAGGGCTGGGCTGTGAAAGGCCTTCGGACACCATCCCTCTTGGCCTCTGAGTCTACCCTTTGCAGTGGATTCACCATCTCTCTACCCAGTGCTTCAAATAAAGTAGAGCAGCTGAGCCTTGCAATGTAACCCCCCTTCAATGGGAGCACAGAGCACAGGCTTCACCTGTTGCAGGCGATGCTGCAACTCTTTCCTATTTGAAAGAGATCTCTTGTAGAGGTAGAGCCAATGCTGCAAATAAAGTAGAGCAGCTGAGCCTTGCAATGTAACCCCCTTCAATGGGAGCACAGAGCACAGGCTTCACCTGTTGCAGGCGATGCTGCAACTCTTTCCTATTTGAAAGAGATCTCGTGTAAAGGTAGAGCCAATGCTGCAAATAAAGTAGAGCAGCTGAGCCTTGCAATGTAACCCCCTTCAATGGGAGCACAGAGCACAGGCTTCACCTGTTGCAGGCGATGCTGCAACTCTTTCCTATTTGAAAGAGATCTCGTGTAAAGGTAGAGCCAATGCTGCAAATAAAGTAGAGCAGCTGAGCCTTGCAATGTAACCCCCTTTCAATGGGAGCACCGAGCACAGGCTTCACCTGTTGCAGGCGATGCTGCAACTCTTTCCTATTTGAAAGAGATCTCTTGTAGAGGTAGAGCCAATGCTGCAAATAAAGTAGAGCAGCTAAGCCTTGCAATGTAACCCCCTTCAATGGGAGCACCGAGCACAGGCTTCACCTGTTGCAGGCGATGCTGCAACTCTTTCCTATTTGAAAGAGATCTCTTGTAGAGGTAGAGCCAATGCTGCAAATAAAGTAGAGCAGCTGAGCCTTGCAATGTAACCCCCTTCAATGGGAGCACCGAGCACAGGCTTCACCTGTTGCAGGTGATGCTGCAACTCTTTCCTATTTGAAAGAGATCTCTTGTAGAGGTAGAGCCAATGCTGCAAATAAAGTAGAGCAGCTGAGCCTTGCAATGTAACCCCCTTCAATGGGAGCACCGAGCACAGGCTTCACCTGTTGCAGGCGATGCTGCAACTCTTTCCTATTTGAAAGAGATCTCTTGTAGAGGTAGAGCCAATGCTGCAAATAAAGTAGAGCAGCTAAGCCTTGCAATGTAACCCCCTTTCAATGGGAGCACCGAGCACAGGCTTCACCTGTTGCAGGCGATGCTGCAACTCTTTCCTATTTGAAAGAGATCTCTTGTAGAGGTAGAGCCAATGCTGCAAATAAAGTAGAGCAGCTAAGCCTTGCAATGTAACCCCCTTCAATGGGAGCACCAAGCACAGGCTTCACCTGTTGCGGGCAATGCTGCAACTCTTTCCTATTTGAAAGAGATCTTTTGTAGAGATAGAGCCCAATGGGAGCACCGAGCACAGGCTTCACCTGTTGGGGGCGATGCTGCAACTCTTTCCTATTTGAAAGAGATCTCTTGTAGAGGTAGAGCCAATGCTGCAAATAAAGTAGAGCAGCTGAGCCTTGCAATGTAACCCCCTTCAATGGGAGCACCGAGCACAGGCTTCACCTGTTGGGGGCGATGCTGCAACTCTTTCCTATTTGAAAGAGATCTCTTGTAGAGGTAGAGCCAATGCTGCAAACCTCTCTGGAGAATCACTGAGTAGAGGAGCAGGCAAAGAACAAAGCGAGGATGCGTTTATGTAAAGGGCTTTACGGCGGCTGTTACATTTGTTCAGGAAATACGAAGGTACCAACTCTGCCTAACGCCCCTCTCCACCTCCAATGCTTTACTTTTTTTAAATTTTTTTGAGCCTAACCCTCATCTTTTCCTTGCCTCCAGCTCCCAGTGTAACTCCTCTACCATCCCACATTCAGTCACTGCTTACTTTGTAACCCTACAACCCCCACTGGCTCTTTACGTAATGCTCCCACCTCACCTCACCCCCCAAACGATCCTAGGCTCTGTGTAACCCCTCAGCCATCCATTTCAGTCTCTCAGTGCAAGTCCTCTTCCGTCTGTGGGTCCCATCTAAGCCCGCTCCTTTTTCTGATCGTCTCCAATTATTTTCGTCTTTGGCATTCTTATTCTTTATTATTCTTTATTATGCCGTTCCGTGGTCGTGTGAGGGCATGCTCGAATCATGTAAGGCAGTGGGAGAAAAAGATAATGACTTGCTTTTACTCTCCCCGTTTTCAGTGTGCAGGTTCCACCCCTGCCTCTGGAGTCACTCTTGTCCTGAAGCTGCTGTCCTGAGAGAGATAGCCACCAGGCTTAGTGATGCGCTCCCACCAGCTGGGAATGCTAGTTTTCGAATGCTAGGAACTAATGCATCCACCGCCTACTAACCCCATGGTAAAGGTGACCGCTGGTTATTGAAAGTTCTTTCCTTTCCAGCTACATTCCCGTCGCATTTCTTCGCTTATATGCCATAAAATCTTCTGTCTTGCCCATTCCCTTCTACATCCCTTATGTACACAACATTCATATCCACCTTTGGTTTCTACCTGGAGCCCAAGTGTTTGCAGATGCCAGCATGAGTCAGGTTTGTGTTTGTAATGTATTTTCTTTTCTTTGTGAATAGGTTATTCCAAAACATATATCATTATATCATGTAAATATGTAAAATTGCTTTGCCTGTGCAATGTACAACATGCAAATTTGTAATGGGCACCCAGCTCACAGTTGGAACCTTCTGAGTAAAGTGCTCTGAGGTTTGGAAAGCTGTCTACACTTTTTAAAACCACAAGTGCGTTCTTTGCAGGCCCGGCTGGGTGATTTAGGGAGTAAATGGGACAGGTGGTTTTCTTTGCAGGGCAAGTAGATTACTGGAGCATGTATCTCTTTGGACAAGTTGTTTAAAAAAAAAAAAAAATGAATCACCAGCCCAGTTCCGCTTACCCTAGCGGCGCTGCAGCGGCCTTATCTTAAAATGTGGATGCTGGTAGTAAACACAGTTCGCATGAACTTAACACCATTACAAGGAGCTTAACTCAGGAAGCGACTCGCCCACAAAAGAAAGGTCCAAAAACCAGTCCGTGGTGAGCGTAACACCCAGGAGGACTAAAGGGGCAGCAGGGGCACTGTTTTCACGGGCCCCGTATATATGTTCTGATCCATATGTTTTTTAAATTTAAGAGAAACAATTCCCCTACTTTTTGTTGAAAAGCAATCCATCCCGGGACACTTAATTCTGACAGTTGAAATGCTTCAGCTGAAGTGTAAGGCAGGGAGTCTCCTGTGCTGTGAAACCTAAGGCAGGACAGACAGCTAAACATGAAAGAAGCCATCTTGACAGGGTGCCTACTTGCTTGGAAAAAATGTAAATGTGCATAATTGATTACTCTGCACCCGGAAAGGGTACTTGGAGGCCAGGATTGGCTTTAACTGATGGATTTACTGGAATCTTCCTGATATGTATTTATTCTTCTTTGAGGGGCATTGCAAGGGATTTACCAGCTGAGCTGTGAAGTGGCTGTTTTTTATGGACAGTTATTGCAACAAAATGCACTATGTACAGTCTGGGTATTACTAAAATCTATATTTTGGAAGCACTTTTTTTTATCTTAAACATTTTTGAACATTCAATAGCAGCCCACCTTATATTCAGTGAAATGCAAGTTTAAAGTAAGGACATGCATATTCACAGTGCTTTCTGTCACAAGCTAGGACCTTGTAGCACTTAAAATACACAAGCTGCTATTCTTCACTGCTCCAACAGGATTCAGTTCTCTGGCTCTGTGGTTACACACACACTTCTGCAGTGTATTAACGAACAGAGGTTTCATAATGTATGAGGGCGCATTTCCCACTGATTAACTTAACTTGCATTTATTTTTCTTTAAACTGTGCTTTATTTTATATGTGGTCATTTGAAGCCAAACAGTTACATATTTTGTTTTTAAGCCATGCCTTTGACCCAGCATACACGTTCACTGACACCCCACCCCCCCCCACCCTATAGCACACAGCATCAGAGTTCCTATACTTTTTTTTTAATGCACTTCTGCTTCTGTACACTCCCACAACTCGCAGAGCCCAAGTTTAGTGTGGCTGTAGATGTTCACCATTCTAAAATGCTTTGGCACATGATATTTGGGCACGTTGGCAGTAAAGCAAACAGTAACTACTGACAAAGAAGGTTGGCCAGGGCCTGATAACTTTTACTCCTAGAGTTACTAGGAGTGTCCTATGTGTCCTCCACCCACAGGCTGGTGACCTCTACAAAGCTGAACCCTCACCCACCATTCCTCGGAACACTTTCTGGACCTGAATAAGAACAGAAGAACAACAGAAGAGGACTGAACCTGGTGTCTGATGAGCTCAAAAGGACTGGACCTGCTCATCTCTGTACCCAAGACCAAGACGTGGACTCCAAAGGGTTTGTTGGTGGACATTCCATGTTGCTGCAGGGACACAAAAGCCGAAAGATGCCGTTTCCCTACAATTCCCAGCTGACCAGTGGCAACTGGGACTTGGAATTGACTTTGCTAGTAGCCCCTGCCTGGCACTCTGCCCCCAATGTCCAGAGTGGCTTGGAAATGCTTTCCTGATGTTGCTTGGACTCCAGGTAAAGGTTTGAAAACTTTTTACTCTAGAGCCTAAAGGACCTACTGTGAAAAGTACCCGACCGGCAGTTCCACGGTGTTGGATTGAGTTGCAGATTTGTCCCACTAACAGGCCCCAGCACCAAAAAAACAAAAAACAAAAAAAACACAAAGTCCCTTTCTGTTTTCCAACTTGGAAACTTTTTCAAGCATCTACTTCGACAGCTTCAGAGCCTTAGTAGGACCAACCTGTGGCAGGTATCCAACGGGCAGTTCCACTGCGGCAGCTACAATTAGGGGAAGACAGCCTTGTCTTAAAGTTCAGTGGGACCAGTCTACATGGCGTATCGAACCAGGGCTCTGGTGCAGCCTCAATTCGCACCTAGATCTCCGTCTACCGCTTCCTTTGATTATCATTGTTGTCTGTGCTTTTTTAGCACTATTTTCGCCTAAATCTTTAAGAAAAATGTATTTATTTCTCCTGTTCCCTGCATTTGATTTAGGCTGTTATGGTTTTGTTTCACTGATTTAAAATCCTCAATATATATTTTTAAATTGGAGTGGAATTTAATTGTTTTGTGTGACTTTTTCTACTGTGTGTGTCAGGCCCGGTTCTAGAGGGTGGGCCAGGTGGGCCAGGCCCACCCAAACATGAGCCTGGCCCACCCAAGCATGAGCCTTGGCCCTCGCAGTGACTCGGCCACCAATGTACAACAACAATAAAAGCTGTTCAGATAACTTGTGATTTACGATCCTGCTGCAGAGCAACCATTTGTCTGTTGATAGTTTTCAAATGACGATAAACTGAATTTTATGGGAACAGCTCAGTGGGTTACCACCCCTGTCACAGATATCCTTGTGTTACTTGCAGTTCAGAAGTTACTTTCCTAACATAGGACAGTGACCCAAGAACTGTCATCAAAGAGGTGCATACAAACTTCACTTTTTTTGTGTTGTGATATAGTTAGAACTTCTCCATTCTTCTAATGTTACTAAAAAGAGTTTGTTTGGGCAGTTATACATTTTTATCTGTAAAGCCAACCACTGGAGTACTCTTTAAATCCTGAGTTTGTGCTTCTCCAGACCAAACCCCCGTAAAATATATTGCCCACCAGTATGGATGGAGTGATTTCTACACCTTGTAATCCTCATTGGCTTATGTGACCTTCCCCGTAAACTGATTTAGTGTCTCTGTATAATATGTGCTGTTATGTAAAGTACTGTGACACCCTACCCTCATATGAGTAGCGCTATACAACGAATGGAATAGATATGAGAGAGGGGCAACGGAGAGATGAGGGGCAATATTGGAGGGTGGCAGTGAGGGAATCCCAGGAAGAGGTCATGGGGTGGGGGAGCTACGGAGAGATGAAGGGCGCTGGTGCGGGTGGCAGTGAGGAAGTCAGAGGAGGAGGTCACGGGGTGGGGGGGGAACTACAGAGAGATGAGGGGCACTAGTGGACAGTGGCAGTGAGGGAAGCCAAGGAGGAGGTCATGAGGTGGGGGAACTACAGAGAGATGAGGGGCACTGGTGGAGGGTGGCAGTGAGGAAATCCGAGGAGAAGGTCACGGGGTGGGGGGAAACTACAGAGATGAGGGGCACTGGTGGAGGGTGGCAGTGAGGAAATCCGAGGAGGAGGTCATGGGTGGGGGGGCTATAGAGAAATGAGGGGTACTAGTGGAGGGTGGCAGTGAGGGAAGCTGAGGAGGAGGTTATGGGGTGGGGGGGAACTACAGAGATGAGGGGCACTAGTGAAGGGTGGCAGTGAGGGATTTCCAGGAGGAGGTCATGGGGTGGGGAGCTATGGAGAAATGAGGGGCACTAGTGGAGGGTGACAGTGAGGGAAGCGGAGGAGGTTATGGGGTGGGGGGAACTACAGAGAGATGAGGGGCACTGGTGGAGGGTGGAAGTGAGGAAATCCGAGGAAGAGGTCATGGGGTGGGGGGAACTACAGAGAGATGAGGGGCGCTGGTGGAGGGATAAGTGAGGGAATCTGAGGAGGAGGTCATGGGGTGGGGGAGCTATGGTGAGATGAGGGGCACTGGTGGAGGGTGGTAGTTAGGGAGTCTGAGGAGGAGGCCATGAGGGGGAGTGGCTACGGAGAGATGAAGGGCACTGTTGGAGGGTGGTTGTTAAGTTATCTACAAAGAAAAAGGTCAAAAAAGAGGTCAAAAAGACTTTTGCACCAGCACTAAAGCTTGCCCTGTCATGGCCTTTCTGTTTTTGTTTATTTAATTAACAGTCAGGTGATTAGGACAACTGTGGAGCATACTTTAACATGCATGCTAATTACATTTACTGCTATATTCAATGTTTCAAGTTTGAAGGTGATTTTACTATTGTTTTTTACTGGGAATAATAAAAGTGGAACTGAATGGTGGCTGATATGGGGCTGGGGCCCAAGGTCAGCTGTGAGATAAGGCGTAATGGAGAGGGGTGGTAGAAAAGTGGATAATCAAGCCTGTAAGGGAGTGCGCTGCAGAGTCGGGGGTCAGGTGGAGGTAGTAATGAAGAGGGTTTCTGCCTGAAGGCTCGCACAGAGGGAGCCCGAGTAGTCACTTGCTAGATACTCCCACCTTAGAAAGCTCCTCTTCCCATCAAAGGGACATTACATGGAAGAAAATCACTTTTTTAGAGTGATGACATTTAGAAAGAGACTTGGAAAAGAGTGCGTTTTACTGTACCTTGTAAGACTAAGGAGAGCTAAGAGGCGGGCCCAGAAGCAGGCCTGGCTAGATATATGTGATAAATGGGGCCAGCAGTGACCCACCCGAATGTAACCTTGGCCCACCCAAACAAAAATTCCTGGAGCCGGGCCTGGTGTGTGTACTGCTTACATACTTTACACGTTTCTTTGATTATAGTCTGACTGCTTTGAATCTCAATGGGGATTGAGCACAGGTTTATTTAATCGAATTTGTGTTGCATCTAGCAAGTGATTGCCTTCTCCTATGAGGTGGACGCCTGTTCAGTCCAAATAATTATCCACTTTCCTACATATATATTTAATATGGCATGTTTTTTCTGCATGTTTTAATAATGTAGCATATTTAAACTGATATATATTTTTGCCCTCATTACATTTTGTCTGTTGCTTTTGGTAGTCTCCATAATTTTCAAACCGTGTTGTCTCCTTCCTTTTTTTTATTTTAAGGTCGATTGAGTGATCAGCCTGAGTTGTGAAACTCTGTCAATTCTTCGTCATTGCCCCTCATCTTAAGTGTCGACGCCATTCACTAATATCGCCACAGGTAAGGAGAAGCACAAGTCCTTTTAAGGCTCTTTCCCATGGTTTCTTGCTTTCAATCTGCACCAGATAACACTAAGTCCAGAAAAACCTGACCTGTTAAGTTTCAATCTGGAAACACTCTTTGCAGTATGATGGAGTGGTAGTACTCTGGGAATACGGACCCACTATACTTGTAATGATGCTCGAGGAGATGGTCCCAGGACTAAGTAGGTGAATTTATAATGTGTAGGCCTGGGCGAAAATTCCGTTCCGCTCACGGAAATTGCGATAATTTGACATTTTCGCGTTCCGCAGATAGAGCGAAAATGTCAATTTCCGCAATCCGCATCTTACTGGAATTTTTTTTCTTGCTCGCGCTGTAAAAAAATACATTCTCGCGTGCGCGCGATCGCCTTACCTGAATCCCCGCGTTCGCCGACAAGTTTTCCCGCTCCGGTCGCGTTCTCCACGAGATGTTGGATTGTTGGTAGCCATTTGCGCTGTCTCACGACAGTTCGCGCCCGCATTAACGTCATTCGTCGCGCGATCACGTCTTTCTTCTCTCGATCATGCACCGCGAGACAAGTGAAAACAAGATGGCCGCGCCCGTGAGCAACCGCATGGGTAAGTTGGCGAGCTGCGATCACGCAGAAAATACCGTGAACGGGTGGGAAAAAAACTTCCGCATCTTCGCGATATTTCCGTGTGTTTGCGCAGATTTTTTACATTTTCGCGATAGTTTGCGAAAGTGAATTTCGCAAATTCCGCCCACCCCTAGAAATGGGTACTAAAAATCATAATCTATTAATGTCAGCAAGGAAAACGTACTGATGGTAAAACACTTCTTTCCTAGAAATATAACTTTAGAAAAATTATGGAGAAAATGATATTTTGTGTTTCTTTCAGGAGTAAAAGGAATAGCATGAGCCCCTATGACATAACCGTGCTTGGCCTGATGGGCGTTTGCCCTACGCTCCATTTTTTAGCATGAAATAGGAAGCCAGAGGCCTGCAGTGCCTGGGGCCGTCTCCAAACCTGCCTGTCTCTTTTCACGCTTCTGGCATTCAACTTTGTGTTTTCATTAGTTACCTGCAGGATAAAGTTTGGAGTCAGCAGAGCTGCATACCAGTCACAGTTCGCAGCGGTTCCGTGATAATTCCAGCATGGAAATGATCCTCTCACCGAGGGTTAGCACGGAAACTGTTTATATAATAAAGTACTGCTTTTATCAAACTGTGGCAGAGGCACAGAGCAGCTCATTTGGTTTTGTCTAGCTAAAATAAAGGGTCTCCTAACGAGCACAGAGAGTGTTCTAAGATTACGACTCTGGAACTATACAGACTACAGGGCATCAGTATCATTCAGAGACACTCGCACGTTAGCAGAAAAGTGTGGCAAAAGTCACCACGAGAACGATATCAATCTAGAGTTGAATCTAAATTGGAGACTACATGTGAGCCACGCTATGCCAAGATCTCCAGACCTGTAGCTTGGCTATTCCTTTTTACAAAGCTGTAGAGAATGGGGTTGGAGAGAGATATGGTACGATGGATTTGGCTATTCGACACCCACCCAACAGCGAGAGTAAGAGTTAAGGATCGGTTGCTTGCCCCCATACCTATCCAGTGGTGTACACGTCGGGGCTGCCCATTGTCACTAATCCTGTTTGCCTTGGTGATAGAGCCACTGGCAAGCATCCTGTGGAATGCCCATGGTGAAGGAGGCATTAAGTTTGGGTGGTGTCGTTCTACCCCACTGACATTATGCGACTGGTCAGGAATCTGGGAGACTTTTTAAATTCTATTATCAGAGATGTGGTGGTATTTGGTAGATGGTGTGGCATTGTGATAAACTGGGACAAATCAGTTATGGTACCTCTGACGGGGAACACGAGGAAGGCGGCACTGAACTATCCCCTTTTTGTGGAGAGTAGACCTGGTAATATATTTAGGCATACAATATCATCAGGACATAGATGTTTTACTCCGCGTCAACTATGGGGTGTGTATTGAGAATATAATAACCATTATAGCTAAATTGAACAGATGGTTGATTATGTCGGCTGAGAGGATAGGTAGAATGAGGGTGGCACTCCTCCCACAGCTGGTCCATCGCTTCCAAAAACTACCAATACCACTCAGGACACTGGGCGCCCAAACGGGGTGGCTTGCTTGGGCAGGCAGGACTGTCGTAATAAACTGATAGACTATGCAGCAGCCTTATGAGCAGGTGGGGTTCTCTGCATCACATTCTGAAGTATACTATTTGGTGGCGCAGGTGCACTCCGCGCCCCATTGGTTTCTTAATATTTGACAAGTACCACATTACAAAATGGAATGGGGATTGGCGGCCTCCAACCATTGGAGACTGTGCTCCTTAAGACCCCCACTAGGCCTAGGGTAGAAACTCACACAGTGGAATGCACTGTATGGAAATGTTTGAGGCTGGCAGGGTTCACTTGCAAGGAGGAGATGTACCCCCCTGGACTCCCCTTATTGAACACTCTGCAATCGGAGGTGAATTGTGAGCCAGCTGCTACGAAAATATTGTTTCACGGGCACCTCTACAGTATAGAAGATAAGTACAGAGAGGGTTCCTTTCTCACGTTGAAGTATTATAGAGACCAGGGGATCACTTATCCCGATCAGTTGGGAGCCCTACTTGGGGTTCCCTGCCGAACCAGGGAGCTGAAAACTGCTGGGACTTGTGATGTTGCGAGTCCTTCCAATGAGGCGGATCTCCGTCATGTATGCCACAGTACTTCAGACAGTGCCCAGAACAGAAAAACAAAATACCGTCCGGACGAGCTGGATGCAAGACATGGGATATGATGCATTTATATATTTTTGTGTCCAAATGCAAAGAATATCCGCTAATGGCAGGTGCGACTGGTGCACTATACATACCTCTATCGGATATACCACTCACCACTCGGCCTATATAGGAGCGGGCTCGGGACAGACACTTGATGTTGGAAATGTGGAGCCCCCAAAGAGGGATTTTAGCTTCTGGTGTGGACATGCCCAACAATTTATCAATCCTGGAAAGGAGGTCTTTGGGAAATTGAGCACAATGATTGATTCCCAGCTAAACAGGACACCGTTGGTGGCACTGCGGGTCTATTTACGAGATGTACCTAAAATGTATAGAAAGTTCATAGTGATAGTGCTGTTAACGAAACAAAGGGTAGCTATATACTGGGGCGATAGCAGATCGCCCAAGAGCAAAGACTGGATGCTTGAAAGGATCTGGTGCAGTATGCAGTTGGCGAACGATAGCCTACTACTATTGCAGCACTCGCGACCTAGACACACACAAGGTCCTTCCAGGCAATAGCTTCTACTAGAAGAAGACCACACTCGCGACCTAGACACACATGGGGTCCTTTCAGGCAATACCTTCTACTAGAAGAAGACCACACTTGTGACCTAGACACACACAAGGTCCTTTCAGGCAATACCTTCTACTAGAAGAAGACCACACTCGCGACCTAGACACACATGGGGTCCTTTCAGACAATACCTTCCACTAGAAGAAGACCACACTGCGACCTAGACACACAGTGGGTCCTTTCAGGCAATACCTTCTACTAGAAGACCACACTCGCGACCTAGACACACACGGAGTCCTTCCAGGCAATACCTTCTACTAGAAGAAGACCACACTCGCGACCTAGACACACGGGGTCCTTCCAGGCAATACCTTCTACTAGAAGACCACACTGCGACCTAGACACACACGGGGTCCTTTCAGGCAATACCTTCCACTAGAAGAAGACCACACTGTGACCTAGACACACGGGGTCCTTCCAGGCGATACCTTCCAATAGAAGATCACACTCGCGACCTAGACACACATGTGGTCCTTTCAGGCAATGCCTTCTACTAGAAGAAGACCACACTCGCGACCTAGACACACACGGGGTCCTTTCAGGCAATACCTTCTACTAGAAGAAGACCACACTCTCGACCTAGACACACACAGGGTCCTTTCAGGCAATACCTTCCACTAGAAGGCCACACTGCGACCTAGACACACACTGGGTCCTTCCCGGCAATACCTTCCACTAGAAGAAGACCACACTGCGACCTAGACACACAAGGGGTCCTTTCAGGCAATACCTTCCACTAGAAGAAGACCACACTGCGACCTAGACACACACAGGGTCCTTCCAGGCAATACCTTCCACTAGAAGTCCACACTGGGACCTAGACACACAAGGGGTCCTTTCAGGCAATACCTTCCACTAGAAGAAGACCACACTCGCGACCTAAACACACACGGGGTCCTTTCAGGCAATACCTTCCACTAGAAGAAGACCACACTAACCGTGACAGCGAATAGACGATAAATAACATATCTGTGAGTTGCCACATTACAATGTATGTAAAATATCCAACAAATAGATTGTGAACCGTACAAGTGTGTGAACACTCTGCACATAAGCCGCTTTACAGGTAACCACACTCTCCTTCTGTATGTATCAACTGATTTTTAACCACTGAACTGGGTTTTGATTTCTGTTATAGGAATTCAAAACGTAAATAACATTTTTAAAAAGAGGATACGGTGAAAACGTACGTTTGACAATAACCTGGCATGCAGTGCAACTTGTATTATCTGTATTTGAATTTTCTTAAGCGCGCTATCAGTCAAATGTCTCTTGCGCTATGGCTCAGGAGACACATCAATTTAGGCAAAAGTCGGGTTTTAAGCTTTTTACTGAAAAACATGCTGTTAACCACAATTTGAATACGTTTAATTAAGGAGCTCCAGGATGTAGCTGGTTGGTACAAAGAAGCTCGGTCAGCCCAAAAAGCTTGACAAGCCCAGAGAATACAGAGAGCAGGAAGAATGCAGTAATGTGCCTGGCATGTACTCTGGGAATCTTTTGGCCATGCAGTTATGGAATAAGCATATATGAAACCAGGGATAATGCAGAATTATATGAAAATGATATGCAGATTACAGGACGATCAGTGCAAAGATTTTCGAACCTGCTTTGCATCGCTGTAACGTGGTGCACAAATGACATGGGGCGCAGCCTGGTCATGAACAATTGGAATTTAAATCGAATCTTCAATACCAAGATAGAGGCTGGTGGAACGTCTAGCCTTGTCTCAATTAGCAGCGACATATAAAATTGTCTGCCTCCAGGAGACAACAGTGCAAGGACCTGGTGGAGCAAATGCATGTGGAAAACGTATGAAGTGATAACTGAGTCCCCTTGAATATCCATCTGTAGAGAGTCGTACATAGTAATACCCAGACTATCTACATGCTTCACAGATTCAATGCGAGCGCTGAAGTCAGAAGGCCAGGGAGGATCCTCACCGAGAGGGGGTCCACGATTCTCCGCTTTGAGTTTAAGCCAGCGCTGAACCAGCCCCTTGTCTACTGCTAGAAGAACCGAGGTCTCTTCGGATGAGTTGAAGGTCGGAATAATAGTTTGCTGTCATTGGCACAGAGATACAATTTAATCCCGAAGGAGCGAATGGTGGTCGAACGCTGCTTCCCATAAAGGTTGAATAAATAAGGAGTAGAACCTTGAGGGTCCCCACTCCCCTCCCCTTCCCCCAAGAGTGGAACATGATTGACAAAAGATCAGTTGTTGGATTCTTCTTGCAGCAAACACTTGGTGTGTGGGTGCTCCTCAGGATTCCAGAGAGGAATGGTTTAAGATCAAGTAAGATCTAACTTCTGCAGCAAAAAGTTTAATTCCTGAAAGGTTTGTTGTTCTTTGTGAACTTCCTTCACCAAATAATTGCTTCTTTGCACAATAAGAATGAGTGAGTGTTTTGCGCACCATTGATCTCGGTAATGCTGTCCTCGGAGGTGGTGGCTTCCTCGGCTACATATGTTCATCGTGGTCCATCGATCTATAAAAGCAGTGGCAAATGCATTTTTACAGAAGGAGGAAGTATCCCCATTGTTTGACGCAGGCGGTCTGCTTCGCAGGAATGGAGATAGCAGCGCTGGATGTTGGGGAGAAGCAGATAGGATTTCCTGAAGGGGTTCAGTTTGTGGCTCTGGGGAGCCCTCGGTTCTAATCTGCTGGGACGCAACAGTATAGCCCTAAAGCCAGGACAGCAGCGAGTTTGTTTGGGGCATGAATTTATTTACATTTTGATTGTGTTTCCCTACATTTTCCTTTTGCACCTGTGCTGGACAATTGTGGGAGTTTTTTCATTTACACCTTTTGGATAAATATGTTGTTATGAACCTTTATATTTGGAATTGAACAATTTAGTTACTTTGGGTTTTTCGTCTCCTCCCCCTTTTGTTTTTAATTTAGTTTTTTTGCCCCAAGGTCTACATCCCACCCTGGAGTCAGGCGTTAGCCTTTTTCACTCTGATATTTTTTTCACAGACACAAACACCCCATCACCCAAAATCCCCTTTCTGATTTGCCCCTCACTGTCCAAAGCCTCATTCAGTTTTTTTTTTTTTACATAAAATGTTCGCTATTCCATGACTGGACTACATTTTATGGCTGCAAATTACACTCCAGCAAATGTGAGATTGTGCTGGTATCATGAATTTGCACATCATAAATTTCCCCCAATTACACGGGATGGAGAATAACCTGGAAGCAGCCCATGTTAGTCCCCATTTTGTGCACAGATGTTCTGGGAGACGTCCATGTTTGTATTTGATTTTTCTGAGGGACTGATTTACATTTGGCTCAGAATGGTTGGAATTTAGATTCCGTACAATTTGTTCTCGAACAAAGGGTGATTTGGATAAAATGATGGATTGTGTGTATTCCTTTTCCCTCTTTTCGAGGTTGGGAACTGAGGCGGAAAATTTGTTCTTGGGCAATTTTATTCCCAGTTTTTATGAACTTTTATCTTTTTTTCACAAATTACTCCATAGCTGATTTAGTTTAATTTAGATTCCCGCTAAGCGGGGGTCACTTGTTTACCTATATATAAATTTGTAATTATTCATATCTGCACAGTAGATTAATTGTAATAATTTAGGAGCGCGTAAGGTCAGGCGTGAGTCTGCAAATGGCCATGTCATTGTTTATGGCCTTGTGCCAGTGAAATGAATGGGGGGGTGGAGCGGGGTTGGGGAGAGGGGGGAGGAATTGCCCAAACGGGCACATTCTGTATTCTGGACAGGGAAGTGGGGGGGGGGGGGTCTGTGCTAGGATACAAGATAAGAGGTTGGAGCCTCTAGCAGTGGTAGGGCCAAGCTCTGTGTATTGCGTAACAGGTCCCTAGCAGATGCACATCTAGGAGCAACTGCCAATGGAGAGGGAATGTAGATTAGAGGTAATGAAGCTGATGGGCAGAAGATGTAACTGTTGGTGACTCCCCTCTATTAACCTGCTTGATTACATAATATTATTCATTCGGCAGAGGTCAGGACAGTGGTTTTTTTTTGTTTTTTTTTTGCGCACAGCAAGCAGTCTTGTTTCCTTTCATGCATTCTTCTTCCTGCAGCATGCCTCTTATCACTTTTTTTTTTTTTTTTCCTACATTCCAGTCCGATCTAAGTGGAAGATGTGTTTTACGGTTTTCAGAAGACCAAATTGTACCTTTGCGGTACTAGTCAAACATTATCGTGAGACGGACTCCCTGTCTCATTTATTGAAGGTACTGCTGGATGCAGTGCGGTAGAGGAGGCAGCGTTGTAGTAAATAGGTTTTTTTTTTTACAGGAGGAAATGGGGTTAGGCCCAAGCATTTCACTAGTGTCCCAAACCACAAGTGGAATGTTTGTGAGAGTGCTCAGAGGGGTTTTTGCGGGAGTCTATCTTGGTTTGGCTTCTAAGCTAGATCCCCTAGCGCTACTAATGCATGGTTTATATGTGACGACAATTTTTCAGTTGCCCATGCCGTAGACATGACTGAGGTGTGATCTTGATCCTAGGAGCTAACAATAGGCAGAGACAACCCATCTGAACATGACAGAAACTAGAAGGTTGGGCTGTGAGGATCCTTTTGACAATCGTGTCAAATCCTACTTGACAGGTCTGCTGGGGTTTTCATACAACTCTCGGAGCCCACTTCAAAGAGGCCTCCCTGTCACAGGCAAATGTTAGCTGATGCTTGGGCAGAGCCATCGTTTTCTCCCCCCAGCCGGACTGGTCCCAATCAAAAGTGGGCCTCATTTTGACATTACTGTTTGATAAATCTTCTGGGTTTACATATAATATTCAGGGACACTTCAAAGGAGGGAAACAGGTTGCCAAACCAATTTGTGTGTCTCTTGTGGCTGGAAACTCGGCTTCTGTTCTACCAGACGTCTGTTTCTGAGGTTGTTGTATGTACAGGACCTGCCTCAAACTGGAATCTAGTGTTAGATGTGGTGGGGGGACATTATGATTATCATAGTACACTTCACACACACCCCCACACACACTCCCAGCCCTTAGAGCTCAAGCTTAGTGTGGCTGTAGACTTCAGCTATCTTGAAAATGTCCAAAATGGGTCAGGTTAGCCCCAGGAACCTTTACCCAATTGGTTATTGTGCCCCAGTGGTCATTCCCACCCAGTATCTCTCTTTGGGCATAAATGCAACATCTCCAGGCACCCACTTCAGAATTCTCCTGGACATGTGGGAGATCAGAAGAGCACTGCCCCTTCTGTCTGAGACCTGAGAAGAATCTAGAAGTCTGAATATCTACTCCCTTTTGTACCCAGGATAAAGAAGTGGACTCCAAGGGTCAAAAGGCTGATTTCCTATTCCAGCTACAGAGACACAACAAACTTCAAGAGTGCTTTACTACAACTGCCCAGGTGACTAGTGGCCCCTGGACCTCGACTTGACTCTACCTGAAACCCTGTGAGCCTCTAAGTGCCTTCCCTGAGGTCCTTGCTCTTTAAAAGTGTACTCTTTTGGAGGATTGGGACTTAAGAGACTATAATCAGAAGGTAAAATCTTTAGCCCAGGACACACCTGGTTGTTGTACCTCACCCGCGCTCCATCGCGGTCAGCGTCAAATTGCACCTAGGTCCTGTTCTAGAGCAACTATTGACTATCTTTGGCACTTTGCACTTCTTAGCGCTATTTACACTTAAAAATTCATATCTCTGGTTCCCCTTATAAGATTTTTATTATTCAGGTGTCCTATTGTTTATTAGAACATTGGAGTGTTGAGAGCTTCATAGAAGCATGGAGCAGCGCAGCCTATATAAATAGAATGTCTGCTGCTCTGACATGTACATGTTCCGGTACACAGCCTCTCCTCTCTTTTTTTCCCTGCCTCTCCGAAATGTATTAATTGGGCAGAGGAAAGTGGGAGGCAGAGGCTGTGAGCAGTGCCTTCCCCCTCACATTCCTCTGTGCTACTGGAGACTCAAAAGGAGGAAGGGATAAATCTGCTCAGCTCCTGGGCTTCCCTGACTTGGCTGAATGAGGAACAGCAGTTTAGTCGAGCCCAGGGAGAACCAGGGGCTGATTTCAGCCTCCTTTCACAACTGTTGCTGTGAATGTTCAACAGTTACCAGATGTGGCCCTGCACGCAGCTGTTAAACTGTTGAACATTCACAGCAGCAGCTGTGAACCAAAGGCTTTGCAGCTGCTGGGGGTTTCACCCCCTTATGGCTCAGAGACCTTTGTGGGTTTTTTTTAATTAGAACATTCTGCCCCATGAGGGAAGAATGTTCTATAGCCTTTATAGCCCGCTGTAGTGAGCTATATGGCCATTAAAGCCCCCTCTTCCACTAGAGATTAGAACAATCTCATCACACAACAGTGTACTTGCCCATTCAGCCCTTCTTTTGAAGTTTTTCAATGATTGGTGGAATTGTTGTCTTCCCAGAAGAGTAGTTTGGGTGATTTCTTGGTAACGCAAGCATTCATGCTTCTGAAATGAAATTAATTGGGCTTAAACGAAAGCTGTACAGAGAAGGGGCAGCCAAGTACTGGATGCAAGGTTGCAGAGGCACATTTACCAAAGAGATTAGGCCAAAGAGAAGCTGAAGCGGAGATCCAAACTCTTCATAGGGCAACATCAGCTGGAGGACACCTCATAAGCAGCAGACAACAGGCAATGCTTGTCTTAGTCTTCAGTGTGTCTGTATGTTTTGTAGACCATTGCGGTACATCCCTGGCAGCCAGCGACAAGGTCTTCGATCTGGGTGGCAGCAGGTAGGTACGTGAATGTGTTTGTAAGGACCCTTCAATGTTTAGATGCTGGGTAGGAGACCAACCGGAAACGAGGTGGTGTTTTTAATCCGTCAAACATGGCTTACTTGTGAGAAATTGGCCTATTAATTGCAAAGCATATGAGTCATTGACAAGTAATAGGTCCACCATTGTCTTATTACTGTGAACCACTTTCCCCATTGTACCACCTGACTCTCTCCGGATAGCAAAGCCAAGCAGCTCAAGGCTTACTTAGAGACGTGGTGTGAGCTATCATTCCCAACTCGCTGGCACGCAACAACAACACTCAAACTATTGACCATTCTCTTCTTTTTCTTTTAAAAAGGAAAATGACTTTTATTACACACATTACTAAATACTACGCATTGAATTATAAATATGTACATCCGGTACCTGGAACCTTGGGTGACGCCCTCATCCCACTTGACTCCTATTGGGTCCTGAACCCGTTATCAAAATACCCCCCACTGTTTCCAGATGTAACATCACAATAGAAAGGGGTATCCATTTAAATCAGGCAGGCCTATTGGCTTCATCAAGGGGTCACCACATTATAATTAGCTGACATTACTGCCAGGTCCCCTCCTGCCAAAACTTCAAAGGGAATACCCTCCTGTGTTGGCTTCAGATGTCTGGGTTTTCTCCTTTGTTCGGTGGTCTTGGTGCTGTCCCAGCCCAGGTGCTGCGTGACAAGCTAATAATCATATGCAGATTTTTTGTCCCGGCCACTTCCTTCTCAGGAACTGAATCAATCACTGCTAATTGCTCCTTCTATTCTGTGGAGTAATTTGTTCCCTCTGAGGAGGAACAGAGTAATTCACTTCTAATAATTGGGACAAAGGCATGGAATCTCCTTATGAGAAGAGCTACAGAAATATGATCAGTTTTTCATTGCTGGACTGTGTAGGTCTAAGTGGAGCGAAACTGCACTGTAAGTCATATTTCACCTATATGCATAATACAGTGAGAGCACTGCAGATTTTCCAGAAAACCTGCTGACCTATCTGTGAATGCCAACTAAAATAATAAAGCCTACCCCAGGTCAGCACCATATACTTGTAGATCCCCTTCTACGCTAAGCTGTCTGTGCGCAACTACTGAGCTGTGCACGACTGTGGCCTCACATGCACAGTCTGTACAAGTGTTCACCCATTTCACATGTAACCAGCCCAGTGCCCCTTACCCTAGCTTTGTTGCAGAAGCTTGATCTTAAAAGGTGGACACTGGTGGTAAACAAGTTCAGTCCACTTACTGTGAGAGAGTCTTGGGTGGTGTGATTCACCCACAGTAAAGAACCAAAAACCAGGAGATCATAAGCAAACAATCCTGGTGTGCATTTGCAACATCTGCAACAAGGCCTGTTAATTATTATAACAGGGCATCGTTGGTGGGGTGCTGGTTTTGAAGTGGTGAGGGGCGGGTTTCCCCTCTTTCTTCCCCACTGTCTCCCCAGCCAATGATTTTCACTGCCAGAGCGCCTGGACCACCAAATCTGGCCATGGCACCATCACGTGGTTCTTCCCTCCAACTGTCATGGTGGATGGCCTCCATTCAGCCTCATTACTGCATTCAGACCCCTCTGTAACTCCAGGGACTGTACGGTGTTCTCATCGATCCTTCTCAACTGACGGTCTACACACACTTCTAGCTCCGATCTCCCGGGCATCCTCTCCTTATGGGGGCATTGGCACCATCTCAGGTCCTTATTAAGAGTCTGGCGGTCCACGGACTGCCAGACTCACGGGGTGTGGCGGTCTTCTGACCGCCCTATTACGACCAGGGCAGTTGAGCTGCCCTAGGGCCATCGCAACCGCCAGGGATCAGAGATCCCGGACGGTGTTGCAGCGTCCTCAGGCTGCAATATTCAGTGGCCCTGCCAAGCATATTCCTAGTTTCCTCACCGCCACACTTTTCATGGCGGTGCGACTGCCATGAAAGAGGTGGCAGTGAGGAAACAAAAGGGGCCCTACAGGGCCCCTTGTGCCTCTACGCCATGGGGTGCATGCAGGGTGCACATGTTGTGCCCCCCTATGTGCATGCACCCCAGTACCTGCACGACATGGACTGGTGCAGTCCATGTCGTGCAGGTACCGTCTTTGACGTTTCCATTGTGGTGCCTGTTCCATGGGCACTGCTTTGGGAACGCTAAAGAACCACCCGACAAAGAAGAAACTCCTAATCTGGTGGGCGGTTCAACCACTGGTTAAGCGGTGCAGGAGCAGGGCGGTCCCACGCTTGCACGTCAAACTAGTAAAAAGGCCCTTAGCTGGCCAACCATCACAGCAACAGCTGATTTACTTTTATATATATTTTGTCTCTGCACCTTCTCTTCCCTCTTCATTCTCTTGCTCCTTTTGTTTTCCCTGCCTTCCATTTATTCTCCCCCACTGTCTTCACCATTTCCTCTGCTGTTTCTGCATTTCCTCTGTTTATTACATTTCTCCTTCATTTTCTCCTTGCCCTTTATCACCTCTTCTAAATTTCCTCTCAATTATTCTCCTTTTAAAACACCTTCCTTCAGTTTACACTGTCCTGTCCTTCCAATCAATCTCCAAAGCGCAGCCAGAGCTAGAGCAGAGAAGAGCCAGAGCGCATCCAGAAGAGAGCTAGACCAGAGCCAGAGGGCAGTCTGAGCACAGCCTGGGCAGAGGAGAGCCAGAGCGCATCCAGGAGAGAGCTAGACCAGAGCCAGAGGGCAGTCGGAGCACAGAAGAGCAGGAGCACAGCCTGGGCAGAGTGCCTGCAGAGAGCCAGAGCGCATCCAGGAAGAGAGCTAGACCAGAGCCAGGGGGCAACCGGAACACAGAAGAGCTAAAGCAGAGCCTGAGCAGAGGAGAGCCAGAGCGCATTCAGAAGAGAGCTAGACCAGAGCCAGAGGGCAGTCTGACCACAGCCTGGGCAGAGGAGAGCCAGAGCGCATCCAGGAGAGAGCTAGACCAGAGCCAGAGGGCAGTCTGAGCACAGAGGAGCCTGAGCAGAGGAGAGCCAGAGCGCATCCAGAAGAGAGCTAGACCAGAGCCAGGGGGCAGCCGGAGCACAGCCTGGGCAGAGGAGAGCCAGAGCGCATCCAGAAGAGAGCTAGACCAGAGCCAGGGGGCAGCCGGAGCACAGCCTGGGCAGAGGAGAGCCAGAGCGCATCCAGGAGAAAGCTAGACCAAAGCCAGGGGGCAGCCGGAACACAGAAGAGCTAAAGCAGAGCCTGAGCGGAGTGCCTGCAGAGGCGAGCCAGAGCTCATCCGGAAGAGAGCTCGACCAGAGCCAGGGGCATCGGAGCACAGAAGAGCTAAAGCAGAGCCTGAGCGGAGTGCCTGCAGAGGCGAGCCAGAGCGCATCCAGAAGAGAGCTAGACCAGAGCCAGGGGGCAGCCGGAGCACAGAAGAGCTAAAGCAGAGTGTTTGCAGAGGAGAGCCAGAGCGCATCCAGAAGAGAGCTAGACCAGAGCCAGAGGGCAGTCGGAGCACAGAAGAGCAGGAGCACAGCCTGGGCAGAGTGCCTGCAGAGAGCCAGAGCGCATCCAGGAAGAGAGCTAGACCAGAGCCAGGGGGCAGCCGGAACACAGAAGAGCTAAAGCAGAGCCTGAGCAGAGGAGAGCCAGAGCACATCCAGAAGAGAGCCAGACCAGAGCCAGGGCAGGAAGTCGGTGCAAAAAAGAGCTAGAGCGCAGCCTGAGCAGAGGAGAGCCAGAGCACATCCAGAAGAGAGCTAGACCAGCGCCAGGGGGGGAAGTCGGTGCATAAAAGAGCTAGAGCACAGCCTGAGCAGAGGAGAGCCAGAGCACATCCAGAAGAGAGCTAGACCAGAGCCAGGGGGGAAGTCGGTGCATAAATGAGCTAGAGCACAGCCTGAGCAGAGGAGAGCCAGAGCTAATCTAGGAGAGGGCCAGACCAGAGCCAGGGGGGACAGTCAAAGCACAGAAGAGCTAGAGCGCAGCCTGGGCCGAGGAGAGCCAGAGCACATCCAGAAGAGAGCTAGACCAGAGCCAGGGGGGGAAGTCGGTGCATAAGAGCTAGAGCGCAGCCTGAGCAGAGGAGAGCCAGAGCACATCCAGAAGAGAGCTAGACCAGAGCCAGGGGGGGGAAGTCGGTGCATAAAAGAGCTAGAGCACAGCCTGAGCAGAGGAGAGCCAGAGCACATCCAGAAGAGAGCTAGACCAGAGCCAGGGGGGAAGTCGGTGCATAAATGAGCTAGAGCACAGCCTGAGCAGAGGAGAGCCAGAGCTAATCTAGGAGAGGGCCAGACCAGAGCCAGGGGGGACAGTCAAAGCACAGAAGAGCTAGAGCGCAGCCTGGGCCGAGGAGAGCCAGAGCACATCCAGAAGAGAGCTAGACCAGAGCCAGGGGGGGAAGTCGGTGCATAAGAGCTAGAGCGCAGCCTGAGCAGAGGAGAGCCAGAGCACATCCAGAAGAGAGCTAGACCAGAGCCAGGGGGGGGAAGTCGGTGCATAAAAGAGCTAGAGCACAGCCTGAGCAGAGGAGAGCCAGAGCACATCCAGAAGAGAGCTAGACCAGAGCCAGGGGGGAAGTCGGTGCATAAATGAGCTAGAGCACAGCCTGAGCAGAGGAGAGCCAGAGCTAATCTAGGAGAGGGCCAGACCAGAGCCAGGGGGGACAGTCAAAGCACAGAAGAGCTAGAGCGCAGCCTGGGCCGAGGAGAGCCAGAGCGCATCCAGAAGAGAGCTAGACCAGAGCCAGGGGGGAAGTCGGTGCACAAAAGAGCTAGAGCACAGCCTGAGCAGAGCAGAGGAGAGCCAGAGCGCATCCAGAAGAGAGCTAGACCAGAGCCAGGGGGGACAGTCAAAGCACAGAAGAGCTAGAGCGCAGCCTGGGCCGAGGAGAGCCAGAGCGCATCCAGAAGAGAGCTAGACCAGAGCCAGGGGGGGGAAGTCGGTGCATAAGAGCTAGAGCGCAGCCTGAGCAGAGGAGAGCCAGCGCTAATCCAGGAGAGAGCTAGACCAGAGCCAGGGGGGACAGTCAAAGCACAGAAGAGCTAGAGCACAGCCTGGGCCGAGGAGAGCCAGAGCACATCCAGAAGAGGGCCAGACGGCAGTGTGAGCACAGAGAAGAGCAAAACCATAGTCAGTGCACAAGCAGGGCAGAGCATAAGAGAGCTAAAGCGGAGCTAGAGCACAGGCGACCGCAAGAGCAAAACACAGCCAGAGCAGAAGCACAGCAGAGCCAGCAATGAGGCGAAGCACAGACAGCGTAGCCGCAGTAAATCTGAGTTAAAGTGCGGCCAGAGCAGAGCCGCAGTTCAGCCATAGTACACCTAGAGCAGCGGGAGGGCTCTGCCAAAGCAGAGCCAGTGTGCAGCCAGGACTGAGCCACAGCAAAGCTATGCCTGATGCAAACCACAGCCAGAGCATGGCCACAGTAAAGCAGACTTGGATAATGGCCAGAGGTGAGCCACTAAATTAAAATATCTACAAACGAGGACGGACCCTTTTACCCAGAGCGGAACCGGGGTCAATCCACTGAGCAAACTCCGTGCTCCCGTGGGTAACACTTCAAACCAGAAATCACCATATGTGGACAAGGGCCCAAAATATTCCTTCAATGTGATATGTAATATCACAGCATTTATATAACCACAATCCACTTAAACCACATATGGTGCAAAATGTGCTCGGTGTGAAAGCCAAATAATGATTTTACATGTACACACATCCTGATCACATCAGGTAGCTACATCACATGTTAGAGCAATAATGGATAAATCCATGTAAAAAACAATGTGCATAATGAAACCCCATGACTATGTCCAGGAACCAATCACAGGATCTCTTCGGGACAACACCATTCAATAAATGGCCCTGAATAACCAGGCTAACTATGTCACGCGCGCCTGCGTGCAGAGTTGCTTATGCCAGGTCGCTGTATGGATTACTCCAGCAGCAAGGAGATCTCCAATCGACCACACAGTGGATGAATTTGGTTTTTATTGCATGCTCTCAAAGGAGGCTTTGGGTAAGCCTTTTTAATCAAAGCCATTTTTTGAATGGTCCTGTCCTGAAGAGAGCCGTGGTTTGTTTTCTGTAGGGTCGTAACGCCGACATCATCATGAGGTTTCCTAATGGACATTGCGTGTTACTTGGATTCACCCTGATCTAATAAATGATGCGGATACCCAATGTGATCAGGATGTGACTATAGGTCATATCATTTTCTGGCTTTCACATTGAGCTCCTTTTACACCATATGCTATTTACGTTGATTGTCATACGTGGTTATGTAAATGCTGTGATATTACATAACACATTGAAGGAATATTTTGGGCCCGTGTTTTCTGCGTTTAATTCATTTGACATACTACTGTATCTACTATGGAATTTGTATTATGTGTATTGTAGATTTTGGTTTGGTGTTACCCACGGAATCACTGTTTGTTCAGAGAACATAGCCACGGCACAGCCAGAGTGCACCCAGCTTAAAATGCTAGACGCGTTTCGCCTGACCTGCAGGCTTGTTCACCAGCAGTTTGATAAAGTTTTTCATGGCTATTTAAAACTGTGAATGTGATCAGGTCACATGGTGAACTACAATGATAGAATTGGACAACAAACTCTTAGTTTGGCAACATGCGTTATGAGCATATGAATTAAAGACAAGTGCCGCATTATTTACAAAACACAATTCATCAAAGTTGTTGCAAAATACACCAGCATTGATTGACTTAGTTGATCTTCAATTTACATGTACACGTTAACGTTAAGTTTGTTGCTCTCAAAGAGTGACGAAGTCTATTTCACCATAGTGGTACCGTCTTCATCTTTTACCCGTCATGATCAACCAAATTAGTATGTGGTTGACCAGAATAGATGTTTTGATGGGTTGATCAAGTGATCAGAACACTCAATGTAATTTTAGCAAAATAAGCTAAAAAAGCAGGCAAACAAACAAACAAGTACCCATTTATAGGATCCTCTCGCTCTTTATCAATTCATTTTAAGTTTCGTTTTAAGTTGTATTTTTATTGTTTTGATTTTGTCACTTATTTGGACAATGAGCATTTATATACAGACCGTTGTGCATATATTGTTGCTGTACATTTTGGCCCACTGGGGCAGTACTTGTTTGTTTGTTTGCCTGCTTTTTTAGCTTATTTTGCTAAAATTACAATAATCAATCTCACTGATATCGTGCTCTCAGAAAAAGAAAAGAACATATTGAAACTTGGCTTATCATACTGTCCCCAAATCGATATGGACTATGTGAAAACAAGGGTGGACCTATTCAAATTTATTAGGTCCTTAAAATTGAAAAAATTATTTGCTGTAGCACCAACCAAACCAGTGCCACCTGTCCATTCGTCCATGCAAGCACAATTTGAGAATTTGGGAGTGGAAGACATGAATTTTATGCTTGAACCTCAACAACTTGGCAATCAAGATGATGCCGGCACAGGTTCCGGTGAAATTTCTGATGCGATAAGCACAAGTGAACTGATGACGACTTTGGCACATAAGGAAGGAATCGATATGAACATTGAAAAATTAACCAATTTTAAACCTCCTTCTAGATTCACTCCCGTGACAGCAAGAGACTCTGTAGATGTATTTAATGAACTGGTCACCAATGAAGTTAAAAATCTGTGTACATCATTAAAGGGCAAGAAAAATTCATTTACCCAACAGTCTAAAGACTATTACAATCTGGTGGATAACTTGAGCAGTAATAATGATTGTATTGTCCGCAATGCGGACAAAGGGGGCAACGTGGTCCTTTGGGGCAAACAGCAGTACCTAACAGAGGCGTATAAACAACTCAACAACAGGTTGAATTATGTTAAGGTGAACAATAATGTCATGCAGGAGTGTTATTAGTCTTTTAATAACTTGTTGGTTGATTGGGTCAGGCAGGGTGTGCTAAGCAAAGATGAAATGTCTTTTCTTAAAATTGACCGCCCCACTATCCCGGTCTTATACCTTATACCCAAGGTGCATAAAGACATATCTAATCCCCCGGCCGTCCTATCATCTCGGCCATAGGGAGTGCTTTTGAACACACTTCTAAATTTGTTGATTCCTTTCTGTGCCCTCTTGTCAAAGCCCTCCCATCGTTTATTTTAGACACGAGTGACTTCTTACGCAAAGTATATGATGTCCCTTGGGAATCGGACTTTCTACTGTTAACCATAGATGCAACGACTTTGTATACTAGTATTTGCCACAAAGATGGCATAAATGCATGCAAACATTTCTTGGATACTCGTCCGGCAAAATTTTGGCACCATACGCAAATGTTACTCAAAATGATCAACATCTGCCTTGAGAACAATTTATTTTTGTTTAATGGGGAGCTATACCATCAAATTTGCGGGACGGCGATGGGCACCTGCTTCGCCCCCAGCTATGCGAATTTGCATATGTGCTGGTGGGAGGAGCAGGTGGTCCAGATGCGTTGGCATGCAGAGTGGCAAAACAATGTAATGCATTGGAGTCGTTACATTGACGACCTTTTATTATTTGGAAAGGTACCATAAAAAGTGCTCAGGATTTTGTTAAAGAATTACAAACCAATGATTTGAACCTGAAACTTACTAGTACAATCAGTGCTTCTGAAATTAATTTTTTAGATCTTACGGTGTATGTGAGTGACGGTAAATTGCAGACTAAACTGTACCGCAAGCCCACGGATGGGAACACGTTATTACATGCCACAAGTTTCCATCCGGCCAAATTAGTTAAGAGCATCCCCTATGGGAAATGTCTCAGAGCTATGCGTAACTGCAGTAGTGAGCAAGATTTGGATAAAGAACTTTCATGCCTGAAATCCCATTTTCGAACTAGAGGATATTCGGAAGCATGTCTCAATCAAGCTGTCTTAAAAGTCAAAAAGGCCAATAGAGAACAAATACTCTTTAACACAAACAAAAGACCAGTCAAAGTCTCACAACAAGATATTAGCCAATGTAGGTTTATCACCACCTATAACAAACAACAAAATGAATTAAGAACCATTTTCAATAGACATTGGCACATCATTTGTAATGATCCCGTGCTTGGCAAACTTGTACAAAGGAGACCCCAATTCACCTTTAGAAAAGCAAGATCCTTGCGACAAGCACTGGTCAGTAATATGCTGCCTAGCAGCACTCAAAAGCAACCATCGGGCTCTTGGTTGAGTAGAAGAGATGGATTTATCAAATGCCTTAAATGTAAGGCGTGTGTGTTTGGAAAAAATACTACCTGTTTTCCAGCAGGCTTTTCTCATAAGTCTACACAACAAATCAAGGGTCAATACTCGTGTAAGACGGACTATGCAGTTTACGTACTACAGTGCCCATGTGGCCTAAAGTATGTGGGCTCGACCATCCTGCCTGTGCACAAGAGAGTGCTTCAGCATTTACGTGCAAAACTTACCCCGTGGCGCGGCATTTTGATAAATACCACAGTAAGAATGCTGAGGGACTTCTTTATTTTGTTATCGATGCTATCCCAGTAAGTAGCCGGGGTGGCAACCGGGAAAAGAAATTGCGCAAACTAGAATCCTGCTACATCATCAGACTAAATACTAAAATCCCACATGGTCTTAATATGGAAGAAGATTTACATACCCATTTATAGGATCCTCTCGCTCTTTATCAATTCATTTTAAGTTTTGTTTTAAGTTGTATTTTTATTGTTTTGATTTTGTCACTTATTTGGACAATGAGCATTTATATACAGACCGTTGTGCATATATTGTTGCTGTACATTTTGGCCCACTGGGGCAGTACTTGTTTGTTTGTTTGCCTGCTTTTTTAGCTTATTTTGCTAAAATTACATTGAGTGTTCTGATCACTTGATCAACCCATCAAAACATCTATTCTGGTCAACCACATACTAATTTGGTTGATCATGACGGGTAAAAGATGAAGACGGTACCACTATGGTGAAATAGACTTCGTCACTCTTTGAGAGCAACAAACTTAATGTTAACGTGTACATGTAAATTGAAGATCAACTAAGTCAATCAATGCTGGTGTATTTTGCAACAACTTTGATGAATTGTGTTTTGTAAATAATGCGGCACTTGTCTTTAATTCATATGCTCATAACGCATGTTGCCAAACTACGAGTCTGTTGTCCATTTCTATCATTGTAGTTCACCATGTGACCTGATCACATTCACAGTTTTAAATTGCCATGAAAAACTTTATCAAACTGCTAGTGAACAAGCCTGCAGGTCAGGCGAAACGCGTCTAGCATTTTCAGCTGGCATTAAAGAATTTTGCACAGACACGGTGTCGATTGCTTTTTTGTAGAAGTTTGGTGTATATATATATATATATATATATATATATATATATATATATTCTACTGGCGGTCGCCAGTAGATAGTTATAGTTAGGACGTGTTTCCATAGGAAATCCGCAACATTCTATTTGGAATAACTTTGGCGCCGGTTGACGAATAGGTGGGGCGCTCCTCTCCTACCCTGAAAGTCTCGGGGTGATTCGTCAAGCGAGGGCCGAGAAAAAAGGGGGGTCCCAAAACGCGTTTTCCCCATGCATTTTTCCATAGGACCTTTAGTCGAAGGTACAGCCCGAACAGCTGAACAGAATTACTTGAAATTTGGCAGAGAGGTAGTCCTCAGGTCAGGGAAGTGCATTTTGCAGGTCTGGTGTCAATCTGTTCAGTAGTTCCTGAGAAAATCAAAAGTAAAATCATATATATATATATGTGGGCGGAGCCTAACCACACATCTCATCCTGAGATCTGATTGGCTGTCAGCACTTCATCCAAGAAGTGTTGGCAGCCATCTTGGGACCAATATACATGATAGCACCTCATTAAAAAGCATTGCAGTTAATAGAAGGTTTTAAGACTTTAGTTACATTATAAATCATTTGTTGATGGTACCATACTCATTTTAGGAATTGTTTTATGTTCTAAGGTGATTTCACCATGTGAAAAAGCCTTCTGCTGGGATATCATGATTGAGAGAAAAATATTTTCTCATGCTTTTCCCACAGAGGTTTGGAAGGTGATCTATAAGCTAAACTGAGAGCTTATTTTCTGTAAATTCACATTATCTTTCTGTCATGTGAGAATGAAGTCTGACATTCTCAGTAAAACATGTACATCCAACAAGGGCAGAGACTGTCAGTTGATTCCTTTGTGTTCTACTGCAGCTTCCCAGAGTGTTCCAAAGAACAACTAGAGCGCTAACAGTCCTACTTATGATAAACGTATGGCACACCTGAAGCCATCTTGCTTGGATTAAAGTGGTAACTCTTAAAACATTTAATTTAAAAAGGAACACAATGAGGGGGTTCATTTTTCCATAAAAAGTATGATTAGTGCTGCAGAAAGAAAAATTAGGGCACATTTTGAGTGACTTCCCAAATCCTCTTCCATTTCATTAAAACATTCTGACATGCAGACTGAAACATGCACTTTCAATACCAGCAGCAGTTTTCCCTGGTGAGCAGTAGCTTTACAACAGTGGTCTAATGAGCAAAAAGAGTGCTAACATTCTGAATTTATGGCAAATGTGTGACACATCTGAATGCCTTCTTGATGGAATCAAAGTAAAAAACTGAAAGTATTTCCTACTGAGGAGACTGCAGTAAATGAGGAAATTGGGAAACTTCATAACAAATAAGTCTCCCAAGATGGCCACCAGAGACAAAAGAGCCCAAATGTAGCCCAAATATCACCCAGATGTAGCCCAAGTATAGCCCAATGACAGAATGTCCCAGAGTGTTCTTAAAAACAACTAGAGTGCTTACTGTCTTCATTATGACAAAAGTATGGCACACCTGAAGCCATCTTGATTGGAATAAACTGGTAACACTTAAAACATTTAATTTAAAAAGGAACACAATGAGGGGGTTCATTTTGCCATAGCAATTATGATTAATGCTGAAGAAAGAAAATGAGGGCACATTTTGAGTGACTTCTCAAATCCTCTTCTATTTCATTAAAAAATTCTGACATGCAGACTGAAACATGCACTTTTAATACCAGGAGCAGACTTCCATGGTGAACAGTAGTTTTACTACAGTGATCTAATGAGCAACTAGAGTGCTATCATTCAGAATTTATGGCAAATGTGTGACATATCTGAATACCTTCATGATGGAATCAAAGTAAAAAACTGAAAGCATTTCCTACTGAGGAGACTGCAGTACATGAGAAAATTAGGAAACTTAATAACAAATAAATCTCCCAAGATGGCCACCGGAGACAAAAGAGCCCAAATGTAGCCCAAAATCACCCAGATGTAGCCCAAATATAGCCCAATGACAGAAGTGTGCAAAACACTTATTATTTTGTGTTTTTGCAGTGTTATATAGTGCAGACTTGTCAGGTATTGGAGTGCTTTACATGAGCATTGGTTACATCACACAAGAACAAATTAATTTTGGTTGTAGACATGGGGAGACTAAGTGATTTGACCAGAATCACAGAATGTCGAGCTGAAGCAGAAACTCCAACCTGGTTCCCCAGTTGCAAAGTCTGCAGTTCTGGAAGTAACACCACATCCTCTTCCCCCAAGTGCAACATTTAATCAAGTGGTCAACTAGATAAAAAAACAAAGATAACAAATAATTTAAAAGTGCTTTGTCGCTATTTGAAAACTCAGAAAATATGTCCTTATTTTAGTCTTTTAGAGCACTAACCATAATTTTGATGCCAATAAGACCCTCTCATATATGTAATTTCTACAGGAAATGCTCTAGGTATTACAGTTTTGATTACATCAAGATGACGTCAGGCGTTCCACACTTTTGTAATAAATATAGAATGTTAGCAATCTAGTTGTTCATTAGGATACTGTTGAGAGGCAGAGGCCAGGGGCACGGACTCTGAAAATTGAAGGCAGGTAGGAGGGTGCAAAGGCAACAATTTAACCACACTGAGTAGGCAGGAAGGGCCGTGGCAGCACAACAGACTATGGAGGGCAGTGGAAAGGGGGGCAGGGGCAACAAACCAACAATACAGGACTTGCAAGAGAGGCTGTGGCAATGTAATAGACCATTGTGGGCAGAAGGAAGAGGCAATGGTAGTACAACCATACATGCCAACAGACCTGATTCAGCCAGGAAACGTCCAATGTTTTTAAGCTCAAATGGGCTTTATTTGATCTGTCTCCTGTCTACAATCTCCTCTTTTTCAATGTAACTCAAAGGGGAAAATCAATACCCCAGTTTTTTTTCAAAATCTCCCTCTTACCAAATTCAAAATGTTCGCAAGTATGGTACATTGGATCATGGAAGGAAATGGGGTAGGGACATGGACTTTGATAACAGAGGACAGGAGGGACATGGAGAGGTGCACCAAACTGACCCTGCAGGGCAGGCATCAGGGTTTGCAGCAGCACAATACACCACACAGGGCATGCGGGACAGGAGTGCAGCACAACAATCCATAGAAAGCAAGAGCGAGGGGACAGGACCATGCACATGGACAACAGAGAACAGAGGGGCAAGAGGCAATGGTAGCTAGCTGACCATCATGGACAGACAGGAGAGAAAGCTGCAGCATAACAGACCATAAAGGGCAGGAGGGACGGATCAGGGGCATTACAATGGAACAGACAAGCCAGGAGGGAGGGAGTAGGGGTCTGCATATGTAAACAGAGGGCTGGGGCAAGGGGGCAGGGCAGGAGCAGCAAGATGACCATGGAGGTCAGGCAGGATGGGCACTAGAAGCAAGACACACCATGAAGAGCAACAGTGAGACTGTGATGGCATACACACAGACCATGGAGGGAAGGTGGGAGGGGGTCAGGGGCAGCTAACTGACCACACAAGGAAGGTGGGAGGGGCCATGGCAGCACGGAAGACCATGCATGACAAGTGGGAGGGTTAGTGGCAGCACAATGGCTATGATGGTCAAGAAGGAGGGTGCAGTGGCATGCACAAAGGACGATGAAGGATAGAAGGGAGGGTCAGGACCTGTGCACAGACAAAGTTCAGGGGAAGGGGCCTCACAACAGACCGCACGGGGCAGGCAGGAGGAGCAGTTGCAGCGCAACAGACCAGGGAGGGCAGAAGGGTGTGGCAGTACAATGGACCATGTAGGACAGGAGGAAGAGGATAGGGGCATGGCATGTGGACAGGCAGGGTGGAGGTGGCAGGGACAGGTTACAGTCATCTGTCAATGCTAGGCAGGAGGGAGGGGAGTGGCAGCTCAACAGAACACTCAGAGTAGATAGGAGTGGCAGGTCCATGGAACATGGTGGGCAAAAAGGATGGAGCAGGGGCATGCACAAAGACATCGGAGGGCAGGGGGAAGGAGAATAGGGGCAGCAAGCTAAGCACAGAGTTTAAGCAGGAGGTCAATGATGGGGCATAGAATTGGGTAATGGAGGGCAGTAGGAGGGGACTGGTACATCATACTAAATTGAGGGCAGTGGCAGCACATCAGACCATGCATGGCAGGAGGGAGGAGGCTAGTCCATGGATTCACACAACAGAGGATAGGGAGGAGGGGGATGGGGCAGCAAGCTAACTGTTCAGAGAAGGCGGGTATTAGGAACTTTATTGTTTTTAAAACGTGTGTCTGTGCGAACTACTTAAAATATGAACAAGTATGCAGCATAATCTCACTTTTATTCAGGAAGAAGAGGACGTTTGTGACTGTGACTCCGGGCTCACTTGGCAGAACACCCCCTGACCCTCCACCCCCTATCGCAAAATGTAATGCCCGTGAAAAGGGTAGGTGAGCACAGTGTTATATAGAACATAGTCCTGAGAGCACGATTGAAAATGAAAACTAGATATAGTGTATGGTATAAACTATGCACCAAAAAGTGTGATATAAGATGAACCGGGCGTGAAATATAATATGCAATACATTGTGCGCAATGACAGATTCATTGGAGAGCGCGAGATAGCACAGGCACTAGCGCGTGCTATGCGATGTGCGCCTTGGAGTGTAATATGCACAGGGCAGTGTTGTGTAACCTAACTAGTCTCTAAAGTTGTAATATAAAATATGTGCTGGGGAGTGTAACGTTGCATATGCACTGTGACAAAGATATGGATCCCAGATTGTAATATGTATGGCATAGCACTGTGCGTTATAACATAGGCATCGAGGAAGGCACGTTAGATGGGGCAATATAACCCGTGCGAAGACAAGTGTGGCATGACATATTCACGGGGTGGTGTTACAGTGCACATGGGCTAGAGAGTGTCATAGCATATGCACTAGCTGGTGGAATACAACACAGAGGTGTGTGGCACTCGGCAGGCAATGGTGGGTGTAACACAGCATTGGGCTCTGCCAGGAGCGCGCTGTGACTCTCAAGTGATGTTCGTCCCCTTTCCCGAGAGTAAAATAAAAAGTATTACCCATCCGGCAGTGGATGTTTGTTTTATTAACCGTGAGGGGGGTTTCTTACATAGTTTTGGTCGAATTTTTGTCGAATCCCCTTTGAATGGCTTGGTGTGCATGTGTATTAAATGTGCCCGTCAATAGCTACACATGTTTGTATAAATAAACGACAAGGGTGTCTACCGGGATTAGGCACGGTAGGGCATCAGACATGTCAGAGCTTCACTAGTGGTGTAAATACATTCCACGTGGATTCATTGTATGCATAGTCGCCTTTTAATGAATATCACTCAAATCGTCATGGTGATAGGTACGTACGGTTTGTCCAACATGTCCTAGGTGTGTCTATAAATATATATTTTTTAAAAATAATAAAAAACAGTGGCCGGCCCTGGGGATTGGGGTAAAAAAATATAATTAGAAGACAGGCCCTGGGGGATGGGGTCATCAGGGCCAATAAATTAGAATAAGAAGGGGAACCACACAGCCCCCCTTCTTAAAAAAATTAAAATAAATAAAAGACTGGCATCGTGCCGGAGGCCACGCCCCCTCCTTGCAGCACTCTGCAAACGCGCCCCCTGGCGAGTTGTAAGTTGGGGAATTAATTCCTCTTCAATACTGAGGGTCCCTGATGGCCAACTAGCCCAACAGGCATCTCCAATATGCGCCAGGGAGCTGCGCTGCAGACAGGTGTTCTGAGGCCAAGCCCCTTTTTACACCTCTCTGCAACGCAGCTCTGTGGCGCTTACTGGAGGTACCTAGTGGTCTAGTTTGACCCTAGGGACCCTTAGGATTCAAGGGGACTTAATCTCTCAACTTAGAACAGCCACAGGGCGCGTTTACACAGTGGTGAAGGGAGGGGACGGGGCCTGAGGTGACGTGTGCAAACGCGCACTATGGCACGTTTTAAATTGGGGATATAATTTCCCTTCAATGCTGAGGGCCCCTGGGGGCTAACTAGCCCACCAAGTGCTTCCAGTAAGCGCCACTGAGCTGCATTGCAGAGAGGGGGTCCAGGCTGTGCCACTTTTTACACCTCTCTGCAACGCAGCTCTGTGGCACTTACTGGAGGTACCTAGGGCTAGTGGGACGCTAGGGACCCTCAGGATTCAAATGAACTTAATCTCCCAACTAAAAACAGACACAGGGCGTGTTTACACAGTGGTGAAGGGAGGAGACGGGGCCTGAGTTAACGTGTGCAAAAACGCCCTGTGGCCTGTTTTAAGAGGTAGATTTAATCCCCCTGCCCTATTATATACTAGGGGCTTACAGAGGAGGTCAAGCTAATCACAGGGGGACCCCAACGCATAATGTTCCCTAGTGTATGTAGGTGTTTTCACTGTATTCTAAGTGTCTTTTAACATAGCACTGGCTCTAGGACTGGTTAGTCAGACTCAGTTACCACCAGTATCCGTCTGAAAAAGTTGAGGGTACAGGACGATTTTGCAACAAGGCTTCTTTCTGCTCTTCTTTTTGTTCTTTCTGCACGTTATCCTTCTTCCTGCACTTTTCTTCGTCTTTGAGGACTTCTGTTGCTTCTTTCTGCACTTCTTTTTTTTCTTTCTGTGCATTTTTTCTTCTTTCTTCACATGTCCTATCTCTGTAGGCATAGTTAGAAATTAGCATTTAAAAAACCTTTGAAATTCCCAGAAAAAAACATAGGTTTCAGGCACGTTATAGTTAGGAATTAGCATTTAAAAAACCTCAGAAATTCACTGAAAAAACCAAAGGTTTCAGGGGTGTTATAGTTAGCTGGACTTTTCACTTGTACAAAACCATTGAAATTCTCCCGTTATAGTTAGTTCAGCTAACTATAACTCGCGCGTCCGCAATGCACTGCTGATGACGTCACATATTACATCACTCATGACATGGTCAGTGACATCACTCATGACATCACTGATAACATCTCAAATGACATCACTGATGACATCATCCTTGTGATAGAGTGGCAGACCTCCTCTCACCCTAATATAACCTTTGATACACACATTCAAAAATAGAGACTAAAGTTTTCAAAACAATGGACATACCAATACCAGTTACAACAACCTCTTCAGTAATTCTAAGATCCACATACACATCCACTCATTCACCAACAGTCCTATACAGTCACTCATACATGTACTCACTCATCATATGTACTCATACACCTATACATCCTGTTACACAATACCACTCATCCATAGAGTTACTCACACACATAGTCACTCATGCTAATAAAGAATCAAACATACATTTACTTGCATATACAGTTATACACACACCACCACACTTACTTCTACGGAAACTTACACATACTTAGTCTTTTAAACAATCACTTATAGAAACACATACTTATTCATACATGTACTCTTTCAATCTCTCACTCTCACATATACACCAATAGTCACATATACTAGTTTAAAACATATGTAGTTACTCATAAAGACACTATTGAGACAGTCATTCACTCACTAACACACCCGTACACACACTCATCCACCCATACAGTCCTGCACACATGCTGTCTTCAACACATACAAACAGTGAGTCACTCATTCATGCACCTATGCACTACGTAATACCCCCCACCGAACCATGCAGACACTCAGACTGATACTCAAAAAACCAACTAATAACCTACATAGACACCCATGTAGCTACTCACCAACCCATTCAGCCACTTATACACAAGTGAGACTGATACAGATATTTACATATTTAAACATTACTCACTAAGCCAAGTTTTCACTATGATACACTTAATCAGTCAGTTACACAATCAATTTTTCAAAAACAAATCATCCATTTAGACACTTATATACCCATTTATTCTTCCATCGACCTTGAGATATACATATATAAAACATATTTAATTTTCAGAAAAACAGACATTCACTGGATGATGTCATCAGTGATGTCATTTGAGATGTCATCAGTGATGTCATGAGTGATGTCACTGACCATGTCATGAGTGATGTAATATGTGACGTCATCAGCAGTGCATTGCGGGCGCGCGAGTTATAGTTAGCTGAACTAACTATAACGGGGGAATTTCAATGGTTTTGTACAAGTGAAAAGTCCAGCTAACTATAACACCCCTGAAACCTATGGTTTTTTTCAGTGAATTTCTGAGGTTTTTTAAATGCCAATTCCTAACTATACCGTGCCTGAAACCTATGGTTTTTTCTGTGAATATATATATATATATATATATATATATATAATGTATTTATTACTAAACACACCCTCCTAGTCTCTTTATGAGACTAGAGGTCAAAATACATAAGTTACACTTTACAATAATCACAGTAAAATAGCACAAATACACATCAGGCCCTAGGGGCGAGCCACACCATATACTAAAATAGTGGTTTAAGAACCACGACTTAACTAGACACAAGGCCTAGAGCCTGTGGAATCGCTGGGACCCCAAGGAACCACCCAAGGTAGTGACACAGGGGACCTATGGGGGCCGTGTGCAGTGTGTGAACGCAGCTGCGAGCTCCCGTTAGCTTCTATGGGGAAAGTCCCGGTTAGATTTTTAAAGATTAGGGACACTTAGAAATGAGTCCGGACCAAACCCTTTTGGACTTAGGAAGTTCTAGGGCTAGCACCCACGTGAGAACCGGAGTACTCGTGTTACCTCACCCAGGGAAGCCGGGTGCATAGGTGTCTTTTGGTGTCGGGTCGCGTCGTCGATTTCAATGGGAGCTGGCGAAGAAGTGCTGCTGCCGTGAAAATGCGAAGTGTCCGAAGAAATCCAAGCCTGGATCGAAGATGAGAAGAACCTGAAAGCAGAGGGGACAGAGTCTGGGTCACTAGCCAGTGACCAGGAAGGCGCTGGACAGATGCCCACTGATATCGGGTGATTTCAGTTGAAAGAGGTGAAGCTTGACTCTTCAGCCACGAGGTCCAGGAGGCATTGAGGACGAACAGGAGCTGGATTCGGGCTGTCCCAAGAAGGATGTCGAGTGCTGCAGCGTCGGTGCCCAGATTGGACACAACAAACCTTGGCAACAGCAACCCACGCAGAAAGTTGCTTTGGTGCAGACCAGCAAGGTCTGTGGGACTCACCACTTGGTAGGGAGTCGCGGCACGTCTGGAGCAACCAGGGAAGCCCAAGGAAATTCAAAGTTACCCCCTCAGGGACCCACCAGTCAACGGACCAGGGATCGCGAAGAAACCTCGAGACTAAACAAAAAATGGCGGCCCACGGGTCACTCGGAATGACCAGGACGACAATCTTCGGTGGATTCAGTGCTCGAGGTGGGGGCTACAAGTAACCCCAAGCACAACTTCAAGAGACGTCAAGAAGTCAATGCACTTGCAAAAGTGCACGGTGACCAGGAGTTCCGGTTCCACGCTACTCACGAGGGCTGCGGGTCTCAGCTCTGCTGGGGACTCCGGTTGGCCTCTGAGATGTCTGGAAATCTTCTTCCTGGGCTGCAAATACTTTGAAGTCCGGCGGGAGCTTCGATGATGCAGACCGGCAAATTGCTTCTTTGGTGCCTGCCGAGCAGGGGAGTCACTCCTTGACCCCAAGGGAGATTTCTTCAGTCCTCTGATTTTAAGCAGAGCGTCCAAGGTCCAGGATTCGGCTTCAGAGTTTCGTCCAGGGTAATCTAAAGTCCTAAGGACTGGGGTCCCATACTTATACTAAGGTTGGGGTTGGACATACTCTGGGGACCCACCTATGGGAGGGTTTGGAAAGAGGGGTGGCTACACCCATTTCCTTTGTCCAGTTTCGTGCCAGAGCAGGGACTGGAAGCCCCTGAACCGGTTTGAGCTGGACTATGCACAGGACACCAAATGTGCCCTCAGTGCAGGACTTCAAAGCACTCAGAGAGTGCTCCCACCCAGCCCCAATACACATAAGCCTGTCTGGGAGGTGGTTATACCTCACTATGAGAGGAAACCTATTGTCCAGGCCTCCCCTGCCAGAGTTTTGGTCAGCAGCAGGAGGCCAGACCTGTGTCTGTGGCTGCAGCATCCATTTTGTAATGCCGGGGCTCTATTAAGTTTCTACCGGGTATACCGGTTCTGTCATGTCTCTCCCTCTAGAAGGGTGGGATCATACTCCCACACCAGTTACTGGTGTGGGGGTATGATTCCAAGGTGTTTGACACCAAACACGACATGTTTCCGTGCAGCCAGTCCAAAGTTAGCATTTACCGTTTGGTTATAACGCACTTAAGAGTATATGGTCAGGCTGCACTACAAACCGCATCGGAGAAGGGTCTCCGAACGCTGCAGAGGTGCAGGGGCCCCCTCTCACATAGGAACCAAGCACTCTGCCTTCAGGATTGATAAGGCCTGCCGTAGGAGTGACTTATAGGTTTATATGTGTGTATATGGTGAGTTATAGGGAACCTATACCTCTAAGTGGTGCATGCACCACCTTACCCAGGCTGTAGTAGCAGACCTGTGGTGTCATTTTGGGTGGTTTCCCAGGGATGGCATAATACATGATTCAGTCCCTGGTAGGCCTCTGGGGTACCTATGCCCTGGGTACATAGTATACCATATACTAGGGGCTTACAAGGGCACCTCAGATCCAATATGTAATGTACCTAAAGTACATTGAATCATTTTAGAGAGGAAGCAGCTAGGCTGGGGCCCTGAATAGCAGGGTCCCAGCCAGACTAAAGTCGAAAAACAGTAACACCAGCAAGAAGTGGGGGTAAACATGTGAAGCAGATCCTACTCTCCTACACAAAGTGCCCCCAGAGCAGAGCCGCGACACAGCCAGAACTTAGCCGAAGCACAGCCAGAGCACAAGTACAGCAGAGCCAGGATTTAGCCAAAGAACAACCAGAGCGCAAGCTCAGCAGAGCCAGGACTTGGCCGAAGCACAGCCAGAGCACAATTACAGCAGACCCAGGACTGAGGCAAAGCACAGCCACAGCAGAACCAGGACTGATCCAAAGCATGGCCAGAACAAAGTCCACCATAGTTAGAGCACAGCCAGAGCAGAGCAACAGCACAGCAAGAGTGCACCCAGAGCAGAGCCAGTGAGAAAGCAGAGCACAAGCACAGCAGAACCAGGACTGATCCAAACCAGAGCTAGGTCACAAGCACAGCATGGCTGATGAGGGCTGTTAGCCCGAAACTAGTCCCAGGAAGCTTGTTTCCGGTCCCGGGAGGACCTGGCTTGGCAGTTCGGGCTGGACTGTTCCCATGAGGCACAGGGTCAAGACTGATTTGCATATAGCTGTATTTTAACTGGGGAGGTGAAGTGAGCTAAAAAACGGTGATGGATTCAACCCAGATCTGTGACGGGGGGGGGGGGGTGAGTGTCTGAAAAGTTTCAGTGCTCCGTCCATCATCTCCTTGTGTTCACAGGCACAGCAGAGCCAGAACTCAGACATACCAGAGCCAGGTCAAAAGCACAGCAGAACCAGGACTGAGACAAACCACAAGGTCACAAGCTCAGCAGAGCCAGGACTGATCCAAAGAACCAAGCCAGAGCGCCAGCTCAGCAGAGCTCAGATTGAACCAAGCCAGAGCGCCAGCTCAGTAGAGCTGAGCCAAAGCGCAGCTCTTCAGAGCTAGGATAGAACCAAGCCAGAGCGCCAGCTCAGCAGAGCTGAGCCAAAGCGCAGCTACAGCAGAGCTCCGATTGAACCAAGCCAGAGCGCCAGCTCAGTAGAGCTGAGCCAAAGCGCAGCTCTTCAGAGCTAGGATTGAACCAAGCCAGAGCGCCAGCTCAGCAGAGCTGAGCCAAAGCGCAGCTACAGCAGAGCTCAGATTGAACCAAGCCAGAGCGCCAGCTCAGTAGAGCTGAGCCAAAGCGCAGCTCTTCAGAGCTAGGATTGAACCAAGCCAGAGCGCCAGCTCAGCAGAGCTGAGCCAAAGCGCAGCTACAGCAGAGCTCAGATTGAACCAAGCCAGAGCGCCAGCTCAGTAGAGCTGAGCCAAAGCGCAGCTCTTCAGAGCTAGGATTGAACCAAACCAGAGCGCCAGCTCAGCAGAGCTGAGCCAAAGCGCAGCTACAGCAGAGCTCAGATTGAACCAAGCCAGAGTGCCAGCTCAGTAGAGCTGAGCCAAAGCGCAGCTCTTCAGAGCTAGGATTGAACCAAGCCAGAGCGCCAGTTCAGCAGAGCTGAGCCAAAGCGCAGCTACAGCAGAGCTCCGATTGAACCAAGCCAGAGCGCCAGCTCAGTAGAGCTGAGCCAAAGCGCAGCTCTTCAGAGCTAGGATTGAACCAAGCCAGAGCGCCAGCTCAGCAGAGCTGAGCCAAAGCGCAGCTACAACAGAGCTCAGATTGAACCAAGCCAGAGCGCCAGCTCAGTAGAGCTGAGCCAAAGCGCAGCTCTTCAGAGCTAGGATTGAACCAAGCCAGAGCGCCAGCTCAGCAGAGCTGAGCCAAACCGCAGCTCTTCAGAGCTAGGATTGAACCGACGCACAAGCAGAACACAAACGAAGGAGCGCCAGGAGTGAGCAAAATCACAGCCAGGGCATAGCCCAGGGTAAAGCAGATTTAAAGTGTGGCCAGATTTCATCCTGAGCAGAGCCATGGCTCTGCCAAAGAAAATCCAGATCATGGCTAAACTTCAGCAGACTTTCACTCCCTGCTCAGGGAGCTCGGGCTCCGAGAATCACCAAGATCTAGAAGCACAGCTCCTTCTTATGATTCTGGCACAGAGAGGGAATGGGAAATAACCAGCAGGTTTGGGAAATCTGATGCTGCATGCAATGGGGCTGGGTCAGTGAGTGAGGGGGCGGGATGAAAGGCATACCTAAAAAACAAATATTCGAACGTTTCAGGTCCTCCACCTTTAGATAACTACATTTCAAATAACGCACAGTGTTGGAAGGCGGACCCCGAGGAGTCGGCGTGACCACCAAGGGGGGCCCTCACACTGCACGAAGTAGCCGAGCGCTGCCGAGAAGTCTCCTGAGAGATCCTTCCCCTATCACGTACTAGCACAGTAACACCACCACACAGGACTCAAGGAGGTTGTCTCAAGACGAGCAATTCTTTATCATTACTTAAAGGTTACGGAATCAATATTTACACGAAGGGATCCACCAAAAGTCTCAATGTCTCTTTGGAAGGGTAGGGGTAGCGGGACAGTCTTTGGCAGGGGCTCGGTACGAGGGTACCTGGGGCCCAGTTCTTATCCTCAAGCTGGAGGACCTCCGGATCTCGGAGGGGTCGAGCCGCGACGGCGTCAGCAGGGCTCTGGCGTTCAGTTCGTGGCGAGCCGCGATCAGGTCAGCAGGGCTCTCAGGATGGTTTCTGCTCAGCTCGAGCCGCGACGTCGTCAGCAGGGCTCCGAGGGAGGTTTCAGCGAGGTTGGGCCGCGAGAGCGTCAGCAGGGCCCCGATGTTCCGGGGGGGCTTCCAAGTTTCCACACGAAGGAGCCGCGACGCAGTCTGCAGGGCTCGTGATGGTTCAGGCAAGAGTTCTTCTCCGTAGGGTCGGCCGCGATTCAATCAGCAGGGCTCTCGACTCCGGGATACAACTGCCGATCTGTGGTGGGGTCGCCCCAGATATAGGTCTGGAGCCCTTTGATGTCCGGACCCTTGCGCCCAGGGGGGCGGAGAAGCCGGGTGGAGGTGGCCAGACGCCCAGCAGGAGAGGCGCCAGGCCCAAGAGAGTTGCAGGGCGATCACACCTAGGGATGGGAGGACAGTTGGGGGTCTCATCGATACTGTCCTCCGCCGGGGGCGGTGAATGGTTCCTGAGGCACCCCCTGGCCAGTTCTTGGTGCCTCGATGTCGGGGCTTCGCTGGGGCCGAGGCCGGGTTGAGCGGGGTCGCGCCGGCTGGCGCACAGAGTCACGTGGATGCCAACAAGATGGCGGAGCCCCGAGGGGTATGCGACCTCGTGCGGCTCGGAAGGAGGGGTCTCGGTGCAGTTCGGAAGGGTGGCCCGTGCAGGCCGGGGCGGGGAACGGGCACAATCCACGGGGGTCAGGACCACGCCACGAGGCCGGGTCCAACACACAGTTTTTATGAAAAATACATACCAGTGAAGTTAATCAGTGCATTTCGCACTGATCATATATTTTGAAACCTTCATTAGGTAATGCACTGCAGAGGTCTGTGTCTGTAAATAGAGAGTCACAGAATAAAGTTCTGGTTGGTGCAGTGGAGAAATTGTGTATTTTTTAGTGCTACAAGGTCTCAACCTCTGACAGAAAGCACTGTCATTATTTTAGACGTGGGTTACTCACAGTATAAGATGAGCTTCAACAAAATGCGCAAAAAGATTTCAAATAAAGTGCTTCCAAAATATATATTTTAGTAATAACCAGATTGTATTTAGTGCATATTTTATTTTATAACTGCCCATTACAAGCACACCCTTCACAGCACAGCTGGTAACTCCCTTGCAATACCTCTCTAAAAAATAAATCCGTCTCATCGGGAAGCTTCAAGCAATTCCATCAAGTAAAGCAAACACCGGCTTCCAAGCAGCCTTTACATTTGCAGATCAAGCAAATGCGCATGGTTACATTATTTTCAGGTAGCAGACCCCTGCCCAGAAGACGTGTTTCTTGTTCAGGTGTCTGTCCCTCCCTCAGCTTCACAGCACAGCAGCAGACCCCTGCCCAGAAGACGTGTTTCTTGTTCAGATGTCTGTCCCTCCCTCAGCTTCACAGCAGCAGACCCCTGCCCAGAAGACGTGTTTCTTGTTCAGGTGTCTGTCCCTCCCTCAGCTTCACAGCACAGCAGCAGACCCCTGCCCAGAAGACGTGTTTCTTGTTCAGGTGTCTGTCCCTCCCTCAGCTTCACAGCTCAGCAGCAGACCCCTGCCCAGAAGACGTGTTTCTTGTTCAGGTGTCTGTCCCTCCCTCAGCTTCACAGCACAGCAGCAGACCCCTGCCCAGAAGACGTGTTTCTTGTTCAGGTGTCTGTCCCTCCCTCCGCTTCACAGCACAGCAGCAGACCTCTGCCCAGAAGACGTGTTTCTTGTTCAGGTGTCTGTCCCTCCCTCAGCTTCACAGCACAGCAGCAGACCCCTGCCCAGAAGACGTGTTTCTTGTTCAGGTGTCTGTCCCTCCCTCAGCTTCACAGCACGGGAGTGAGACTCCCTCCTTTTCCACATCAACTGAGACCTCTCAAATGTCGGAATTAACCATCCCAGGACGGTTATCTTTCCGCAAAACATTCGGAAAGTTTTTCTTAAATTAAAAAAGGATGGGCGTGTCGTGCCCCTCAGATCCTGCCCATTCTGACCCCTGGAAATCGCCCACTAGGCCAGATGCCCAGCTCTTTCCTTTGGTTCTGGCAGAATGGCAGGGGGGGTACCCACACCAGGTCCGATACAGGGCTCCCTCCTCTGAACCGGGCACACAGTGAAGATAGCCACATCGGGCAGACAGTGGCAAATTGAAGGTTTTTGGAGCCCTGGGCAACCCATATTTTGGGGGACCCTGTTCATCACAACGTTTAAGTTGTTTGCCCATTTTCTGTTGGTTCAAGCTGGTAGGATAGGAAACAAACTTTCTGAAATGTAGACAAAACAGTTGAAACGTGTCTTGCTAGTGGCTGCAAAGATCCTTAACATGACACTGCAATGAGAGAGTGAGTCTGAGAAGTGACATGGGGTGAGTTCACTTTCCTAGGGGTCCCCTGGAAGGTGGCGCCCTGGGCAGCTGCCCACTTGCCCGTGCCTTAAACTAGGGCTTTAATGGGCCGGGTCTGAGCACCGGCAGTTTTGTAAAGGGGGCGTTGAAACGGGTCTCTGTCTGGCTCTTTTTTGAGCCCTGGCACAGGCGGTCCGTTTTTTCCCAGACTGCAGTGACAGCAGGCACATGGATGTGTGCCAGGTGAGCACATAGATGTGCGCTTCTCACAAGTGGAGACGTTACGGCATGACGTCATGCCAGGTGAGCACATGGATGTGCGCTGCTAACTTCTCACTAGTGGAGACGTTACTGCATGACGTCATGGCAGGTGAGCACATGGATGTGCGCTGCTCACACTGCACACTTCTCACTAGTGGAGAAGTTACGGCATGACGTCATGCCAGGTGAGCACTTCGATGTGCGCTGCTCACTTCTCACTAGTGGAGACGTTACTGCATGACGTCATGCCAGGTGAGCACATGGATGTGCGCTGCTCACACTGCACACTTCTCACTAGTGGAGAAGTTACGGCATGACGTCATGCCAGGTGAGCACTTCGATGTGCGCTGCTCACTTCTCACTAGTGGAGACGTTACGGCATGACCTCATGCCAGGTGAGCACATAGATGTGCGCTTCTCACACTGCTCACTTCTCACTAGTGGAGATGTTACGGCATGACCTCATGCCAGGTGAGCACATCGATGTGTGCTTCTCACGCTGCTCACTTCTCACTAGTGGAGACGTTACTGCATGACGTCATGCCAGGTGAGCACATGGATGTGCGCTGCTCACACTGCACACTTCTCACTAGTGGAGAAGTTACGGCATGACGTCATGCCAGGTGAGCACTTCGATGTGCGCTGCTCACTTCTCACTAGTGGAGACGTTACGGCATGACTTCATGCCAGGTGAGCACATAGATGTGCGCTTCTCACACTGCTCACTTCTCACTAGTGGAGATGTTACGGCATGACCTCATGCCAGGTGAGCACATCGATGTGCGCTTCTCACTAGTGGAGACGTTACGGCATGACCTCATGCCAGGTGAGCACATCGTTGTGCGCTTCTCACACTGCTCACTAGTGGAGACGTTACTGCATGACGTCATGCCAGGTGAGCACATGGATGTGCGCTGCTCACAATGCACACTTCTTACTAGTGGAGAAGTTACGGCATGACGTCATGCCAGGTGAGCACTTCGATGTGCGATTCTCACTAGTGGAGATGTTACGGCATGACGTCATGCCGGGTGAGCACATCGATGTGCGCTGCTCACTTCTCACTAGTGGAGACGTTATGGCATGCCCTCATGCCAGGTGAGCACATCGATGTGCGCTTCTCACACTGCTCACTTCTCACTAGTGGAGACGTTACTGCATGACGTCCTGCCAGGTGAGCACATGGATGTGCGCTGCTAACTTCTCACTAGTGGAGACGTTACTGCATGACGTCATGGCAGGTGAGCACATGGATGTGCGCTGCTCACACTGCACACTTCTCACTAGTGGAGAAGTTACGGCATGACGTCATGCCAGGTGAGCACTTCGATGTGCGCTGCTCACTTCTCACTAGTGGAGACGTTAAGGCATGACCTCATGCCAGGTGAGGACATCGATGTGCGCTTCTCACACTGCTCACTTCTCACTAGTGGAGACGTTACGGCATGACGTCATGCCAGGTGAGCACATGGATGTGCGCTGCTAACTTCTCACTAGTGGAGACGTTACTGCATGACGTCATGGCAGGTGAGCACATGGATGTGCGCTGCTCACACTGCACACTTCTCACTAGTGGAGAAGTTACGGCATGACGTCATGCCAGGTGAGCACTTCGATGTGCGCTGCTCACTTCTCACTAGTGGAGACGTTACGGCATGACCTCATGCCAGGTGAGCACATAGATGTGCGCTTCTCTCACTGCTCACTTCTCACTAGTGGAGATGTTACTGATAGAGATCAGGGTGTATATAATATCCTCACTTCCACGGATAGAGTAATTTCACAGTTACACGCACATACACTCATCACACACTAGGGCCCATTTCACTAACATACGCTCAAATACTCTACCAGCACTGAACCTGTGGAAAGAAAACTCCTAAACACCCTGCATCTATATCGAGGTCGATAAGACCTGGTTATTGTAACTGCCCTGAAACATAGTCTAAACAATCTATACCATAATAATCAAAACATAGTACTCAATAATTGACAAGAAATAATAACCAACACCGTATTCAAAAGTATGGTACTTTATCTAAAATTAGTCAAAGAAAGTAAATCAGAATAAATCATTTTTCTCATAGTTACCTATTCTAGCTAAATGTCAGAACGGGTCAGGACAAGTCTCTCGGTAAAGTCTCTCAAGACGTAGTCCTCTCAGCAACGATCCTCACCAACGCAGATTCGATGGCAAGCGGCAAATGGCAAGTGGCAAAGACCCTCTCTAGGCTAACAATTTTTATAGTATTTTAAACAAAGGAATGCTACAAAAATGTTCTCTGCATCCGCTGAGTCTCCGAGCAAAGCGAGAAGGAAAGGATGTAGCATCGTTACATTTGGAAAAATCTCCGCTCAGAAAAATCACAAAATTAAAAAGACAGAACAGGAACTAAACATTTCGAATGTATCTTCTTAACTTCCACACATTTCCTCCGATGAGCTCAGAGCTCAGAGTCTTTCTTTAAAGCTCCTTTGTTTTCCAAGGCTGCCAAGGCTGTCGTCCCAAAGCATCTGGAGACATGCCCAGAACTGCTGCTGTCCTCACGGAAAGTTTTAACCAGGCAAGGACTGTGGACAGATGACTCGCATCCATATTCAGCAAGGCCTTTTCCATTTCAAACTCTCACTCGAAACCAGGCTCTAAATGTCGGCCATCTTAAGTTAGGCCTCAATAGGCCACAATAGACCATCTTAATTGAAAGAGACAAAAACAACGTTACCACAGCATAGTGATTAAACAGTGTTAACCCCACTAATACCCTTATGTGTATGTAATTATCTAGCCTCTGCAACATAGAAAAGCATTAATTCGAATGCGTTTCGTGCTTTAAAAATAAACAGCACTCAGCAACATTTAAACATGTAAACATGCACGTTATTGTTAATCAGCACACATATGCGTTCCCACGTGTAATTCTCTCTTGTTAAAACATACAGGTTGATTAATATAAAACACTTACACAAAACAAATGATTAATAATTCATAATTAATAAATTAATATGACAAATAGACAAGCCAGAGCTTCAAAAACCCAATGAATTTTCAAACAGAAAACTCTGCTCTTACGGCATGACGTCATGCCAGGTGAGCACTTCGATGTGCGCTGCTCACTTCTCACTAGTGGAGACGTTACGGCATGACCTCATGCCAGGTGAGCACATAGATGTGCGCTTCTCACACTGCTCACTTCTCACTAGTGGAGAAGTTACGGCATGACGTCATGCCAGGTGAGCACTTCGATGTGCGCTGCTCACTTCTCACTAGTGGAGACGTTACGGCATGACCTCATGCCAGGTGAGCACATAGATGTGCGCTTCTCACTAGTGGAGATGTTACGGCATGACGTCATGCCAGGTGAGCACTTCGATGTGCGCTGCTCACTTCTCACTAGTGGAGACGTTAAGGCATGACCTCATGCCAGGGGAGCGTTGTAGGGAAGGGAAATCCTTTTAAGAGTGTAATTTTCTCTCTAGATTTCCCTGCTCTTTTTGAAACTCAGGAGCAGCAACATTGTCGTTGTGTCATCTTGGCTTTAAGTGGTCGCTTTTTCAATACCATATACTAGCCATCGTGGCTGCTCAATTATCTTATGCAACTTACAACCAATGACAAAGAAAATAGTCCGTACTTGTTGGAGGTATGATGTTACTCGTTGTATCATATATCTGGGTGCAATGACAAGCAGCAAAATACAAGTGCTAAGCACAGATTTTTAGCTTACGTCTTTTAAGTCACGCTCTTAATTACATTGGCCACGCCCCTTTGAGAGACCCATTTTTTTTCATTTATTTAAGCAATTTGTTGAGCGCGCAACTACCCGGAGGTGTCTCGGCGCTATAGGACAACTTAAACAGACAGTCGGGAGAGACGGAGAGTATTATTGGAATAGCCATGTTTTTATATTCTTCCGAAAAGATAACAGAGTAGGGGCACTCTTGATATGTATTCATCCCACGTGCCTTAAACCATCCTTAGGGGTTTTATTTTTGCATATTTGTATAGCGCGAACTCGACCCGAAGGTATTGGAGCGCTGTACATAGCACCGTATTTACATTACACATTCAGGCACGGGGAGATGAAGTGATTTGCCCAGAATCTCAGGATGTGGACGCGACCCCGAGGCTCGAACCCTGGTTTCCAGCACCAAAGTCGGCAGCGCAGCCGACGGACCACATCCTCTCCCCAAGTGAAACTGCCGCTGGGCATTCTTCGCCCCCCTATGAGTGAGCATCAGCAGTGAGTGTCCCTCAGTACTGGGGCTCATTCCTGCTAGGAAGTCTATTGTTTCTGAGCATGCGCAGTACGGTGGGGTGGCTCGTGACGATGTGCATCAGTGGTGGAGGATCACGTCTCCTTGCGTGGACATGCGCAGTACAGTTCTGGACATGCGCGGTCTAGTATCACTAGCTCTGGGCATGCGCAGTGTATTCTCCCCTGTTTCTGAGCATGCGCAGTGTTATGACTGGGTGTGGACTTGCGCAATGGTTTACTAGTAGTATTGGGCGTCCGCAGTGTATTTATGACTGGTTCTGGGCATGCGCAGTTCAACAGCAGATCTCCCGTTGTTTTAGGGGACATTGTCTCACAGATCGCCTCTGATCGCGGATCCGCAGCCCTGGGATCCCCCCAGAGGAAGCCACCGGGCCTCGCTGGAGAATAACGTTTCGAAGGATGCGGAGAAGGTGAGTCCTGGGCAGGCCGGGGTGACCTTGATAACAGCCACTGAGTGTCTGGGGCCTGCGGGGCCAGCCCCTCTATCCTCCCCCCCCCCTCTGCTGGCCCCCAGCCCGGGGCAGGCTCTGCTTTAGATTCGCAGTACTCCGCCCCCCCCCCCCCCCTTCCTTCCCCACCAGCCCGGGGCAGGCTCGGCTTTAGATCCGCAGTACTCGGGGCCCCCCCACCTGTATTCCTCCCCCCCCCCCTTCTCTCGTGGATCCCCCCAGCCCCGGGCAGGCTCGGCTTTAGATCCGCAGTACTCGGGGCCCCCCCACCTGTATTCCTCCCCCCCCCCCTTCTCTCGTGGATCCCCCCAGCCCCGGGCAGGCTCGGCTTTAGATCCGCAGTACTCGGGGCCCCCCCACCTGTATCCCTCCTCCCTCACCCCCCCCGAGTACTGCGGATCGAAAGCCGAGCCTGCAGCTGGGGGGACTCAGACCCCCCCCCCCCGTGGCGCGGAGTGAAGGAGTGTAAACCCCCCCCCCCCAGGCCAAGAAGCCCCCCTGTGTCCCGGCAGCGGATGAACAGCGGGGGTGATGGGTTTCATGGCTGCTCCCGGGGCGCGGAGTGAAGGAGTGTAACCCCCTCCCAGGCGAAGCAGCAGAGTCGAGGCGCCGTCAGTCCTGTGGTGTATCAGGATGGCTCCCAAAAGAGGACTCTCCTGGATTCTTTAAATTGATGCGTTTGTTTTTGTTTTCTGGCTGCGTTTCTAATTGAAACCCATTACTCGTATGCCTTCATTTCATTGAATTCTAAAATTGCGGTTCCTGCTTTAGACGGGGCGTACACATATGTTAAAGACGTTTAAAGTGTTTTTCCATGTTTTTATTATTTTGTATATTAAAATAGATTTTTTCTTCCTTCACTTTTGTACTTCACTTAAGTGATGCCCAAAATACTAACACCGTGTTCTCTCCTTCATTTTAAAGGTCTATCAAGTCATAACCACGAGTTGGAAAACTGTCGATTCGTCACCATTTTCTCTCACCTTTACTGTCTGTGCTGACAGCCCACAGGTAAGGGAAGCACAACTACTTCCAAGGCTCTTTTCCACAGCATCTTGGTTTGAATCTATGGCTCGGCCAAGTCTAGGATCTGGTAATCTTTTGTCCGGAAACACCATAACGCTTGCACTGTGATGGAGCAATAGACCATTGTGGATACAGCTCCACCTTACTTGTGATGAGGCCAAGCACACCATCTTGGCACTGACCAGTTTGTCATATGGCCCATTCCTGACACTGGCCAGGCAAATTATTATTTAGGGAACATACGTTAAAACGCCAAGTGATTATGATGTTTAGGAATCAGTATCTGTTAGTCTCACTGCCAAGTAAAATACTTTGATGGTGGCACACTCTTTTCCAAAAACAGAACTCCAGAGAAATTATTTCTAAGTTGGTGGAAGTGTATGTGCTGTCTTTTCAAGACCTTTTGTTTAGTTGGTGGGCTTGGAGGCAGCCCATTACTTACCATTGGTGGGCTTCAAAGCCACCCTCGATTGCTTGCTTTCTACTAGTCAGCTCTTTGGTCGGCACTTCCCTCTTCTCGCCTTTGACCTTCCCTAGAGCATGGCCCAAGTACTTGTGTCCTTACACTGATTGCACCTCTGGGGGCTATTTTTTTTTCTTTTTGTTGAGCCACCCTATTGCATCTTTTGTAGATGACTCAGTCATTGTCTCCCTCCCCCATTGTCTAAGTCTGCATGTTTATTTAGCTTCAACCATTGTTTGTAATTGTATCCCAGTCACATCCTTCCTGTATTTCTTTTAAAACATTTGCCTGGGTTCAAGCAATCGGCCTTTTGTAACACGCAACACTCACCTCTAGGGTTATCTGGGCGCTGAGGGTGCAGTGTCTGTCGACAAGTCAGGTCATGAGTCTCTTTCTGAAGTTCTCCGGGGAGGGTGTTGTTCAGAGGGGCAGGTCGTTCCAGGTCTTGGCGGCTATGTGGAAGAAGGACCGGCCCCTGCTACAGATGTGGGGGGTGTGGGCGAGTGAATAGGAACGCAGAAGTCTGAAGGGTTGATGGATGTATGATGGTCCTTGATCGTGGAGGGCTTTGTAGGCGTGCGTAAGGTTCTTGAACGGTTATCTCTTCTGGACGGGGAGCCAGTGGAGGTCTCTGAGGTTGGGGTGATGTGTGATCATTTGGAAAGATCCAGGATGAGTCTGGCTGCCGCGTTCTGTATGGTCTGTAGTTGTATGAGGAAATGCCGGCAATGAGGCCATTGCTGTAGTTGAGGCAGCTAGTGATTGAGGACCTGGGTGATGAACTTTCTGGTGTTTGGGATCAATCTAAAGATTATGCAGAGCATGTGGAGAGAGTGGAAGCAGGAGAAGGCGACTGAGTTGACTTGTTGTTTCATGGTAAGTTGGCTATCGAAGATTATTCCTAGGTTGTGTCATGGTCTGTAGGCGTGGGGGTTGGCCAAGTTCAACCAGCCACCTGCTGTGGTCCCAGGCAGAGATGTTGCTCCCGAAAATCAGTACTTGTGTCTCGTCTGAGTCAGTTGTTTCTCATCCAGTTAGCTACGTTGCTCATGGTGCTGTAGAAGTTGGTTTTGCGTTTGTGTGTCGTCTGTATAGCGGAATATGTTAAGACTGTTGGATCTGACGACGTCTGCGAAGGGTGTCATGTGGGTGTTGTATAGGGTGTGGCTGAGGGATGATCCTTTAGGTATGCCGCATATGATGTCCTTGGGTGTGGAGGCGAAGGGAGGCAGCCAGATACTGAGTGTGACCTGAAAAGAAGGTGGTGGTCCACTTCAGTGTGTTTTGCTGTATGCCAATGTTGTAGAGCCTGTTGATGAGGGTGTTGTGGCAGACTGTGTTTTGGTGCACATTAGTTAATGTGGACATAAAAAAAAAAAAAGAATCTTTCCGCCCACATTGCAAGTGAAAGCAGCATGGGAAGCACGTTTTCTTACCTCAAGCGAAATGGACCTTGCCTGTGAGGAAATGTTTACCTTTATTCCACTCATTCTAGTTTATGGGTGTCCACAAAGTGGCCACGAGGGCAAGATTTACATTCATCTTTGAATTTACCTTTATTCCACCTCAGACAATTCTGCCTTACATCTGTTATGATGGATAGCTTGGTACAATATTTGCAACTGCGCCTCACCCACAACCTAACTTTTATTTTCAACTTTGCTGTGCCAGATATTGTGTTTCAGGAGACATGATTTCGCTGGGTTTTTAAAAAATGTCCAAGAACAAATGGCATTCGTTCTTTGCTCAATCGCATGTTGTGGCATTTTGGGAACTGCTTGCTTGTTATACATGCACACTTTCACATTCTATTTCCTTTGAGATAAGAAAATGTGTTTCAAATACTTTCTTCACTTGCAACGTTACGGGGAAAATTTCATCTTTTTTCTTAAAAGTGCATGTTACGTTTGTACCACCCACCATCACAGCTGCCTTTAAATAGAATAATTTTCTTCAATTTAAATTAAATTTTTTCATAAATTAAACAGTTCTTTCTGCTATACATGATGCATATTTACTATCACACTACGCATTCTCTACCATACTTATTACCTACCACTGTCCATCCCATTCCCTATATTAAGCACTCGCAGCCCCGCATAACAAAGTGCAGTGTTGACCATACCATAATATGTTTTTGAGTCAACTGTTGCTACTTCCCTTCTCTATTTTAATTCAAAGCTCATACCACCCATCCTGCATTAATAAATAACAAAAGAAACTGTTTTGTTGCAATATTAAGTAAAACTTTAAACGTGCTGTAAGCCAGAGGGCTGTCAACACAGAAACTAAACCATTAGCTCTCGCAGAGGTGCAACCTGTTGGCTTTGCCAATACTTGTTTTGAGTAATTTCTTATTCTCCTGTACTATATTTGGGTTAGGCTCTATGGACTTTTGCCACCCTCTCAATTTTTCATGTTTCCCACAGACCAAGTCCTGGTTTTTAGGTCTCGACCTTGCTATCGCGTAAGCGATCGCAAAGCGAGACTATAGAAAGCGGGTTTGAAAAGTGCTCCCAAAAAGCGGATTGCATGGCTCGCGCGCATCGTGCCGCCATGCAATCCGCCTTTTGGGAGCACTTCAAAGGGTCCGCTCCCCCGCCCCCAAGCGCGCGCCGCGCTCCGCCGGGCTTTTTTTTTTCGTTTTTCTCTTAAACTTTAATTGCGAGGCGCGCGTGCGGCCAATGCTTGTTTTTTTATTTTGTTGTTCTTTATGCATTTAAAGTTTGTTCATCCACTCATAAATTTCCTAAAATGCTTCAAGTGGCGGCTACATACGGTGTCCTTGCACTTTCTGCGTGCCCGTCAATCACGATTCGTTTGCCGCATGCATCATAACCGAACTCTAATTGTAATGATCGCTGCCTGATTAAGAGCTCCAGTTCTCACACACTGCCACCTTTCCTGTGCTTTTGGTTGCGAAGGGGTTACTCCTCAGAGGTCTCGCGTTTGGATAGCGCTTTAAAAACGAGTTGGAGACCCTCTTGCATGTAAATACCTAGTTTTGATTCTGCCACACGCCTCTTTCTAGCACCACACTCTGTCTCTTTATCTCCCACTTGTTGTACCTACTTTTTCATCCCTGCTTCTTCTCCCTTTGCACTGTTTCCTTAATCCTCTGCGTTCTTCTTTCTCTCTTTTCATGGTCCGCCTCCTCCGTGTAATGAGAAATAAAAACGTTCGGGTGACGGTCCTCAAAAAATGCATGGCAGTGCCCACCATCTGCAACCACAGAGACAGGCTGACCCTTGCCACAGGAACCATACTTGTCTAGGAGAGAAGCCTGCGCTCTGTAAAATTGCTCGTAAGATTCTCTGGTGCCCATATTAAGTATCGCAGCGTCTGCGAGATTTGCAGCCGCCAGCAGCCTGATGACTTTTGCTGGCAGCCATCCTTGCAGAGGTGCTGTCTGACTTTGCGGGAGATGTGCAGGGCATTCAAAGACCATTTATTCCCTCCCATAGCTCTGCCGCTAGACCGTGCAAGTCAGCAGGCAGGTTGCCATGTCTAGTTTTTTTAGGGTTCACCTTTGTTGCCTTAATGACTTTAGTATCCTGCTGTGATTAATTTGCATCACACAGATGCTGCAGAGGAATAGATTCTTATCTTTCTCAGTTTGCTTGTTTACGGTCAATTTGCCTGGGCTGGTTTGTTTCTCAAGCGTCTGGAGTGTCACATGAAGTCACACTACAGCAGACTTTCAGGCAGCCTTTTGTGCGTTTTTTTTGTCACAAAACAGACGTTTATCTGGCGCTGGTTAGAGGAACTGCAACATTTTTCAAACAGAAGTTTGAAAACAAAGGCGCACTATTCACCAGCCCTATAAGGTGCTAACTTCAATGTTTCAAAAAACGTTTTCTGAACGACAATCATACAATGACATTCATATAATGATGTGGTCCAAACCATAAATAACGGTGACTTGTGAAAATCAATATTCAACATTGTGATCCTTAGTTGAAAACATGACAATTACAACACCAGAAGTCAGTTCGCATTACATGACAAATGTCAGTACTCCTAAAACATAACTTCACAAATGTGTATGAATCCAATGTCAGGAATCTTCTTTATTTTCTTATTCCATATTTTTCAAATAAACAAGTGCTTTCAAAACAACATCATGGCGTCCCAATGCATTTCGGTATGAAAACCTTCGTCAGGGGAATGCTGCTATATATATAAAATCTGTATAATGCATATATGATTCATTTCTAAAGTGCAATGAATAAACATCTAATACTAAACTTTTCAGAAGCAAGACGCGCTACACATATAACAATGTTTAAGCTCAACATCCAGTACTCTATACCAGCCAATTATATATTGATAAATAAAACAACGACCAACTGGTAGTCAAATGAAATAAAGGCGTTTGAAAACATGCAGATAATGATCACATTCCATGTTGCATGAGCTCCGTGTGATAAGCAAGAAGCAGATAGTGTAAAAATCACGCCTGAAAGACCACCGAAACCACGTGAACACATCAATATAGAAAGAAAGAAGGAAAGAAATCTACCTAAGTTTCACTAATCCCCAATGCACCAATGTGTGTGATATCCCTAATTTAAAATAATTGGAGGGCTCACCTCCAAAAGTCTCTGAACACTTGCTGTAACGATCTAGGTCAACTTGTTGCCAAATGACGATACTGGATGAAGTGAAAAAGGCGAACAAGAGTGTTAACTAAATATGTTCCTGACGTCCAAAGCCTAAAGGATTCCCACAGTTAAAAAATGAAAATGTAATAGATTCCCACTTACTTAACCACTGTAGGTCAAACGCGTGCTCATGGAGTGCGTTGGTCACCCGGAAGTATACAATTTAGTATGCCCAAGGCGTCTGTATGAATAATAATAGCAATGAGTACGTGGCGCGTTTACTATCTAGAGCACAGCTTTCCAAACTTTTCATGTTGGTGACACACTTTCTAGACATGCATCATTTCGCGACACGGTAAAGCAGTGTAGCGAGCGTAGCGAGCTAGCCCGAACCCCCTAAGGGGGTTGGGGGGGGGGGGGATTCTCAAAGTACAGATGTTACAGGTGAGGTACAGTCTAGTAAGGACTAAATCAGGTTACCCTTTTAGTCTTCTTTTTTCTAAAGCTAACATTTCAGGTAAAGAGCACCAGCCTCCAAGATCAGCACAGACTTCTAGCTGTGCTTCTTACTCTTTTTTGTTTCCAAATATTTTATTTGCGTTTTGTAAACGAGAACCAAAAGTCTAGTACGGAAAAGTTTAACAAGTACTGCAGAGGTGAATGGCCAGAAAAAATAGCAGAGGCTGCTGAAATGATACCATCCAGCATACCGACTGGTAAGGCCTCAGACACGCATGTGTGACGCCACAGCCAGACAGAAGGAGAAAATAAAAGGTGGAGGAGCCAGAGGTCTGTGGTCTTGGCAAACGGACTCGGGCTGCAGAGAAAGCTCTGGGAATTGTCTCCTGCTGTATAATGACAGCCCTGTAGGTATTTAAACGTCCCCCCATTACCATTTCTAAAGATGAAAAACACGTCATTAGAAATGCATTTGGAAGCGCAGCAGCATCACCATCAGCCGCACTTCAGAGGCTCCCGTGAAGTATTTACTGAATGCAGTGGAATCCTTTGTAGTGCGCGCTGATTGTAGAGGGAACTATGATGGCAATCTGAAACCTTGGCAGCTATGCATCATCCCACGACACACCCACACATGGCAGGCGACACACTACTGTGTCCCGACAGAGTTTGGAAAGCTCTGATCTAGAGGCATCTCAACACAATAAACAGTCGCAAAGTGAATGCCACCAAACTGTGTGCAATTACCTTAATCGCGTAATCTCTAAACTCATCCACAGGGTCCGGTCGCTTTAGATAACAGCAAAGATGTATGGCCGCGCGTGCGCGAGGCCGTAATAGATATAAAGGGAAGACTACATGACGTACGGTGCAATGCACCTAACATAGAAAGAGGACTAGTCTAAAAAGTAGAACTTCTCAAGGTACACTTAGTAGCAAAATCTTACAACAGATGCGCTGTAGGAAAAAATACTCTTGTGGATGAAGTAATGAAAATAATGAAAATGTTAAAACTGGTGCCACATAATCCACCTAATTCCATAAATCTAAGCGTCCGAAGAATGCGAAGACTAGTAAAGAGGTATAAACACCGCGCGCCATAAAAAACTCAAGACACAAACGAGGTGTGGTTAAAGTTGAGAAGGGAAAATGTGAATGTTGGACAGGCCCCATGAAGGGCTTGCTCCCTCCCCGCATGGCAGGGCCCGAGCCCCGGCCCTCCAGGTGTTACCCACAGAAGCAACCCGCACCCCGTCTCATACGGGACTCCTGCCCCCGGACATCTCTGTATCATGGGGCCGAACCACTACCGGCTCCCTCGCCGGCCCGGCCGCCATCTTGGACACTGCACCACGAGGCCGCGTGGCCTTAGCTCGACCCTAACCCTGGGCCTGGCCAGGCCCCGACATCCCGGCACCACCATCCACCCAGGAGGTGAACGGACCACTTGGCAGGTCAATGGGAGAAAGAAGTGTCGAATGGCTCTCCCCCGCCAGGTGCCGATCGCCCCCCAGCTCCCCCGGGCGCTGGCTCCACCCCCCTGCTGGGTGTCTGGACTACCTCATCCCGGACCTCCCGACCTCCAAGTGCGAGGGTCCGGACATCAAAGGGCGCCAGACCTATAACTGGGGCAGCTCCAGAGCAGGAAGGCAGTTGTATCCTGGAGTCGAGAGACACCGTGAAGAACTCATCCTTGACGGACTACTGGCGCTGCCGTAGTCCTGCCCTGCGAACTATCGTCCTGCCTGCTGGCGATGCCGCAACCTTCTGTATCCTTCATCCTCGTCGGGACCTGCTGGCGCTGCCGCGGACCGTTGTAACTACCACCTTCACCGGGACCTGCTGGCGCCGCCGCGGACCGTCGCTACCACGATCATCTCGGGACCTGCTGGCGCTGCCGCGGACCGTTGTAACTACCACCTTCACCGGGACCTGCTGGCGCTGCCGCGGCCCGTCCATCTAGAACGCCGAGCTCGAGGATTGTGAGCTATCCATCATATCATCGCATCTACCAGATTGGTAACAAGACTGTCCCGCTACCCCCTTTCCCAACCAAGAGACTGGAATCGAGGGGACCCCTGAGTCCTGACCTCCTTGTACCATTATATCGTACCTAAAGATTGCTTATAAAGAACGTTAATCCTTATCTTTGTGTGGTGTACATCTGTGGGGGGGAAGTTACTCGTCTGTACGATCGCTGGAGACGGCTCTCCCCGGAGACCTCTCCCCTTGTCCTCGGCCGACCCTCCCAGTCCGTCTAACAGTGAAAGTATAAAAAAAAAACTACAATGGATAAGCATGACTGTATCACACAAGAAACAGGATATGATGCAAATGCATGATGAATCTAAACACGTGCGTTCTGCATTTTTTCAAATAGATAAAACAGAATAAAAATGTTGACAGTTATATTTAACAAATGACGTTAGATCAGTATTAACAATCGCATATTTTCAGAGAAAATGTATAAATTCAATTTTATCATTCAGACCACACGGGCTCAAGGTTTTTAAAAAATGAATCCAGAAAGTTTCTCTTTGTGCCAAATGTTTGTTTGGGTCAACATGTGCTTGTACCGATACCTGCTCCAAAACGGTAAAACGTAATTGAGGTATGGTATGTTTGTATGTGGACCAGTGTGCGGCTAAACAATATTTCATATTGGTTGTGCGAATAGAGCTTTTGTGTTCAGTCACCCTTATGTTTATCTTCCTGGTAGTTCTCCCCACATAAACAAGACCACAGGGACATTTAATGGCATATATCACCATCGCAGTGTTGCAATCAGATGAGTGTTTTAGCTTAATAAATTTGCCCGTGTGAGGGTGTGTAAATTTGTCTCCGACCATCACATTACCACAGTGTCCGCAGTTGTGACACTTTCTCGTGCCCAATTTGGTGGAGTTATCAGACTCTTGCATTTTCTTACCTAGAATTTCCTTAATATTTTTGGATCTGGAAAATGCGAAAATAGGTGTCTCACAAAAAAACTTATTTGAAGTCATGCTCTTGTTCTATAATCTCCCATCGTTTGAGAATGCAGCGTTTAATAGCCGTAGCGGCTGTAGAATATTTTAAAACTCAGACCTCCCGTTTGGATGCAGGTTTAATGTTTTTTTTTTTAAAAGCTGCTATCTATCCATGCTGTACGCTTTGTGTTTGGCCGCATCTAGGACTTGTGTAGGGTAACCCCTATCCAAATATTGTTGAGACATGGTCTCTATGTCTGATTTCCCTTGGCTGTCATCCGAACTAATTCTGCGAACCCTGATAAATTGGGATAATGGTGAGTGGTTTTTCAGGGCAAGTGTGTGAAAACTATTGTAATGAAGTGCATTATTCCTGTCAGTTGGCTTTTTGAATACTCTGGTTGTAAGAATGGTGCCTTTTTTTCTGAATGAGAATGTCAAGATAGTTAACAGTTGTAGAATTGATGGAATATGTAAATTTTATGTGTGGATGACAATCGTTCAAAGTTGCAATAGCACCTTCCAACGACTGTTGGGTGCCTCTCCATAAAAGCAAAATGTCAATGTACCTAAGGTACAGAAGTAAATGATCTGTCCAGGACTTGTTATTCAAAATGTGTGTGTCCTCAAATTTAGCCATAAAAATATTGGCGTATGTCGGTGCCCCAGTAAAACCCATAGAAGTACCTGTCTTCTGCAAATAAAAATGTTGCTTCCATGTGAAGTAGCTGTGGTATAAGCTGAACTGCAACAGTTCAAGAAGGAAGATATTGAGAGATTCTTCATAGTTGTGTCTAAGCAACATCCATTCAACTGCATCAATACCATCACCATGCGGAATCAAAGTGTATAGGGCTGTTACATCAATGGTGCCAAGTAGCACCGTACCGTCACGAGGTAATGTTATCTGTTGTAATTTGTTTAAACAGTCTGTGGTATCTTGTACATATGTTACCCATTTCTGAACCAAGGGTTGTAGAAAATAATCTATGAATTTTCCCAATGGTTCATGCAAAGACCCACAACCGGCCACAATGGGGCGGAAAGGAGGGTTCACCATATCTTTATGCTTTTTCGGAAGCATGTATATATGCGGTCTTTTTGGATAATCGGTAGTAAGACATTTTGTAAGTGTTTTCGTTGATCCAACTGAGATCTTTCGCTTTGGTCAAGATTTGTAGTAAAGTCGCCTGAAAGGTACGTGTGGGGTCTGAATCAAGAGCCATATAGGTATCAGTATCTAGTACATGTTGATCAACTTTGGCTTCATAGTATATGGTGTCCATAACTACCAAAGCACCACCCTATCTGCTGGCTGAAAAGTTAAATTCTGTTTTTGAGCTAGATTCCATAGGGTAGCCCGTTCTTTTTTTGGTTAAGTTACTTCTATCACTCTCTTTGATGAATGAGTGCAAGATCTTTTTTAACCAATGTCTCAAAAAGGTCAATTGCCTTGTGAGAAATTGGTGGCATAAAAGTGCTCTTAGGTCTGAATACCTGAGTGAGAGTCTCAGGAACTGGTCCAGTAGACTGGTCTTGCATTACGTGGTGAAAGAACCAACGTAATCTGAGTTTGCGCGTGAATTTAAATAGTGAAACTTCAGTTTTCAATTCGTTGGTCTGGTATGTAGGCACAAAGGACATACCTTTATTCAATATTGCCTGCTCATTAGGTTTTAACTCGACACTAGAGATATTCATAACTAGTTCCGCTTGGGATTCCGCCTTGCGCTTTTTTTTTTTTTTTTTTTTTTTTTTTTTTTTAAGCCTTGTCCCCCTCCTGTTTTGTTGCTTCTTCCGGTGGATGATTGGTGGTTCGTCCTAGTTCTAAAAAAGAGGTCTGTTTAGTTGTGCCACTAGTGGAAGGTGTGCTCTCTGTAGCAAGAGGAGTGCGAGTGGGAAGTGTTTCTTGCTCAGTTGCTATACTTTCTTCGGAGGTGGATGCATCTGGTTTTCTAAAGATGCGTCTCTGGGCATACATCTCCGCTCAAGTATAAACCTCATCTAGTTTGTAATCAATTGTCGCGTCTAAACTTACGCAATTTCCGAACGTGAACTTCTTTTGCGTGTTCATCTAATTTATCGTTAATGTCTTTAAGAGTCTGCTGTAATTCGTCAGATGACAATTTTTGTGAAAGGTCATCCTTCAAATCTTTAATCTTAGTTTCCAGTTCCTTAAGTATTACTGACAGTTCTTCAATCAGTAAAATAAGGTCTAGAGAGCACTTATTGAGAATTGCAAACCATTTAGTCATAAATGGCTTATTAAATTTGAACAACATGGGTCGTAGTGCTATCCGTAACCCTCTTGGAATCCGCTTGGCCTTGTGGTACTGAATGTTAGGTTAGAGGAAGATATAATTTTTACTCGTGGTAGCCACTTTCATAGCGTGGTCACATTACCATACATAGCACATTTACCCCACTTTCACATACTAACATTATAAATAATCTTTTATATATTTGTTGCTTTAAAAAGATAGATAATAAAAAATGCCATTTACAATACCAATAACTTTAAACTTTGCTACTGCGAGACCTATTGCATTGCAAATGCTTGTTGTTACTGTTGGCTTTCTTTCTTCGACTGTTGACATGATTAAAAGGATTCTGATTTGTGGATCTGAAAGGATCCCTTAAATCTTCAGTTCCCACAGAAAAGACATTTGTTTAGTCAGCCTGTCTCCATGCTCTGTGTGCAGGAGGCTGCTATTATTAAAGGTTCTCTGGAGCCTTTTGGGCATATTGATCCCTTTTGCTAAATGCCGCCCTTCTGAGATTTGGTATTATGGTCTCCGTCATGCTCTGAAGAAGTGAGGAAAAGCAGGATCTTGACGTTGCAACTAGGCGTTCCTTCAGTGTACCATACTCACCTCAGCCCTCAGGAATGTCCGTATATCCAGGTTACTATTGAAAAAAGCAAACTCCCTTTGGGTTACTTTAAAAGCATACACATCCGCACTCCTTTCGTACCCGTTCAATCAAATCACCAAAAGTTGAATAGAAACCAAAAGATTACCATACAAAATGATTTATTACATCAAATCCTTTAAAAAAAAAGTTTCAGGAAATATATCACATAATTATTATTCTAAAACCATGTCAATCTTCATGTATTCCATACATTGAAACAGAATTCATTTAGAGAACAAGGGAGAATCTCATAAACAATAAAATATCCGAGACCAAATAGGTCTAAAAGTCACACATCAATTAACATTACACCTATTCTAATCACTGGTTCAACACTTAAGACAATTCTTTTGCTTCAGGTGGAACAAGTGTGGCCTGTGTGACTTCTAAACACATAGCGACACGTTTCGGTGGTGTAATCTGGTAAACCACCTTCAGGCTTACAAATCTATTATAGTGTCTCCCAACCCAGTCATCTATAAAAACATAACATAAAAACAATTTTAGACTCTTCTTCATTTGTATTCTATGTTTGTGTAACATCTAACAGGTCATGTTCACATTTAACAATATAACTATTATAAAATAAATATAAAAACATTTTTTTTCAATCGCTCTCTCCATGGTGATTCACATTCAAATACAGGCACCCTATTAATACAACCTCACATTGTAAACATACTCTTTATAATTATTGCAAACGGTCTTACCCACTATAATAAATGGGATGTTGGGGGAATCGCTGTTCTCCCCAACGGAGTCTTCTCTCACATAAGCCTCCAAATATCGATACGGATGTGTACAAACTCCCTAAAGGTGAGTAATGGCACAAAGAGGAAAACACACCAATATATCTTTAAACCTTCATGTGGTGATGATGATCTTCGCATATAGAAAACCTGTATTAGTTACTTTATACCTTTTTTTTAGAGGTGTTCTTTTGTATACTGCAAACTGATTAAAACATCTATCCATAGAGATGGAAACCAATGTGTCCTACCGTCCTGTGAACGGAGAAAGGATCCAATGAAAAACAATTTTAATAATTCATCCAAAATTAGGCGGTTGTGGGGAGGCAAGATGGCCGCTGCCTGACTTCAGAGAGGGCAGCGCTGACTCTCCTCTCCCTTTTTCCCTCATAATGCCCGGCTTAAGCGAGTGATATGTTCTTGGGGACTTACTGTGGGGGTTGGCAGGCTGCCGACGTTTGAGGGGCCGGGAGCTGCTCACAGGGTGCTTCTCGGCTGTTACGGATCGGTTTGACCCTGCAGCGTATTTCTTCACTCTCCCGGCGCTGGTTGACACAGTTACAGTCCAGGATGGCCCCGAAGACGAGCAAACTAGTCAAAGACCCGAACACCGCAAAAGATGCAGTAAATGATGTACAAAGGACCCACAAAGGATGGCTCTCAGGACACAGCCCAAAACGATGGCCAGCTGTGACGAGAGGGCCTCCAAAAGAAGGGTGAGGACAGGGCTTTAAAGTTGAAGGATGTCGGCGTGGCAGGCAGTACTAGGTTGCGCACCGCCGTTGCTGCTGCTGGGGAGGGCTCTATGCTACGGCCTTCATTTTTGGAGGCATTTGGAGCGATAATGGCCCCAATTTTTGCTGGCTCCCCTGCTCTGTTGGTCCCGGCTGCCCCTGAAAGTCATGGAAGCCCACTCCTGTCAGCAGATGATCCAGCCCTTGATTTAGTAGGCCTTAGTAACCTTGCAGTGGCCGTCCACGGGGATTCTGGGCAAGGTAGTCCTCTGTCTCAGCTGACAGAAGCTACGCTGGTAGATGCAAACTCCGGTCTGGATCAGAGCGGAGCGAGATGTCTGGACATAAACATGGCGGGCACCCTCCTAGTACACTTTCTAAAGAGGCTTTAGACTCTCATACCGCTGCGACTTTAGTGACGGTGCATAAGACGTCCAACGGTAGGAATGATAAAAGCTACAATGGCTGTGCTACTTTGACCGGCTTAGATACATCCTCCGATATTGTAGGTTCTCAACCAGCTCATATCCTATCTCGAACTTTGGCACAAGCCCAGAAACTGCCGGATATGTTGAAGATTGATGGTGGCAACATCAGTAGTGCGTCTGGAGACCAGAATCATCATGGTATGATAGCTTCATGGTCAAATGCTCCCCTGCTCTCCCCAGAAGGGGATAAGTTTTCGTTAAATGATGACTCGGATACATCAGAGATTAGTGAGTTGGAATCATCGCAGGAGACTGCATCTGGGGAGTCATCTGTCACACAGAAGACGCACCGCAGCCGATCTTTGTATTCAAAGCGGCGGACTAAGACCAAAGCGAGACTCGACCACTCGTAAATTTGAATGGGATTATTCCGCGTCTACTCTGACAGCGTGCACTGTTAGTGGGCCGGATCCGGGAAATGCAGTACAAAGTGGCATAGGAGGATTTAACAATTCAGGAAGCGCACCTTCCCCTCCAACACTGGAGTTACTGTATGCCACCCTTAAGCAGATGCAGGGGGAGGCGAGACAGGAGAGCAAAAGATTGCTACTCGCCACCAAGAAACTGCATGGGGCAATCTGTAAAATGGATAAGGCATGCACTGATCTGTCGGAGCGAGTCACACATGTTGAAGAACGAACTGTTGCTGTGGAGGTCGAAATCGCTAAATTACAATCATTCCAGGCCACCCAGGAAAAACGGTCGCTAGATGTATGCTGTAAGCTTGAGGAATTTGAAAACCGGCAGCGCCGTAACAATGTGCGGCTACTTGGCAGAATATGTGGAGGGTGAGAACATTATGGCCTTTGTTACCACTCTGTTGAAGGGCGCCTTTCCGGATCTTGCTCACTGGAACTGGGAGATGAAAATACAGCGGGCTCAACGTTTCCCAATGTTTAGGGGAGCTCATGGGGATAAGCCAAGGGGAGCAACCTAGAGCCATTCTGATCTTTGTTGGCAACTTTTTATTAAGGCAGGCTATAGTAGATCGGGCCAGACCTGACTCAAAACGATCATATCAGGGGCACGCCTTCTTCGCTCGGCCTGATTTTTGCCACACAACGGTCGAGCGGAGATGGAGACTAGACCGATGATAAACCCCGTTTCAGGGGGTGGACTGTGAAGCTTTTTTGCTTTTTCCTGCTCGGCTAAAAGTTATCCATAAGGGGAGGGTCAGAATGTTTTTTTCTGAGGTTAATGGGCAGAATTTCTCACGGAGCTAAAGGAAATGTGGGGGCAGAGGGCCACATGCAATTTCACACGGGGGGGGGCAACAGCTGCTGATTAATGTTCTACTGGAACATGATTTGTTTTGGAGAAATGAAGTATAACACTTTTGTTTTATCGCTGTATGTTGGTTATTTAAATCTTAAGGGTCAGGGCCCACTGGGCTTGATTAATATTAAGGATGAGTCCACTGAGGTTATTTATTATATGGTATGGGGGTGACTTCCTGGGGGGGGGGGCTGGCACTGCCTGAGGTGGAAGATCAGCTGTCATACATGGGTCATGACTGACCTATTTGCCTGTAAGGGGTGGGAGTCGGAGGGGAAACCACCAGCTATAGTTCGCACCGTCAGAAGGAGCTACAGCGGGAGGAGGCGATTAGAGACAAGTTAATGAAGAGGCACTGGCTACTGCTATTAGTACGGGAGGGCCGACCGAAGACATACTTCAGCTAGCTATAAATAAGGCTGAGGCTGGTGAACGTATTGCTGCAGAAATCTATTTGGCAAAAAGAGAGCATTGCCATGAATAAAATGAGCGGGTGGGGCATACTCTGGCCGTAAGAGTAAGACAAAAAACGGCGGCTGGTGAGATTTCGGAAATCTTTTGATGTGAATAGGAGGGTTATAACTGACTCTCTAGGGATTCGAGAGACGTTCAGGCTTTTGTTCCAGCATTTATACAGCAAAGAATCATCAGAGACGCCGTTGGAAATACGAAAGTATTTAGACAGAATATTCTTACATAAGGTTGAACCAGCTGATAGAGAAACACTCAAGAGGGTGTTGACACAAGATGAAATAATAAGGGCTTTGCAAGATTTACCATCTGGGAAGGCGGCTGGCCCTGATTCCGCTAGAATTTTATAAAATCTTCATAGGCATAATTGGACCGGACTGGATCTGATTGAGGTTATCCTGGTGGCTCAAGGGGGGGGGGGGCGCAACTGAGTCTTTGGCTGGAGCAGATGTTATAGTCTTCTTAAAAAAAAGGATAAGCCACCTAGGGAGCCAGGCTCATACCGCCCCATAACATTACTGAATAGAGATGTTAAAATTTTCTCGAAAGCCATGGCCACAAGGCTAAACAATATGTTCGAGGTATATGAGCTGCAGATTACACACTATGCATAGATCGCCATCTGGTGTTGGGCCCGGATGTTTGTACTTGGTTTTTGTCTTGGAAAGTCTTTGGAAGTCACGAGGTATGTGACTCCTCCTTTGGATCATAGTGCTGATGGGCATCTGCTCCATCCTCAGATTGTTTTTTTCTGTTATCGGGCTCGGATGTGTTCTTGTGTTCCAGTTCGGAACCGGTAACGGTTTTCTCTTTCGACGCGCAATCCTTCCCTTCTCAACGGTATTGTTTCGATCTCGTTTTCCCAATCCACGCGACCCTTCAACTTCGAAGTCCGGTCGTCGACGGAGGCCTTCGGGCCTACCTGGGCCTTATCTCCGGCTCATGGAAAGGACGCTATTCAAAAAGTGTCCTCTATGTGGGTTGAAGTTTCCCCACACCGACCTACATGAGGTGTGCAACCTCTGCTTCTCACCGGACCACGAGGCCAGAGACTGTCCAGTTTGCGTCTCCTTCTGCTCCAAGAAGACGATCCGGGACCGACTAGCTCGAAGAACAATTGCGCGCTTGTCATCTTCGATCCCCGACGACCTCTTCCAAAAGGGCGTCTATGTTCCAGAGCAAGGTCGGGTCGAAGAAGCCATCAGCGCCTCCGAAGCAGATGATTCCGACGTCGAAGACATCACTCCGGCTCAAAGGGCCGTGAGTACAGATGTCGACCCCCCTCCTCGATACTATAAAAAAAGACACTGCTTCCCGTGCTCCACCTTCAAGCCCGCTAAAGAGCCTATTAAGTCTTTAGGTGACTCTGGCTCGAGTCAACCTACCCTCGGTGCTGACAAACCTACTCAGGCACCAAAGAAGACGACGTCCTCATCCACGCCGACCGCTGCTTCGACATCAAAGCACTCTGTGTCGAAGGCTAGCTCTGATTCCTCGCCACCGACAACACCTTCGGAGCAGACTAAAAAGCGCCCACCAAAAGGCCCTGATTCTTCGAAGCCAAAGACCTCGGAACTGAAAAAACAACCACAGGTTCCATCGAACAAAGACACTACCAAACTACACGGATCCAAGCCTAGAACTGCTACCGAGTCGACGCCGAAAAAGCTTACGGCACCGAAGCCTTCGACTCCGAAGGATCTGCCTCCCACAGAGGAACTGTTTTGGCCAGATCCTACTCAAGACTCTTGTGAAGGATCCTTAGACTGGTCATTTAATGCTTAGTATCAAGAAAAGACCCCTGGAAACGCCTGCTCCACCACCAAAAAAGAGAGACTTTGCTACCTCTCCATTAAGGATCCCTTCCTCCTTCACCACACCGCTCTCCTACACCATCACCTACCCCAGTAGATGATAACCCCTCAGATGCAGGAGGAGGTGCGGACTATCAACCCCTCGGGGACCCTACCCCTAGTGGCTCCCCGGACCCCTGGGATCTTCTCTGACGTCCCTTACACCCCACAAGATGACTTCTATCCCTCCAGGCATTCCCCTCCAGAGGACAATATCTGCTTCAACCAGCTCCTTCACAGAGCTGCCCAATACCACGGGGTTGCCCTTAATACAGACCCAGTAGAGGAAGATTTTTCTCATGGACACTTTCGGTACCACACAAAGGTCCACCTCGGTTTTGCCCATGCTTAAGGTGGTCATTAAGCATGCACCAGAGATCTTTAAAGACCCAGTCGGAGCTAGAGTCATCAACCCGAGAATAGAAAAAAAGTATAAGGCTGCTCCTACTGATCGTGTATACATTAAAGGCCCCGCACCACTAGACTCCTTGGTAGTCTCTAATGCAAGGAAGAGTGCACATTCCCAAACATTAGGTGACGCACCACCACCAGATAAGGAATCAAAACTCCTGGACGCCTCTGGCAAACACACAGCGTCACAGGCAGCAAACATTTGGCGCATTGCTAATACTCCAGCGCTGTTAGCCATTTATGACAAGGCACATAATGATGAGCTTGAGTCCATAATGCAGCACCTCCCTGACAAGTATAAAAACAGGGCCAATTAACTCCTACAAGAGGGTAAAACAATCACTAACACCTCCATCCGTTGTGCCCTAGATGTAGCAGACCCCGCCTCAAGGGCAATAAACACCAGTGTCCTTTTGCGCAGGCATGCCTGGTTACGCAGCTCAGGTTTTAAACCAGAGTTCTATACTCAATCAGCCTTTTGATAAGCAACACCTATTTGGCCCCAATGTGGACGTATCACTTGAGAAAATGAAAAAGGATACAGACACGGGCAACTCTATGGGAGCCTTGCAGTTGGAAGCTCCAGACGGTCCTTTTGTCGCTCATCCTTCAGAAGCACCCATCGAGACTACTCCTCTGATAGCCCCTCCACCTCTTACAAGGCTCCCATCCAATCCACCTTTACTAGAGGTTACCAAAGGGGTGGTTACAGGGGGAACAGCAAAGGCAGAGGCAAAAACAACAACTCACGCTCTGCCTCCACCCCCACCCCATGACTTCCCTCCGCTTCCCCCAGACCATTCCACTCCAGTCGGGGGAAGACTCCACCAATTCCTCCCTGCCTAAGCAAACATCACTTCAGACCGGTGGGGCAACAGATAATTCAATCAGGCTACTGTCTCGAACTAACTTCTACCCCCCCAAACATACCACCCAAACGACATCCAATGTCACGAGAACATATGTTACTGCTAAAGCAGGAGGTAATCTCCGTCCTACAAAAAAGTGCAATAGAACCAGTTCCCCTGCACCAACAAAACAAGGGAGTTTACTCCCTTTATTTTCTCATACCAAAGGACGACGGATCTCTAAGGCCTATTATAGACCTCAGACCCCTAAATCTATACATACTCGGACCACTTCCACATGGTCACATTTCAGCAGGTCCTCCCTCTAATTTACCAGGGCGACTTCCTTGCTACTCTAGACCTCAAGGATGCCTATTTCCACATTCCCATTCACAGCGCTCACAGAAAATACCTCAGATTCGTAGTGGACAGTCCGCACTATCAATTCAAAGTACTTCCATTCGGAGTCACCACATCACCAAGGGTGTTTACCAAGTGCCTAGCGGTGGTGGCAGCACACCTAAGAAGACAACACATCCATGTCTTTAGCTCATAAAAGCCAGCTCATACAATCAGTGTGTACAACACACTCGCGCCACTATTCAACAACTTCACGACTTGGAGTTGGCGTGGTTTATTGTGAACCCCCAGCTGCAACTGTCCTACACACAATACCTCGGTGCCACAATAGACACCTCAAGGGCACTAGCCTATCCCAGTCCCGCCAGGATAGCGAGCATACAAGCTCTTCTCACCAGATTCCAACCGCAATACTCTCTTCTAGCTCGAGTGTTCATGCAACTCATAGGGATGATGACCTCTTGCATATTCATAGTGCCTCATGCAAGACTCCTGATGCGTCCTCTCCAAGAGTGCTTAGCACGCCAATGGAACCAGGCACCAGGTCAGCTAACAGATCTGGTCGTACTAAGGAATTATCAATTGTTTTCTGCTTATTGATAGGTTCCTCCCTCTACGTGTGAACAAGCTGGTTCCTCAGATTCCTATTTCTTTTATATGCAAGAGAGGTTTCTCCAACTTAACATTTTCATCCTCGTTTAAAATATTCCAGTATCTATTAATAACCTTTTTTTATTTTGTTGCTAATCTCATGAAACTGGCTGACAAACATTATTTTCGTCATCGTCTGGGTATTTCTGGGGCCCTCAAACATTGCTTCCCAATCAAAAAATCTGGGCCATTTAAAAGCATGGGATATCAACCTATTTGGATATCCTCTTTCAGTTTATTTTTTAAAACTTCAGAGTGTTTATAAAAGTCATCCAGTTCAGTACAATTTCTTCGAAGAAATTGGCTAAATGGTATATTCTCCTTCTGGGACTTAAGGTGGAAACTGGAGTAGAGTTTTTTTTTATCCATAGGTTTTGCATATAACTCAACTGCCAGTTTTGCACCCTTTGCCCCAATGGTAATATCCAAATAGTCAACGCTGTCCCTACTCCAATGTGCAGTGAATGGAGTAGTTTCTTTTCTGTATCTCCAGTTCTGTAGTAGGGGTATCTCTGTTATAGTCATAATCTAGTGAATAGTCCCGCCCATGTGCGTGGACCCCGGAGCAATAGAAAATAATCTCTAAAAGGTGACAAATCATGCAGACCTGCATACACCTTTAAGAGAGAATTTAATTTAAAGACAGATAATGCAGCCTATACCCACAGGCTACACTGTCCAGTACTTCAACTAGAATTCCACCAACATCCACAAACAGCACTGCCTGTCTAGTTTTTCTCCACATAGGAAAAAACCCTGCCTCTACCAGCAAAAGCCTCTGGAAAGATAGAGAGGAAGGAGTGGACAGACAAGCCCCATAGGCTGCCATTATGTGGCTTAGAACAGGATACTGTGCCTTTAAGAAAACTTTCCAGATTTCCAGAACTTTCCCCAGTATCCCAGAATGCCCAGCAGGTCCCATTTACTTTCAGTTCTTTTTGAAGGCGTAGCACGCCAGACCTGTAGCATTCTTCATATGAAAAAAAATATATCTCTCCACCGGGGAGGAGGGCGGGCGCTTATGACTATAACAGAGATACCCCTACTACAGAACTGGAGTTACAGAAAAGAAACTACTCCTTCTGTAGTAGGGGGATCTCTGTGTATAGTCATAATCTAGTGAATAGAATGGCAAGCCCATCCCCACACAACAGCAGCGGTGGAGAACATCAAGACAAACCCACTACTGTGCGAACAAATTTCGCAGCGAAGCCTGCCCAACCTGAGCATCTGCCCTGGCATCCGAGTCCAGACAGTAATGCGCAGCAAAGGTATGGACCGACTTCCAAGTGGCCGCCTTGCAGATTTCCGCAATAGGAACATTACGCAGCAAAGCTGTCGTGGCAGCTTTGCCCCTGGTGGAATGAGCCTTAGGTTTACCCCCTAAGGTCTTATTCGCCTTTTGATAACACAATTGTATGCAGGACACAATCCACCTAGAAATGGACTGCTTAGAGGTCGCAAGACCAGTCCTGACTGATCCATAATTAACAAACAATTGGTCAGACCTACGAATATCCTTGGTCTTATCCAGATAAAATTTCAACACCCTCCGAACATCCAGGGAATGGAGAGACCTTTCCGCTGGCGAAGAGGGATTCTGAAAGAACGTAGGTAAAGTTATGGTCTGGTTGACATGAAAATCAGAGATAACCTTAGGAAGAAATTTAGGGTGAGTTCGCATCACAACCTTAGCAGCATGAAATACAGTATAAGGTTCTTGACAACATAATGCCTGAAGTTCACTCACCCTGCGGGCCGATGTAATGGCCACTAGGAACGCCGCCTTCCAGGATAGGTGCTGCAATGAAGCCTTGTGAATGGGTTCAAAAGGCTCCTTCATCAATCTGGACAGCACCACATTCAAGTCCCAGGAAGGCGAGGGAAGTCTGACGGGAGGAAACACTTTCTTCAAGCCTTCCAAAAAATCCTTGACCACAGGGATCTGAAAGAAGGAAGTCTGTGAAGGGCATTTCTTGTAAGCAGTCAAAGCAGCCAGGTGAACCTTAATGGAATGGAAATTAAGGCCAGACTGCGCCAGATGTAAAAGGTATGGAAGGATGACATCTTCCTTACACGTTGTCGGATCAAAGTTCTTGGACTCACACCAGATACAGAACTTCTTCCACTTGTAAGCATAGGATGTCCTAGTGGAAGGTCGTTTAGACTCCTTCAGTATGTCCATACAATCGTCTGGTAGATTCAGATGGCCATATTGCACTATTTCAGGAGCCATGCCGCCAAACTCAAAGACGAGAGGTTGGGGTGCACCATCCGCCCCCCGAACTTCGTGAGAAGGTCCGGCCTGCACGGCAACCGCATGTGAGGAAGGAGAGACCGGTGAAGAAGGTCCGTGAACCACCACTGCCTGGGCCACTCCGGGGCGATCAGGATCATCCGCGCCCTGGACTGGGACAGCTTGATGAGCACTGCCGGAATCAGGGGAATGGGTGGAAAAGCGTACAGAAAGCTGTTCGACCAATCGATCCATAGCGCATTCCCCAGCGTCCCCCGCTGGTAGTACCTGGATGCGAAGTCTCGGCATTTGCTGTTTTCGGCGGTGGCGAACAGATCTACGTCTGGAGTCCCCCACCTTGCGAAGACTTCTCCTAGTACTTCGTCGTTTATGACCCATTCGTGGTTTTCCTGAATCAGCCTGCTCAAGGCGTCCGCCTGAGTATTCTGCACCCCTGGCAGATGCGTGGCCGTAATCGTCAGTCCTCTGGCCAGCAGCCAGCACCAGATCGCCTGCGCCTCCTGCGACAGAGTGCGCGATCTCGACCCCCCCCCCCCCTGCTTGTTGAGGTAATACATCGTAGTTGTATTGTCCGTCTGTATCAGCAGCGAGTTGGTCTGGAAGGACGGAAGGAAGGCCTTCAGCGCCAGGAAGACAGATCTGAGTTCCAGGAAATTGATGTGGTATGTCGATTCCAACGCAGACCACTTTCCTTGAATCTGCAAGTCCCCGGAATGCGCTCCCCAGCCCTGGAGAGACGCATCCGTCACGACACTCGTCGTGGGAATGTCCTTGTGGAAGGGAACACCCTTGAGGAGGTTTTCCGCCGAACACCACCACTTCAGAGACTGAAGAGCATGCAGCGACAGTCGTATCTTGTCGTCCCAAGAGCCTGTCCTCTGATCCCACTGATCCTCCAAACACTCCTGCAGTGGTCTCATGTGTAGCCGAGCGTGAGGCGTGAGGAAGATACAGGAGGCCATCGATCCCAGCAGCGAAGACACCTTCCTCACTGTCGTCGATGGAGCAGCCCTGCGGTCCTGAGCCTTCCGAAGGAGTGATAACCGTCTCTCCTCCGAAGGAGACACGCTTGCTGACCGCGTATCGATGGAGGCCCCCAGGTACTGTATGCACTGGACCGGAGTCGTAACCGATTTGGACATGTTGACGTGTAACCCCAGCTTGTGCAAGAGCTCGCACGTCCATCAGAAGTGTTCTTGCGCTTCCGCGAAGGATGATGCCTTGATCAGCCAATCGTCCAGATACGGGTAGACAAACACCTTGTTCCTCCGCAGGTGTGCCGCTACCACCGCCATGCACTTCGAAAAGGTCCTGGGCGCAGACTTTAGCCCGAATGGCAGTACTGTGTATTGATAGTGATTGGCGCCGACTTGGAATCGCAGGAACTTCCTGTGCTTCCGTGCTATGGGCACATGGAAGTACGCATCCTGTAGATCTATGGCACAGAGCCAGTCTCCCCGTTGCAGCTGAGGGTAAATCTGGTGCAACGATAGCATGCGAAACTTCTCTCTGCGAATCCATTTGTTTGCCTGTCGCAAATCCAGAATGGGCCTGAACTCGTTCTTGTCCTTCTTGCGAACGAGGAAGAACCGAGAGTACAGACCTCTTCCCCTTTGAGACAGAGGTACCTCTTCTACCGCCTTTTTTCTCAACAAGATGTCTGCCTCCGCCTGGAGCTCTCTCAGCTGGAATCGAGAGCTGACCGGCGGAATCGCTGGAGGCGGGCTGATAAACCGAAGACTGTATCCATTGCAAACAATATTCAGCACCCACTTGTCCTGAGTAATTTTTCTCCACTCTGCCGGAAAAAATTGAATGCTTCCCCCCACTGGAGTGGGTAACGGTTGAGGGGGAAGTAGCCGCTCAGGGCCGAGACCCGGCCGGGCCCTTGGTTGTGGTAGTAGCCTGCTGGCCTCCTCTACCCCTCTGGCGCTTCTGGAAGGGCTTGCGGAACTGCTGCTGTTGTGGCTGCTGCTGTCCCGAGCCCTGCCCACGCCCTCTGCCCGCAGACCCGAACCTCCTCTGGAACGGGCGCTTCTTTTTCTCGGCCTTCTCCAACCCGACGGCCGCCAGGGTTTCCGCCTCAGCCTTCATGCGGGCCATCTCATCGTCCGCATGCTTCCCGAACAGGGTTTCCCCCGAGAAGGGCAGGTTGGCCACTCTTTGCTGCGCCTCTGGCTTGAGGGACGTCAGGCGCAACCACGAATGGCGCTGCTGGTGGACGCCATGACAGTAGGCGTGGGCGGCCAATAGAGATACATCCGCCGCTGCGCTGATCGTTTGGTTAGAAACCAGCATGCCTTCGCGCACCGTCTCCAAGAAGTCCTCCTTCTTGTCCCGTGGCAGGAGGTCTGCATATTGCTGCAGGGACTCCCACAGGGCCCGGTCGTAACGGCCCAACAAAGCCCCTGCACTCGCCGCCTTCATGGTGGTGGCGGCGGTACCACACACCTTCCTGCCCGCAGAATCCAGCCAGCGGCTTTCTTTGTCCGGTGGAACCGTGGAGGACGGGGCGGTCGCATGTTTTCTTGCCGCCGTCACGATCACCGAATCCGGCTTCGGGTCCACTCTCAAAAAGGACGGATCCGACTCCGGGGCCCTATACTTTTTCATGAGCCTGGAAGGAGCGGCCTTCGTCGTCGCGGGAGTGAGGAACCGCTCCAAGGCGGGTTCCACCAGTCCTGGTACAAGAGGCAGTAGGGGGCGAGACATGTGCTTTTTATGAAGCGTCTCGAATATCACGGACGTCGTGGGTGTTGGAACCGTCACCGTGATACCCAACTTTGCAGCCCCTCGCAACAGCACCTCTTGGAACGAGACCAAGTCGTCCACCGGAGACACCCTAGTCCCCGGGGAGTCCGACAGCGTCGGGGAAAGGTCTCTGTCCGAGGAGCGCGTGGACGACCTGGACCTATACCTCCTACGGCGTCGTCTTGCGTCCGACGAGGACCGTCCACGGCTCCGCGATCTTCTCCTCCTGTGAGAGCGGGAGCGCGACCTCTTCGGCTTCGGTCTGTCCGCTGGTCTCGCTGGTCCAGGCGACCGTGGGCGTCGTGGCTTCGGGGTCCCCTGCGGCGGAGTCGGGTACCGTGGAAGGGAAACCGACCGCGGGGGAACCGGCGGCGGTCCCACAGGAGTGCGTGGCAGCGACAGAGGCTGGGGCGGCGGAGGCAGCGTCCGCGGCCGAGGTGGTGGAGGTGGCGGTGACGGAGGTGTTGGTGGAGGTGGTGGAGGCGGAGGCGGGAGAGGCGGCGGTGACGGAGGCATCCGAGGAGGCGTATACACCACCGAGTACACCGATCCCGGTGACTCTCTTCCTCGACGTCGATCGTCGCCTCGACGGCGACCTGTGCCTCGACGGCGACCTGTGCCTCGACGGCGACCTGTGCCTCGACGGCGACCTGTGCCTCGACGGCGATCTTCTCCTTGGCGTCTATCTTCTCCTCGGCGCCGACCTGTGCCTCGACGGCGACCTTAGCCTTGACGGCGACCTCAAGCGTCTCGACGTCGATCTCCTTCTCCTCTTCATCGACGGCGAGCTGCGATCCCTCGACGGCGAATGCAGACGCCGGGTCCCATCTCGACGACTACCGCTGGACGGAGCCGACGACGGCGATGTAGTCGACGGCGGCCTATTCAGGTCCCTCGACGGCGATCGTCGACGCCGCTTCTCCCCAGAGCCCTGGGGAGACGGCGAACAGACGGTGGTCATCCTCCTCGACGTCGCCGTCGACGCCCTCGACGTCGACTGGGAGTGGGAGCGCTTACTGGTCTTCCTGCCCCTGGGGAGCCCCCCAGAGGCCTCAGTGTGGGCCAAATCAGACCCTCCAGACCCACCTGGTGCCTTCAGTCTTCGCTCCTCCAGAACTTGAAGCCTGATTTTCATTCTGTCCCTCAGGGTCCTGGCTGAGAACGAGTGGCAGATGGTACAGCTTTCAGGCACGTGGGACTGGGGAAGGCAACCTATGCACACCTCGTGTGGATCAGTTTTAGCCTTCTTTGGACCACATTCCGGGCACTTGTCGAACAAGCCAGGCATGTTGACAGTACCAGCTACTAAACACAAGAAAAAGTGACAAATTGCCAAAATCTCAATTAAACCCTTGAAAAGGGGAGAGCTCAATGCTCCAGGGTCCTGCTAGCAGGAGCCGGAAAAAAGAACTGAAAGTAAATGGGACCTGCTGGGCATTCTGGGATACTGGGGAAAGTTCTGGAAATCTGGAAAGTTTTCTTAAAGGCACAGTATCCTGTTCTAAGCCACATAATGGCAGCCTATGGGGCTTGTCTGTCCACTCCTTCCTCTCTATCTTTCCAGAGGCTTTTGCTGGTAGAGGCAGGGTTTTTTCCTATGTGGAGAAAAACTAGACAGGCAGTGCTGTTTGTGGATGTTGGTGGAATTCTAGTTGAAGTACTGGACAGTGTAGCCTGTGGGTATAGGCTGCATTATCTGTCTTTAAATTAAATTCTCTCTTAAAGGTGTATGCAGGTCTGCATGATTTGTCACCTTTTAGAGATTATTTTTTATTGCTCCGGGGTCCACGCACATGGGCGGGACTATTCACTAGATTATGACTATACACAGAGATCCCCTACTACAGAACTGAGGTTATTGTCCCCCAACTGGGGAATTTATCTAGTAGTTCCATTGGGTCATTCCATACAAAGAAGACGTCATCAATAAAGCTATGCCATTCACAAATCTTCTCCTAAAAGGGTGCTCACTGTAGATGTGACGTTCCTCAAAGCTAGACTAGGAACGCAGGTTGCGCCCATACTGGTCCTTCTTTTGGCGGAAAAGTGTATCTTTAAAAAGGAAGATATTGTTCTTCAATACCATATCCGTACATTCAACTATGAATTCTTTATTAACCCCTTCCATGTCAATAGTTTCAAAAATCTCTTGTATAGTCTCAACAGTAGATTGTTGTGGTATGTTTGTATATAAGGCCTCAATGTCTAGAGTTACTAGACATTGAGTTTCCTTACAGAATGGTTTGTCTTCCACCATTTTGATAATGTGGGTAGAGTCCCTCACATAAGATTTAATTTGGCTTACCAGAGGCTTAAGAAAAAAATCAATATATTTCCTTAATGGTTCTAACAAAGAACCCAAGGAGCTAAAAATTGGTTGCATAGGGGGGGTCCTCGGGATCCTTATGAACTTTCGGTAGGCCATACGTAGCAGGAATTTTGGGTTTCGTGTTATGGAGGAATCTAAATTCTTCCTCACAAATCCATTCTTGATTCCTAGCATCTTCCAGGAAATCGCTACACTTATTTTAAAGAAGGGAAAGTTGCCTCCCCTGAAAATTCTCGTAATGAGATTGTACATTCCGTCTTCATAGTCTTGTCTATCTAATATTACCACACCACCGCCTTTATCGGCAGGTCTAGTAGTTATTGAACGATCTTCCTTCAAGGTGCTTATGGCAATTCTTTGTGCCCTGTCAAGATAATAGTTCTTAGAAAATAATTTTTTCACAATGTTTTGAATGTCCATCTCAACAACTCTTCCAAAGGTTTCTATATTTTTTCCCACTTGGGATAGAGAGGGGGTGAATATCGATTTCGACTTCAGACCAGTGATGATATGGGACTCTCTCACTGGTCTGTACTCAAATCTTCTCAGCCTAATTTTTCTAAAAAATGATCGAAGATCCCTTTCTAATTGAAATCTATTAACGTTTGCTGTGGGAACAAAACTAAATCCTCTGCCCAATACATCCATTTGACTTTTACTTAAAGATCTACTAGATAAATTGATAATATGTATCTTATCTATCGCCAATATCTCTGGCGCCTGGTTTGCATGTAGTCCCGTGGAGGTTGATTGTGCACTTGCTGACCTCCTCCCCTGATTCCCATTGTATCTGCCCCTTCTGTTTCTTTGTTCTAAAATAAACCTATTGATCTTCATTGGGCCCTCTGCCACTTTCCTCTCTATGTATGTATTCTTCCTCACTGCTTGATCCAGATGTTCCGGAAAAAGTTACTTGTGTCCTGCCTCCCCGTGTGTATCTGGGTCTTTTATATGAATTTCTCTCCCAGTCCTGATGGTTCTTTTGTTCATAATAATTATCTTTGAGGTATGGGTAGGCATGTTCTTGGCTAAATCTATTAATATATTTTTTTTAAGTCTGTTGGTTTTCTTATTGATTAACTCTCGATATCCTTATTGATCTCTTCCAGTTTGAGTTTAGCATCTTCAACAGCTGTACTGTTTTTGAGTTCCAATTCGAATTTCTCTATAGCCTCCCTTTCGATAATGATTATTTCTTGGGCTGTTTCGATAATAGGGAGCATCCAATCACGGCTGCAGCGATTGAAAATTTGGGTCAAAATTTCCAAGAATTGTTTTTATTTTTTTTGGCAGAATCTTGTATAGCGCAAACTTAACCCGAATCCAATCGGGTATCAGAGCGCTTTACCTAGCACCAGTTACGTTACATGAGGACACACATTAATTTTTTGTTAGGCACGGCGAGATTAAGTGATTTGCCCAGAATCGCAGGATGTTCAGCGTCATTACCGAGACTTGAACCCAGTTCCCCATGTCCGAGGTCGAGCGCCCTAGCCGTTAGGCCAACTTTTTATAAATAAACCAGACTCCTTGCGTATTTGTAATCCAATCGGAATTACTCTGGATTTAACTTTCGATTAGAAATTTGGCATGGGCCTCAGTCCTTATTAAGTATATCCGGGTTAAACAGCTTGATTTCTTCTAACTTCCTCTGCGGCTCAGGGTGCAGAGGTAACTGGCAGCTGTCAATCACCGGGGCAGTTCACTGCAAAGATGCTTTGCCACACACTTGACTTCAACTTGAGGATGCATGAACACAGCAGCGGGGTCATTGAGGACTACAGTCGCTGTGAGCTGCTCCTGGGCTGGAGATGTCGTTCAAGGGGTCTGTCACCCAACTAGTGATCCCCATGCCTTGGCTACAGCAAATGTTGTCTAGTTACTTCTGTGGCTGGAGGGCGACCGGAGTGGAATAGCAGCTTCAACTTGGTGCAAGCTTGGCTACCACTCTGGAGTTGCAGGACACCACTTCTCTTCAGGCCCGCTCTCGAAAGGCCCAGTGGGTTGCAATTCTTGTTTCGCAGCATGTCTATTTTCCTGCAGCTTGCAGGGGACTGAACCCACCAATCCTTGGGGGTCTGCTTTGGTTACTGCCGTCCACTGGAGTCCCTCTTGCTGGGAACATTAAGCTTTTGCCACGGACATTCGTTGAGCACACGTTTCCGGATTGAGAGGTCGACTTTTCCCAATCCGGCTATAGCACAGAAACCGAAGTCTTTGCCGCAACAGACGACATCCGCACCCTACTGGACAAAGGAGAAACAGCGGCCCTCATCCTCCTCGACCTCTCAGCGGCTTTCGACAGTCTCTCACCGCACCCTAATACGCAGACTCCATGGCGCAGGAATCCAGGACAAAGCCCTCAACTGGATCTGCTCCTTCCTCTCCGGCAGAACACAGCCGGTCAGACTCCCCCGCTCCCCCCTTTCCTCTTGGACCCTACACCAACCACCTGCCGAGTCCCTCAGGGGGGTCCTCCCTCAGCCCCACACTCTTCAGTGTCTACATGGCTCCACTCGCCCCCATCGTCACAACCTTTGGACTCAACTTTGTGTCATACGTAGACGCCACCCAACTTATCCTCTCCCTATCCTATGAACCCAACACCACCAGACACAACTTTGGAGCAGGCATGGAAGCAGTCGCCAAATGGATGAAAAACAGCTGCCTACAACTGAACACCAACAAGACAAGTACTCCTCATGGGCCCAAACCCCAATGGCTGGAACGACACCTGGTGGCCCCCTGCCCTCGGACACCCTCCCTCCCCACGGACCACGCATGCAACCTGTGAATCATCCTGTACTCCGAGCTCAAAATGGACCGCCAGATAACAGTCTAGTCCACTTTCTTCCACACCCCTCTCCTCCTACGTAAGATCTTCAAATGGATCCCCCTCGAACACAGAAAAACTGTCACTGATGCCCTGATCACCAGCAGACTCGACTATGGCAACGCACTCTACGCCGGAATCAACAAAAACCTCACCCGCAAACTAGAAAATCCAGAACGCCACCGAAAGACTAGTCCTCAACCTGCCAAGACACTGCCACATCTCCCAGCACTTGTGCGCACTACACTGGCTCCCCATCGAGGCAAGAGTCACTTTCAAGATACTCACCCACGCACACAAGGCCCTCCGACACCGGACCAGCATACCTGAACAGCAGATTCAATTTCCAAGCACCCAAAAGGACCCTACGATCAGCCCAGCTCTCCTACGCCGTAGTCCCACGCACCAGAAAAACCAGAGCAGGAGGCCGCTCCTTCTCCTTCCTTGTGGCCAAAGCCTGGAACGCCCTTCTGCTCCACCTTTGACAGACAACTTCTCCTATCTTCGCAAAACACCTCAAGACCTTGTTCTTCGGCCAAATCCCCCCCGCCCCCCCCCCCCACCCCCCCACCCCTGCGATGGACCAGCGCCTTGAGACCCTCACAGGTGAGTAGCGCGCTCCACAAACGCTTGATTGATTGGTCTCTTAAGGGCACTTAAGTGTCCTCCCTTTGCGCTATGGCAGAATCAAAGGTCCTGTTGTCGGTGATGGTGTTCTTCTTTGTGCCTTTTCTTGGATTCAAAGACAAAACTGAGGTTCTGGTTTCTGGGGAACTCTGAAGTCCTAGTTTAGGGGGCATTAAGGGCGTGAGGAACAGCGGCCAGTGGGCTGCTGGTCCCTGCGGCTATGCCTTCCCTGCAGTGACAACATGCTGTAGGTGTACGTCATTTTCCCAGCCTGAGTCCTCTGATCTAGGGTCTTCAAACATGGTAGAACCCTTCCTTGGCTGTACAGACTTCCTAGCCCACCATAAGGTGTGGCAAGCCTTTTTGAGGCGTACACCTCCTGAGTGACTAATGTTCCCGTCTGCCTACATGGGCAGGGCGGGCGGGCTTTGTGCTCCAGTGGGGGGCAAGAAACTACACCTCAAAGGCAGTGGAAGCCTTTTAGGCTCACCGTCTTGATGACTGAAAACATTAGCCATTTTGGGAGGGCGGAATTCTGATCTTCATCCTGCCATTGTCTTTTGTCTCCCATCCTGTGGACATGCTAGAACGACCAGCAGGAGGGCAGACTCTTGTCTTGGCAGCAAATGACTCTGAGGAGCCCGCCAAGGCAGTGGGGCACTGCATGCTAGAGGGGCATCCACTCAGGGTGGCCAGCTAGTCTTACTCTATGGATCGCCGGTCACTTACAGTGAAAGCTTGCTTTACAGGGTTACTGATGGCATAAATATATGTATAAACATATATCCACACCTTCAATACAATGCACTCTACCTCCTGGGCTTAGGAGAACAACCCTAAGAGTGACTTACTTCTATTAAGGCAGTGATGTGGCCCTGCAGCACATGGTGTGTGCAGAGTCCCTTTCGGGCAGACGGGCTTCAATGGCAGACCTGGTGACACTTCTACTAGGGTCCCACAGTGTGGCACAATATAGTGCTTAAGCCCGGGGTACCCTTTTACCACCCTTTCCCTGGGTACCCCTGGTACCATCTGCTAGGGACTCATAAGGGACAAAGTACCTTGTCAATTGGGTGTATCCATTCACGTCACTTTTAGGGGAAAGCGCTCCGGCACTAGGGCCTGGTTAGCAGGTCCCAGTGCACTATCAGTGTCCAAAACCAGCATCTAGCACTCCTAATGAGGCAAAAAGTGTAGGGGAGGGGCATCTGCAAAGACGTCCACTTTCTAACACTAATCAGACCTCAAGGAATCTAATTGCCCACTCTTTGTGGAGAGTCAAATTTTATCAGGGTGAACTTTTTTCAGGACCTAATGGCACGTTCTGGTGAACTGACAAAGAACGGGTAAATTTAAGCACTGTTCAGTGGTACCCACACCTTCATGGAACCCAAATTGAAGATCTGATTTCAGTAGTCATGAAAGTGCATTTTTGTAACTTTGCAAAAAAATATTTTAATTGGGTGAACGCCGATCACAATACTTCACTTGGTGATGTACAACTAACTATTTTTGATAAACCCCAGTTTTCGATAGTCTATATGCTATATAGTTTGTTAGTAAAACTGCATGTTGGCATGAAAGTTGGTAACTCTGCCAGTGGAAAAGGTGCTAGTTTTGTGCATGACTGTGCGCCATCACATCTTGCTTTAGTAATATATTGATTACAAGTGAGTTTTTAAACAAAGTTGGAAATATCCCTGACCCCCACACCACCAATGACCATGCTACTAGTGACCTAAGAGTCATTTCAGGGGTCAACTGTACCGTATATGTGAGCTAGATTCTTATTATGCGTGGGGCAAAAGTTTAGTTTATTAAACAAGGTTTTTCTTGTGCAGCTTAAATGTTGAACTCACATATTTGTAAGTGCCCTCATATGTGATAATGAAGAAATGACAGCTCTGTAAAATAAAATATTTGCCTAGGATCAAACAATAACATCATTTAACAGGTCAAGTACATTACAGTTGAGTCTAGTAAATTATTCAAGTCACTGGACCTGAAGTCTGGTAACATTTTTCAGATTTTTCGAGGCCTTGTAATGCAAACTCCGTGAATAGACTGATGCCCTCTGGAGGTGTCCGTGCGTTTCTATTCCAGAATCTAGGTGTATTAACGTACTGTGACTGTTTATGGTTCGATTTATGTACGTTGTTGTAAAGCGCTCTGGCATCCCTCTAGCCGTGTAAGCGCTATATAAAATGCCTAAAACCAATTACAATTATATGCCATAAATTAAAATGATATTCCATTGTTCCGTTATTTTTTTTTTTTTTTTTAAAGAAAAATATTTATTGGAAAGGTATTGCTGTCAGCGGCATGTTTTTCCTTTCTTGGCATATGGTTGCAACAAAAAAAATCACCCATTGCATCAGCTTGCCAATGCTAGATCTGTTGGTTTTGTCAGTGCTTGTTAGTTTAACATTCAGGTTTAATGAGGCAACCCGTCAAGACTTTCTCTGGGAGGTTGGTGCAAGTTAGAACATCTAGTTTAGCCTTCCGAAGTATCAATTCCATATATAATTTCGGCATCCTTGGTTGAACAAAACCGACCACAACCTTCCCAAATAGTGTATGAATCCGTTTAAAAAAAATCTATCTTCAATGACGAGAAGAAATTGGTTAGAAAACCTATCCTGCTAAATCTAGATGAAACTCCAACTAACATCGGAAATGCGTATAATCACAAGTTGACCCTAAATATTTTCAACATCTTGAAATTTAAAGGGAGCAATTTATCACAGAAGACTTCTGAATCCCTGGGTTTCTAAGTTTTTAGTCTTACGTAAGCAAATCTCAGCGACGGAGTATACGTGCTGCCAACATGGAGTCAGACAGACCTTCCGTGTGGCCTCAACAGAGGCTGCTCTGTCCCTGCTGTGGCCAAACCTCTCTGATAGCCTTGAGGAGTAAGGCAGTCCGAGAAATGGCTACATGTTTGCCCCCTGAGTTTAGGTGGGCGGACTTGTACTCGTATATTACTTTTCCGTACCACCAGCTAAAGCCTGGTGGTAAGGAACAGTGAAACACTATGATGCTTCTCCACCATGGGAGGAGACTTCCATTGCGAGTGGAGCATTGTGTTTTTCTTTACAAAAAGAAAAACAACATTTTGGGATTTTCTTTTCGTAAGGGGAAAATAAATTACTCTGTGCTATAGGGCTGCCTCCTGCTGAAACGGCCTTGTGGCACAGGATAATATGCATTGCCAGGAACCACAGTGACAGCAGTTCCTGGCAGTGTTTTCAGAAAAGACCGCCTTCTTGGTGGTAATTTATAAATTTGGCGGGTGACCTCTACACCATTGGCACTGAGGAGTTTACTCTGTCTCGTGGCAGAACAGCAGGCCGTCCACCAAGGAAAAGAATTGCCACCTTTGTGTTCGCAGCAAAAATACTGTTAAAGGTGTTCATTGATCTAGTGCAAACAAAATGGAGAGAGTGAAAAGGTGTTTGAGGGTGTGGGGGGGTGTCACCTTATCTTCCCTAGAGGAACTTGAATCTACAGTCAAGATAATTCTCCCAGGTACTCCTAGTTTATTTATGAATGGAGTCTCGCCAAGATATTTTTCTACGTGGCCGCTTCATCATTGAGTCTACAACCAGTAGAAGAATCAATAACCGGTGGCCTCGACCCCACTTTTGGAGCGAGGACTTTGATCTATGCTTTATACTCTATTTTGAGAGCCTGATCAAACTTTAAAATGAATATTGGTGTATACTGGTTACCAGGTGTGTTTCTCAGGAGCACCTTGGCAGTTGTAAAAGCAGGGAGGGCTGTACTGGAGTGTTAACAACAACACTTGAAAGCCAGAGTTTATTAATGCATCTACATATACTACCTTCCTTTATGAATCTGTATACCTTCCATGAATCTATATATGTATTACTTCTAATTTAGCATCTCTAATACACTGCTCTATTGCTCACCCTATACCACTCAATATATCCTCTAACTCAACCTTTTGACTCATCTCAAACCTGTTTCTACTACTCCTTCCAATACACTACCCTATACCCCTAACTATATATCCCCTCTCCTTCATCCCAAACCCCATACCACTACTATGATCCCTAAAATAACCCGTTCTAGGGTCTCCCCTACTCTACCGTTCGTTGCATTATGTCATACCTCCTTTTTACTATTCCAATCGCCCAAAACAAGCCTTTCTAAAAACGTCTCTGACTCTTCCCTATCCAACTCCCTTTTACTCATCCCAAGCCTCCTTCTACTGCTATAAGCGCCAAAACATAGTCTGTTATTTGGATTGAAAAAGGATATTGGAACTAACATGTTCACCACTCAAATTACTTTCATATTTCACTATACTGATTAATCACTAATCCTTTATGGGTTCCAGAGTAACGTGCCTAAAAAGCGATTCGACACCTCGTGAGGGGTAGTAAGCGCTATATAAATGCAATTACAATTCAATTACTCCTACATCCTCTGGTCAACATGTTTCACCTGATCAAGTATTTCCCAGTGGCTTATCCAGGTTTCATCAGAACAGTCCAGATCCCTTTTGGTTGTGCTGTTTCACATAAGGCCTTCATGTTTAGGTCGAGCATTCGAGACCTCTTGTATATACTTTAGTATATACTTGTATGTGTATGTACTTTGTGGGCTCTGGAGATCAGCCCTAGGACTTGTCTGCTTCCGCTTAGGGACATCTTCTTTTTCTGTTCAGCTGCCTTGATCGAAAACGACCAGCAGAGGAGAATAAAATACCACAATTGCTTTCTGCTGAGAGTTTATTTTTTTATTTTTCTGGCAACTGTCTCTATTAAATTTCTTGATAGAAAATGACCAGCAGTGGTCAGTAAAATACCAGATTCACTTTAGCATTATCTAGATTTCAGTCCATAGAAATTGTCTTCCACGAGGACACATTCCATGCATCATACAGACCATACTGCATGTACCATTCCAGTAAGTCCTCTTGCTAAAAACCTGGGAATTCCTGGTGTTCAATCCAGCGCAAATACAAAAAACAGAGCATCATGTTGGTACATAAGTTATGTGTAATTATGATGCACTGCATTCTCTCTTCAATTTGGGGCACATATTTTACCATTTATAAAAGTGTACTTTCACGCAGTGTCTTAAGAAGGAGAAAACTCCTCCTTCTGTCCACTTCTGACTCGTGCAAGATGACAGATGTGTGTTTTAAATATTTTATCCCCAAGCATTGTGACAGTCTTGTCTAGATTGTGTACACGTGGCATGCTCAATATCTGGCTAGACACACTCCTCCCTAGGAATGAAATCAAATTTAGGGGATTGGGCATCAGAAATTGCTGAGGGTCTCTGCTCCATACGTGCCAAGAAATCCTATTTGAGTCACTATCATCTGGCCATTTTAGCGCTGCCCACTATTTATCTAGGTTCATCGTGCAATGATCTAGGCAACTAGCCGCCTTAACCATTACTGCGGTTTTTGGTGACACCCTTATTCCGAGTGTAATGGAGAGCTGGCCATCTATAAGGTGCAATGAACCTAGATAAATAGTAGGTATTACAGAGCTTTACTCTAAACGCACCCTTGTGAAAGAGAGAAATTTCTGTTAGACTTCTACATTGTATTAACATCTGAACACACTTTTCTGTTTTCACTGATTTGATGATGCCCTCAAACCATATCCACTATTCTCTTGCCACTAAACCTCCTGGCCGTATGGCTGATCAGACTATCAACCGCCTTCCCAGTAATTATGTGCACATACCTTTTCAGTAAATGCAGTTTTTCTGAAAAAATGTCTTGGTGCCTCTAATTATCTTGGTGACATAGGTGCCCTCGGCAACCATGACCAGATCATGGCTCCTTGGTTCTGTCTCTCTCTATCTCTCTCTATCTATCTCTCTATCTATCTCTCTATCTATCTCTCTATCTATCTCTCTATCTCTCTCTATCTCTCTCTATCTCTCTCTATCTCTCTCTATCTCTCTCTATCTCTCTCTATCTCTCTCTATCTCTCTCTATCTCTCTCTATCTCTCTCTATCTCTCTCTATCTCTCTCTATCTCTCTCTATCTCTCTCTATCTCTATCTCTATCTCTCTCTATCTCTATCTCTATCTCTATCTCTATCTCTATCTCTATCTCTATCTCTATCTCTATCTCTATCTCTATCTCTATCTCTATCTCTATCTCTATCTCTATCTCTATCTCTATCTCTATCTCTATCTCTATCTCTATCTCTATCTCTATCTCTATCTCTATCTCTATCTCTATCTCTATCTCTATCTCTATCTCTATCTCTATCTCTATCTCTATCTCTCGCCATTTACGTACGACCTGCTCTCCTTGTTTCATGCAAAACAATTATGATGTAGTGTTATGGTAGTAACTCCCGGATACTCTACAGGCACAAGCTCCTTGTACTCACCCGGGCCTTGCTAGAGCTGGGCTTACCCAAGTCCACTTCCACTATCGTAGCTGCTTTAAGCGACGGATTTCTTGCTGCTAACAACCTTTCCTGTGTTTTTGTTGCTAGAGTATTGTATGTAATATTGGGCGACCCTTAATTAACTCATCCGTCATTACTCCAGGCTGACATTTTAAGACCAACTCTTTAAACCCAACAACAAACCTGTGAGTAGCTCATTTGGTCTTTGTGGTTGAGTGTAAAACTTATGACAATTTCTTGCCAATTTTATAGACTCTGTAAATGTTTTCCATGCAGACTTTAATACCAAGCACACAGATTAGTAATGTTTTCGTCCTGTTGGTGCTGAATGTTTGAGCAGCCAGTGCCGCCAAAGTAATGCTTGAAAACCTTGCTTCATTCTTCGCATACTGTGGTGGGCGTGCCTGGTTAAGTAAGTAAGGAAGAAAAGTCATATAATTTTCTGTGAATCCATACTGTATGCGCTTGTTGCAAAGACAAAAATCATACATGGTGGCACTCTTTCCTAGGATAAGTTATTTAAGGTCGGCACAGTTATGATGACCCTCAACACTCTATCTTTGCCCAAGCACCCCTTACAACCTGTTGTGAATGAAAAATGTTTTTAAGGTGTCTGTTTTTAGAACCGGAGAAAACCCTATATAATGCCCTCCAACCTCTAGGACAAAGAACAGGCATGCCAGTACTGATACCTAATCAACAATTATTCTCCAAGATAACACACTGAAATCAAACAACGTGATCCCAAGACTTTTTTGGTTTTTTTTTTGGTCTGAATTAATCAAAATGTATTTATCCAAATTACAGTTCAATGGATTTCATGTTCACACAAGTTTTTTTTCATACATTAAAAACCTTTTTCAACACCACACCTATCCCAACAACCAATTCAGATGTGCATCTTACTACCATTCATAAAGTTACTTACATCCCACTTATCTCCATTCATTCAACATGCAATAATCATCTAACAAAACATTCAACATGCAATAATCATCTAACAAAACATTCAGTCACCATACAATACAGCAGCAAAACAACCAATGCACCTGTACACCAAAAAACAATCCGTAGGTAATCCCAGGCTAAATATTTTTCAACACAGGCCAAAGGGACACAGCTCAAACAACGTGTACATATACTCCCAACGAAATTAACTCAAAATCCAAAAAACCTTTTGGCCCAAACTCTGGTCTACGCGTTTCGAACCCCCTCAGCTCTCAGGGTTCTCCTCAGGACCACCTAGCTGCAAAAATAGAAGAATCTTGCGGTCATAATATACACTACGGACAACTTCTCTCTTCGCTCTGTGCCTCTCTAGGCACCATTAACTTACCATAATTGCAAGCTAGATCAGCCGATCTAGCACTTCACTGGTGACAGGACTCTGAAAACAACAAATTGTCCATAAGTAACACTCTATATATAACTGGTAGAATGACTAGAACCTCAGAACAAGTGCTCATCTTACTTTCAATGTAGTGGTTTTGGCGCTCTCCTAAAAAATGATGGCCCATTTATTGCATCACTTCAAGGGACACCTTCTGGGAAAATACGAGAAACATCCGTCACACACCCTAATGTGTGGAATAATGGCGCTGTGTTTAAAGACCGGGTTCGACTTATTTAAGAATTAGAAAGCGAGGGCTTCATTGGACCGCTCAGACGCTCTAATCCCTTTTTCTGACAACAAGACACGCCGTGAGATTAACCTATACGTGAGCACTTCCACTTCTGCAAACGGGAGAGAACTCCCCAGCCATCTAAAGGCAAAAGTTTACATGGCATACCTTGCGGCGTCTACAAGTGGGCTTCGAAGGCTCCGTGGTATCCTTCTTTGCCTCGTACTGCGGGTTGTGGTGCTAATCAATTAAAGCGCCGGCGGTTGTCCTCTGTAATGAACCGTATTTCCGGTTGTGCGCATGGCATTATGGGAAATGTAGTTTGCTCCTGACATTTTGGTGATTCCCACTACCGTTTATGTTGTGAAAATTATACAATAAATGGTAAGGTTTGCATGTTGTTGTTGCCCAGCAAATGGATAATATTGGAAAGCCATTAACCTGTTAAAAGTCTGAATGATGTTTTGCAATGACTGGCAGTTTTCTTATGGATACAAAAGGTCTCATTCACGTGGTGCTATGCACAGGTGGATGTTTATAATGCCTCAGCCTAATTTTTATATCTCCGATAATTCATTTAGCCCGTCTATGGCTGTGTTGAATTTCACGATCAACATTGCCTCTCTGCGGGACAGTTTTAACTCCAAATCGCCACCTCTGTGCTCTTGTTCTACTTTGGAGATTATTGTCCATTTTAGATCTTTTTCAGAGTGTGTGTTTAGTCTCCAATGATTCACCAATGGAGCTGTTTGAACGTTTTTCCTGATCCTTGATTTATGCTGGGAGATTCTAAATCCCACGCCTTGCTTCGTTTCTAGGTCAAGCCTGAGCCAGCGCTGCTCTCGCGAGAGCTTTTGTAAATGGGGGATCTGAAAGTGCAAACGAGTGCTTTCAGGCCTCCAAATACAGTGCATGTGCGCCGGGCGCACGCACCATTTGGCAGCCTGCACACCATTTGCTTTCACTTTCGTGGCCGCACGGCCGCTTTGATGTTTGATCGCGATCACTTTCGCTTGTTCTATTGTAACCTAGATTGCTTTCCGACTTAAAAACAAACACTCGCCATGTCCTTCTCACCATATTGTTAGAGTTTGTGATGATTTATCAACTCTTTCAAAACGAAGCATCCATTACATGAGATTTATTGTGCACCGGCACATTCCTTTTTCTTATAATTTCAACTTGTTGCTAAAACTTGCATTTCTTGGCTTGATCGTTTTCTGGGATACTTTTGAAGCTCTTAGTTTAAAAAAGAAATTGCTTAGCAAACAGTGCCTGGGTTAACAGTCAATGTTGTAACGATCATGTTTACATGGGCTTTCTATAATTTATGTGCTGGTTTGCTTCGTGCAGTCTGCCCCACCTTATCGACCCATTAGACAAGCATTTGCAATGCAATAGGTCTTGCATTTACACGAGTTTAAGCAATTGGCAATGTAAATGACTGCCTTTTATTTATGTTAAAAAAATAAAAGGCATTGTCATTTGTAATGTCAATAGCTCAAACTCGCGTAAATGCGAGACCTATTGCATTGCAAATACTTGTTCCTATATATAGCTTGTTGCATGGACACAGTATTCCATAGATCACATTCCTTGATTTGCAATTGGTGAATGATTCATGTTTCCAATGGATTGAATTATGTGTAAACAATGAACCCTCTTCGGTGGTTGCACAACATTTACACATGTTCCACATTTATGATGACCCGAAACTGGGAGGAGACCTGCATATTCCCTTAGCGAGTTCTGTTTTATTTGTGGTACGGCTGCTCTGACAACTTGATTGGCAATACTTCTATCTTAAACGCAAAAAGGGGTGTGGACTTTAAAGATTGATCCCAATTTTGATGGATGCCTTTCTTAAGAAGGTTGGAATTGGGACAGAATGTTGAAACATACAATTCTTTCCATTGGGGGCCTTTCCTTTTTTTCAGTAAAGCTTCCCGTGGAGTCCACCACGCTCTTTTCATTGCCCTCTTCAACAATTTCTTCGGGTAACCTCGCTCTTTCAAGTTCTCTAAGTAAATTTGTTGCATGGAATATATATTCATCCTTGTAGAAACAGTTGCGTCTTATCCTTAGAAATTGACCATAGGGCAAATTATCTTTCAAGTTCCTTGGGTGGTTACTTGAAAAATGCAGGGCTTTGTTCCTCCAACCTCTAGGGGGCAGCAGGCTTCTCTTTTCAACAGAAGCTGGCCTTCCTGGGTTCGATTTTTACTAGGGGGCGGGGCTTATGCTCCAACAATACAGCTTGTGCAGGCTGCATTGGCGTAATGTCAGAGGAGATGTCTTCTGCTGCAGCCATAAGGTGAGTGCTCGGCAAGTTGACACGTGGTGGCTCTCATCACACAGCCGCTCATCCATGTACTAAATAACTTGCGCTGAAGTCCAGAGTTAACACCCTTGTCAAGGGCATGTGCTGATTACTAAAGCACATTAGCTAAGTGCTTGGCGTGTTGGGTGCTTAATGCTGGGCAGCTGTGGTTGTGGCCGTTAAGCAATGCCTCTTTGTCAGATACTTTTCTTCTGTTCCTTCGCTACTTGGAAAAACACTGTGCCAGCAGGTTATTCTTGCTGCTAAATGTGTTTCTCTTTAGTAACTTCTAGTCCTCATCCACCACAGTGAGTGCACAGCAGTGGGCTCTGTCATGCCACCCTGTGAGTTGTCCTGTCTGGCTGACAACTTACTGCCAAATCGAAGTAGAGGCTGGACTTCAGCGTAAGATTAAGGCTGGTTTATTCTGTAACCAACTTGCATAGTAGCAACACCCCAAAGCCAGCCAAGAGTAACTGACTCCAAGGGAGCCCTTGCTAGCATTCTTCATGACATCATGGAACCCACTGGGAGTTCCATGTACCTTTAATGTTAGTCTCACCTTCCAGTGACTGCCAATCTTCTGATAACCGCAAGCTCTGACATATCTTTTTCGGAGACTGCTGACTGTGACTACCTCAGTAGCACAGTGCTTCCCAGGCCCTCATTCTAACATGATGGACCGGTTAGGTTTTTCTGCAGTGGAGGCTGATCTCCTGAGTTCCCTGGCACATGCTCTGTATAGTCTGGTATAGGTTGCCTCCTGGCAAAGTACTCCACGCCACTGGAAATGGTGTTCTGAAAATAATGTCTAAAAGAGTTCTGGGTGAGGACACGGGCTGGTAGATGGCACTTATTGAAAGTCATACTGTATAGGCCTTGTTTGCCCGCACCCTGAGTTCAGTTGCCTGTCCTCCGCTCTCGCAGCACAGTCCTGGTCTGTCATAACTGTGTCACCCCCACATTTCACAGTGTGAGTTGTGTGCATATTGTATACATGGAAGGTTTCCGTACCCCAGGGTGAGAGTCTCCAAGAAGCTGCGTTGCCACATAGCACAGACCCCTACTTAGTTGTGGCCAAGAGCATGAAGACTTGTCCCCATCCTGTGCCCAACTTGGAAGGAATACCCTCTAACAAGCTCTAACAGACTTCAGCTAGAGATGGCGCGCATGCAGCGACTGGCGCGCGTGCCGCGGAGGCAGCGACTGCCGCGGAGGCAGCGACTGGCGCGCGTGCCGCGGAGGCAGCGACTGGCGCGCGTGCCGGCAGCGACATGAATCAAGGCTGCTTTTAAGGCACCTACATTTTGGATGTGAGGGTTCAAGGCACTGCTACTCTGAACTTATACTGCCTAAGTATCAAAATAAGTGAGAAGAAAACTACATTCTAAAAAATCAGGAAAAAACCAAAATGGTAGTCGGAAAACATTTAGAAAATATAAACAAACAGTTAAACTAGGTAAGTGAGAGTTAGGAATGGCTTTTGTTATTGATCGGAGTTGGGGTAAAGCTGAAGGGATGGAGTTGGGGTAAAGCTGAAGGGATGGAGTTGGGGTAAAGCTGAAGGGATGGAGTTGGGTTAAAGCTGAAGGGATGGAGTTGGGGAATACATTGACAGTGTGTGTTTAGGTAAAGCTGAGGATGTGTGTCAATGATTTAGAGATCTGCCGGTTTCATGGATGTGAGTGATACTTGGTGATGGAGTTAGGGCTAGAGATGAGATAAGAAGATCTAAGAAATAGAGTCCAAGTTATTGTTGGAAATTATTCCCTTCTGCAGGGTCGCCCCAGATATTTCTTTTACCTTTTTGCTGGCTATAGAACTCTGCTCTGCTAACCAATTCATGCCAGCCATCCCAAACCATGCTCAATGGAGCCAATCCTGTGACTGATGCTAAATTGGACCTCGATTGTTTTTTTTCTTTGGTCCAATTATCCAATTGTGCAAGGAAAACCCTGCCTGCTCTCTTCATAATTGAATCCAACAAAGTCATTGGTCTGTAACAGGCTGGGTTTGCTTTGTCCCCTTATAAATTGGAACCATTATTGATTTGGACCACAATTTTTGTTGTTAATGTGGCACAGCAGCCCTGAGCTCATTAGTGACAATCCGAGCCCACAAACAAGCTGGTTTTAAAAAGATCCATCGGCGCTGCTGCAGTTCTCCACAATAGCAGTTTTTCTTCCTCCATCATATTCAACGGAGACATCCGGCCTGACTGTGACTACCCTCTTTTATTGGGTAGTCCAGTATATGCCAGAAAACCAGTAAAGCCAATGTAAATGTAATATAAAAAAAACCAGGCCACCCTTGTCTCTGCCCGACTTTGAGGCTCTAACTTATGTGCTGAGAGTTAGAACCTTCATTAAAAACAGATCAAGAGCCTGTGCAGTCCCTTTGCTTGATATGTTGGCCAATCTGGATTAATCGATTTGAAGGTGATAGCCACTACTTTCGAAGAAACTCACATAAAACAAGTCTGTGACTGAAGATCTGTGATATTATTTAGGATGCAGTAAGCATGCAAGAGTTATCCCTTCTACATTTGTGCAGTTACCCCCCTCCCCCAACATATTCCCCTTTTGTAATCTGATCGTAATGGTCATTCATTGTTTTCCAATAACTCAAGAGGGGCAAATAAGCTTCCAACTAGGGTATTAAGAGGGCAGGCCAGGCATTAGAATTATTGTGTAGGGATGAATGGCAATGCCTGTTCTCAACAAACTGTAGAAGTGGCCCAAAGAGAGGGCCTTTATCTGACCGGTCTTCCATAAAGTAAAGTAGCAACAATGGACGGGGTCTCTGAATTGAATACAGTACGAACCCCTGGGGTTATATTATGGCCTTTAGCAGAGTATCTACCTAGAGCGGAGTATGACTTTGCAGACCTGTTCAGCAGAATGCAGCAACAAGTCAACGAGTGGGCACTCCACCCTCAAGTCCTACTCACGTATGTCCAGATATGGGATTTCCATTACGTAGACCTGTTTGCAACCCCCGAAAAAGCAAAATGCCTATGCTTCGCCGCCATATTCCCACGGTCCAAGTGAAGTGCACTAAGGCTCAACCGGTCAGGGATATTTGCTTAAGCTTTTCGTCTCTTCTACTTCTGTTGTAGTTTCCTGACCACATACGGACCTCCCTCACACTAACTCTAGGTGCTCCCACATGGGCCAGACAACCCTGGTTCACGACCCTCTCTGGTTCCCCATCAGAACCTCCCCCAACTAGCCGGAGCTTCTTAACCAACAACCGGGAATTCTAAGGTACCCCAGTCCAAAGCAACTCAACCTGAATATTTGGCACCTAAAATCCTAGTCTTAATTTCCCCCCTGAATACATGGTTTGCCTCGCCTCCCTTAAACCTATCTCCCCCACCCCTAGGGCCTGTTAAGCAGCAGAGTGGAAGTGATTCATACTCTACTTTCTTTATAAACCGAGCAGTACTGTCAAACGACAAGTACAAGGCATATGCTTTTTTAATTTACAATGCTCAGGACTAGCTTACATGTTACTTGCTTACATTTTGCAGCAATGGCAGCATACCTTCAGAACAGAGGCGCCTCTCGCTCTTCAGGATCCCTGTAATCAAAGTTTTCATGGAAGGATTGGAGAGAGTCATCCATCCAAGATTTCCTCTAATACCATCCTGGAATCTAAATATAGTTCACAGATTAATGGGTCCCCCTTTTTAGTTCCTTCATTCTTGGCCGTAGGAATGTCTGTTATGGAAAGTAGCTTTCTTAGTCGCTATTACCTTCCTTAGGCGTGTAAGTGAGAGTCGAGCGTTAACCCTACACGAACCTTTTTGACATTCTGACAAAGTAGTTCTTCACCCCAAAGTTCCTACCTAAGGTGGTTTCATCTTTTCGCCTAAACCAAACCATAGAACTTCAAGTTTTCTTTCCACATCCAACCACAGTAGCAGAGCAGGTTTCTCAAACACTAGGTGTTAAGAGCCCTTATGTACTATATAGATATGACCCAAAACTTTCATAAAACTCTACAGTAATTTGTAGACTTATCTAAACCTCGCAGAGGGACTGCTATTCAAAACTGGGAATTGCTTGCTGGCTAGTCCGGTGTAATCAAACATGCAAACCAAAGCCAAAAGGCAGCTCCTGGCCTCTCCAAAGCCACACTCTACTAGGAAAAAAGCAGCACACACTTTCACTAAGCACTGCTGTCTGGACGTCATAGCAAAACAGCAGTCCCAGGTGGGAGAAACTGTTCTACATCCTTACTTATGGACCTATCGACTATGCTCAGTCTTGTTGACAGGTCAAAACTATGGCAAATATTGAGGGCAATGGGCATAGACTGTCTCATGAGTTTGCTAAAAAGAAAATTACATAGTTGCCTTTGGTCATCAGTTCACTGTGGGCCTTTGTCAGAATGCACCCTTCCATTTCAGTCAGACAGAGATGAATTCAGGGCTGATTTTGGCACCGTTTGTATTTCCCTTGCATGTCAGAGTTTGAGAGAGAGCTTTAGGTCATCCCCCTTGTGGTATGGCCGCTGGGATCATTATCGACATTGCTATGTTAGCATGAGCACTGATGCCATGATGTTGCTTAGCATGAGCAATGATGCCATGATGCTGCTTTTACGCACATCTACATGACTTTATTTCGCAAGACTCTGTTTGTGCCTTTCACATGAGAACTGTCTGCTTTCTGCTTTCTCTGCCTGTTCCTGGAGTTTAGTCTGAACACTGAGTGCAAGGTCGATAAACAGTGCCCCTTGTTTTTCTGGTCTGGTCAGTCTCTGGCATTTAGACAAAACATGCTACACAGCTGCAGGAAACCAGTGGTTTGATATGGGTTTGCATGTTGGTTTAACACACACTTGGAGAGGGGTCTCTCCAGGGAGAAGAGCTATGCTGCTCCGATGATGCAAAATTTACAATCTAGGCACTAAAGTATGGGGGTCTGCTGACCGCCCAGAGATCTTCCTCAATATAATAAAACTTATTCTCTCAAATTGGGGGGGGGGGCATTAGGCCTTAGGCCTTTGTCCACTGTCTGTATACGATTGATTGATTGATTGATTGATTGATGTGAAACTTATATAGCGCGGCTGTCGCCCTACGGGCATCCTGGCGCTTATGACTAAAGATCAGCGATAGAAAAGGTGACAGAAGAGAATCATGGGGCCAACCTGGGTCAAACTGTAGGATATAGCCATGTCTTAAGTCCCTTGCGAAATTCCAATAAGGAATTGCAGTGTCTCAAGTTTGCAGGGAGCTTGTTCCACATGCCAGGTACTACTATGCTGAAGGCTCTTCCTCCTACCCTGGCGCGCCTGAATCTCGGAACCATTAGTAGACCAGCTGTTGAAGAGCGGAGTTGCCTGCTTGGTAGGTGGCGTACAAACTTATCCTGCAAGGGGACAGGTCCCAGTCCGTGTACTGCTCTGAAAGTTATGCAAAGGGACTTGAAGACGACCCTTTCCCTCATTGGAAGCCAGTGCAGATCCCGCAGTGCTTTGGTGGCCGAGGCACATCGCCGCCTGTCAAGCACTAATTTGGCTGCGGCTGACTGAATCCTCTGCAGTCCTTGGAGGATATACTGCGGGGCCCCCAAATAAAGGGAATTGCAGTAGTCGAGCCTGCTTAATACCGTGTTGCGTACCACTGTAGCTCGTGACTCCCTAGGGAGTAGAGGTAGAATACCACGAAGCAGTCGCAACAGGGCAAAGTAGACATTGGCGGTCTTACTAGCCTGAGATACCATCTGGAGGTCATCATCGATAATCACCCCAAGATTGCGAACCTTCCTGACCGGTGCAATCGGTGCTTCCCCCGGTGCAAGGCAGAATTCGGAGGGCAGATGTTTGAGAATCCTAAATGGTGAACAGAAGACCACCTCAGTTTTACCGCTGTTAAACTGGAGGGAGTTCCTTCTAAGCCAGTCCGTGGTCTGGTTCATGCACTGATGGAAGCGGTCCATGGAGAGTGCTTCATCCCCTTCTAGAGAGAAGGCCAACTGCGTGTCGTCAGCGTAGTTCACCAAGCTGACGCCGAAAGATTTAATTAACGGGAACAGGGGACGCAGGTAGATATTAAAAAGAATAGGGCTTATTGCAGATCCCTGTGGCACCCCGTGCGCAACTTGGGACCTGCAGGAGGAGAAGGGCGCCATAGTGACTACCTGTTGCCTACCTTCAAGGTAGGATTGAAACCACTGCAGCACTATACCTTTAACTCCTATTTGCCTCAGCCTTTCCAACAGGACCGGGTGGCTCACTGTGTCAAAAGCTGCCGACATATCGAGAAGCACTAAAATCATGGCATTCCCGTTGTCTGCTCGCAGACGAAGGTGGTCCAGCATGGTAGTAAGAGCTGTTTCAGTTCCGTGGCCAGGACGGAATCCGAACTGGTCCCTATCAAGCAAGGAGTTCTCCTCCAAAAACTGGGACAGAGTCTTGCTAACAGTTTTTTCAAGTATTTTCACCGGGTAAGGCAAAAGAGAGATGGGCCTGAAGTTAGCTGGCACCGAAGGGTTCAAATTCGGCTTTTTTATCAGAGGGGTGACAACTGCCAATTTCCAGCAGTCTGGGACAGATCCCGTCGTCAGGGACTGGTTGCAGATCATCCTTAACAAAGGAAAGGTGTCTCGGCCATAGCGCTTCCATATTCTGTGGGGAAAAGGGTCTAGGGGGGAGCCAGACGACACACTTTCCTTTCATAGTCTATGGACTTGCTGCAATGCTAACTGTTTTGTGGCTTGTATATTGCACGATAGTTAAAAATAAACATTTTGAACTATAACAGTGACTGTCTATTCTTATGGTGGACAAGTATGAGTGAGTGAGCGTAAGGATACGTCTTGCTACACCGATTCCTGAGAGAGTCGGGAGTGTTGTGTTCTGGGTTGTCTAATCGTGTAGCTTTGTGATTATGTAGGAGAACGAATGAGACACTAGCTAGTCGGTTCTGGGATTTGGGGTACTGAGGCGGTTGGAAGGCGTAGCCCCTACACACGGAGGTCCTGTTTTCCTGCGCATAGTTCTGTGTATGGGCAGAATCCCCGCAACACCCTAGGACGCGCCATCTGTACTGGGGTGCTTGTGTTCCTGTTCAGGTAGGACCTGGCCTGATGGCTGGACTTTTCCCATGAAGAGCAAAGTCAAGACTGATTTGCATGTGACTGGGTCCTAACTGAAGTGGCATGGTGAACAAAGGAACAGTGGGTTGGGATGCTACTGAGGTTAATACTAAAACTGAGGTTTTATGAGCTGTAAATGGCCTTTAGTATAACGTTCAGGTGTTGAGATATATGGTATGGGACAGCAACATGGCTCTCTGGTTCAGCCCAGGCCTCAGAAGCTGACAAGGGATTTTCTTAAACCAATGTTTGTTGCTTGCCTGTCTTCTTTGCCTATCAAACTGCTATTATTCTGCATTAAATTAGTTAAAATAGTATGTTTTTGTACCAATTCATATTCAGTATGTCTCTCGTTTTAATTCTGCAGGTACCTGAAGCTGGACAGAGAAAATAAAATGTCATTTTAGTAAGAACATTTCTCATAGAGCAAAGGTTTATTCTGAAGCCGTGAAGATGCCTGTGTTCCAAGAAGGAAGAAATGTGTAGAAGCGGAGTGATGAGGAACTGAGAGCGACGACAACTACTGAATGAATTCATTCTGATTCCATATATTTCAATATAAATCACTTAACCTTCAAAGTAAAATCACAAACATTTTTTTAAAGTGGTTTAAAAAAAAAAACATTTAAGGTTTAAATAGCCTGGAGTAAATGGAATGTAGTGGTTCACTAAAAGGGGACAGGTCAATATTTACTGGATCGTGCATATTGGATAAAACAAACTCTTGCGATTTGTCTGATGCAACATTCGGAATTCTGTAGGGAACAAGAAAAATACTTTGCAGAGCTTGATGCTTTTTCTTAGATAAAAGCAATCGCTACAAAATTAGTGAACAGTCGTTAGTTTGTACACTCAACTGATTTAGGACAAAGGAACAGTTTCAGGGCATAAGAACGTCATTGAAATAGCGGTATCCCAGATTACGGCAAAGGTTCTAAAGTTGTTCTTTCCAACCTTAGAAAGCAATATAATATCCCTGCTGTAGACTTAGCCACCTCGCAAGTCCTAATCTCCTGACTTTAAAAAAAAAAAACTTGATGAGAAAGCTCCAGTCACAAATAACGCCTACTGCTGCATGAGAACCCACAAAACTAGAAGGTGGAGACACTAACCCCACTATAGACGCCCTTCTTTAGCCAGCAGGAAATTACAGAGAAAGTTAACATTACAACTTACATAGGCTTCCTATAGGGTTGACAACGTAATAAACTGAAGTGATGGTGATCATGGTCTAAATACAATCGTTAAGAAGATTTCTTGTAGATTATTTCATAGGTTAGTGTTTAATATTTTCTAAACATGTCGAGACTCTGGAAAATAATTCGGATAAAGATAGGACATAAAAAACGCAAAACCCAACGTGGGAAGAAGCCATCATTTAAATGCACTGATTGCAAGAAAAGCTTTAAATTTCAATCCCATCTTGAGCGACATAAGAGAAAGCACACTGGGGAAAAACCTTACCAATGCTCTGAATGCCAGAAATGCTTTAGTCTAAAATCTACACTCATTCAGCATGAGAAAACGCACAAGGGGGAAAAGACTTATAAATGTGGTGAATGTCAGAAAAGCTTCACTCAGAGAGCAAGTCTCACTAAACATGAGCGAACACATACTGGAGAAAAACCCTTTCAATGTTCTGTATGTGAAAAATGCTTCAGTTACAAATTTACACTGACTCTACACGAGAGAACCCACTCTGGCCAAAAACCTTATCAGTGCTTTGTATGTTACAAACCCTTCAGTCAGAAATCTGATTGCACTAAACATGAGAGAACACACACAGGGCATAAGCCTTATCAGTGCTCTGTATGCCAGAAAAGCTTCATTCAAAAAGCCAATTTGACTCAACATGAGAGAATTCACACTGGGCTAAAACCATATCAGTGCACTGAATGCCTAAAAAGCTTCAGTCAGAAATCCAATCTCACTCAACATATGAGAACCCACAGTGTTGAAAAACCATTTCGGTGCACTGAATGCCAGAAATGCTTCGTTCTTGAGGCCAGGCTCACTCAACATGAGAGAACACACACTGGGCAAAAACCTTTTCAATGTTTTAAATGCCAGAAAAGTTTTAGTCAGAAAATCAATCTAACTAAACATGAGAAAACACACACAGGGCTTATAAGTACCTTGGAGCAGGTGGCTTTGGAACAGATAAATGAGCAGCTGCCACAAACGATAAATGTGGTGGCCCTCGAACAGAAAGATGAACAGCTGCCGCAAACCATAAATAAGGTGGCTTTGAAAGAGATAAATGAGCAGCTTCCACAAACAATAAATGAGGTGGCCATGGAACAGAAAGATGAGCAGCTGCCACAAACGATAAATGTGGTGGCCCTCGAACAGAAAGATGAACAGCTGCCGCAAACCATAAATAAGGTGGCTTTGAAACAGATAAATGAGCAGCTTCCACAAACAATAAATGAGGTGGCCATGGAACAGAAAGATGAGCAGCTGCCGCAAACGGGAAATGAGATGGCCAAGAAACAGATAAATGAGCAGCTGCCACAAACAATAAAAGAGGTGGCCATGGAACAGGAAGATGTGCAGCTGCCTCAAACGGGAAATGAGATGGCCTTGAAACAGATAAATGAGCAGCTGCCACAAACAATAAAAGAGGTGGCCATGGAACAGGAAGATGTGCAGCTGCCTCAAACAGGAAATAAGATGGCCTTGAAACAGATAAATGAGCAGCTGCCACAAACAATAAATGAGGTGGCCATGGAACAGGAAGATGTGCAGCTGCCTCAAACTGGAAATGAGATGGCCTTGAAACAGATAAATGAGCAGCTGCCACAAACAATAAATGAGGTGGCCATGGAACAGGAAGATGTGCAGCTGCCTCAAACGGAAAATGAGATGGCCTTGGAACAGATAAATGAGCAGCTGCCACAAACAACTAATGAAGTAACCGTGGAACAGATAAATGATCAACTGCAACAAACTACAACAAATGAGGTGGCCTTTGAACAGATAAATGATGAACATCCACAAACAAGTGAAGTTGCCTTCAAACAAATAAATGAGCAGCTGCCACAAACTACAAATGAGGTGGCAGTGGAAAAGATAAATGAGCAGCTGCCACTAACCACAAATGAGGTGGCTGTGGAAAAGATAAATGAACAGCTGCCACAAACAACAAATGAGGTGGCTCTGGAAAAAATAAATGAGCAGCAGCCACAAACAACTGAGGTGGCCATGGAAAAGCTAAATGAGCAGCTGCCACAAACAACAACAACTGAGGTGGCCATGGAAAAGATGAATGAGCAGTTGCCACAAACAACAACTAATGAGATGGCCTTGGAACAAATAAATGAGCAGCTGCCACAAACAACAACAAATGAGATTAAAGAAGAGCTAAAATAATTCTAAAGAGTTCTTCAGCAACACTTAACAACATTTCTGGTCTGTCTTGCAGGTCTGAAATTATAACTAACCACAAATCTATATATATAAATAAAGCAATTGATGTCAACATAAGACTCTCTCCATAGCACTCTGTTTATTTACAAAAGACGACACATTCCCAGATTGTACATTCCAAGATGAGGAAGCATGGGCCTCATTGAAAAAGATTATACTAATATTCCTAATAATAGGCCTGGATGAATAGATAACCGCATCAAAAGATTCCAGGGTACAGAATGTATTGCAGTATGGGTTATTGAGGGCCAACCCTAAGTCCAACATCAAACTTAGACACGCATTTTGCAAAGCAGAAGTCCTTACAGGCACAAAGGGGATCAGTGTCCTTGTGTTACAGGTGATACCCTCTGCAATCTGCATGGGTCTGACTTTCCCAGTCTCAAGCCCTCTGCATACTGTTCCAAGGCTTGGAGAGATAGGACCACTTCATCTTCTGGCCACCATTTTGGATGTGAGGGGCTGCCAAAGTTCAGTCCTGTAGTGGGCTGCCTTATCACATAGTCCCACAGTGACCTCCACCTACCTTCACTAGAGTGCTTCCCCAAAATAGTAGAATTCCCCTCCTGTATCGGGATCACTGATAACTGGGTGGAAAAGCTTGGAGAATGCGTCTCACTCCTTTGGTTGCTGATTACGCCCCATCCATTGTATATTATCTATCGCGTGGTCAGTGACCTCTGACTATTTTGACCTGCGGTCCTCCTGTTCTAATTCAGATTGTGCTTCTAGGCCCAGGTATCGTTTTAAGATATATTGCTTGTTTTCTGCTTTCGGAGCGTTCTGAAGAGCGTTATACGCACGTGTTATATATGCAAGATAGCAACAATGCATTATTTTTGTTAATGCTTTCATATCTTTTTTTCAGTTGACGCTCTTTTAATGCTAGTATCTGCTTTCCAGTTTAAAAAGAAGTTCATATTGTTAATTTAACTTTTTCAGATGTATATCCTATTTTAGTATTTGTAGTTATACATTTTCTTTTGATGGCTGAAGGCGTTGTTTCATTGTGATTTTTGCTTTGATCTAATAAATTACGGAGTCAGACTTTCTGTTGAAAGGTCTTCAAACAGAATGCAGAGAGGGTGGCAGAGACGGGTATATAGCAGATCCCACTGTTGCAGGCATGCAGATTTAAGATCAAAACCAGAGCAGATGTTTGTGTTTACTGATCACAGTGACTCCTTTCAATAAACTGATGCTGTGATACCTATGTAACTGAGCGCAATATTGTATACGGTTTCGCCTTGGTAGAATGGATAGTGTAATAACAAAGTATGGCACACTGAGGAGACAAAAGCGCAGGTTAGGTGGGCTTGAGAAGCAGATACCTTTTTTCTGTGTTTTTTTCCATCTTCTCTGAAGTTAGTTTTATGTTTATGACGTTATATGCCTTTTTCATTGTATGCTTGTAATGGATAATAAAGAGTTCTAATTCAGACTATAGCACCTCTTTTTGGGGATTTCAGAGCTTGCTTCAAGTTTTGCCTGCAAACAAGATACAGGGAAAGGGTTTATTTTTGCATGGAACCTTTGCAGTGCTTTTCCTTGCAACCTATCCTTCCAAAACGTTTCTCTAATGCATAGAAAAAAATAGACACTTGTAAATTATTTTTATTAGAAGCTGTACACATACAAATATTAACTAGTCCCCACTGCTGAAAATGCTCCCATTGCAAAATTTCCATACACAGACCTCTTTATAACTTAAGTATTAAGTATATTTACATTTCCTTTAGATTCAGTTCATTTTGCTGGTTTCTGTTAGAAAGTTTGCGTTGCACTTATCTCAGACTGAGATCCTCAAATTACTAGACCTCAAAATAATGGAGCTATGCATCGCACACATTTCACCAGCTCGAAGACCTACTCATTTCTGGCCCTTCATGGTTTTGGCTTGCCATTACTTGAGCGCATCCCTGCAGGTCTCTGAAGACAAACCACTAGCAAAGAAAAAATGCTCCAGCCAGCTGTCGCTGAAAAAAAAAAAACCGTGGGAGAGGTGGTGATGAGAGAGGAGAAAAATGTCTATATGTGATCTCTAGCAGTGCAAGATGGCTGCCTCCCTGCTGAGATTTCGGTTCACTGCCCCTTGGCAGAAGAACGCAAGTTGAGCGAGTTCGGTTCTGGTCATTGGTCTACAGGCACCGAGAGCAAAGTAGCCTCTGTATTGTGTAAACAATATTACTGAACGGCTTGCATTGTTTCACAAGTAAATACCCCACTGCTGCTTGCACGAAACATAGCTTTATAACTCCGCATAAAGGGTACAAAAGTCTTATGTTTGTGTGCTCATATTGCCTGAACTAGGGGAAAGGCTAGCTAGGATATTTTGGTGTCAACCGCGCAAATGAAAAGTGCATGCATGGTCATGTTTCAGGGCTGGTGCAAGCAACAGTGTGGGAGAAGGGGCTCTGATTGGAAGCAAACTATGCAAAAGGAATGCAAGGGAGAAGGGGAGACCATCAGAAAACGTGCACTCTTATGAGATGTTAAAAGGTAAATGAAAAAAAAATACCTGGCGAAGCATGTGGCAAGTGGAAGGATACTGGCTGCCAGCCAGAAACTGTTCGATTCAGGCTCTAGGGAACAGCAGAGGAAAGAAAGTGATAATTCATGACGTGACCCTGATGATGCGGACTAGAGAGAAGCAAGAAAATGAGTGACCACAAAGCTAATCAATGGTAAGTAATGGGCAGGCTGTAAGCCCCTGTTAAGATTTTTATTTTTTTGTATTTGTAGATTTCGCAGGCAGGCGAAACCACTCAAGAAAATTGAGACATACTCCAAACAAAACTGCATAGGAAATAGTAAAAAAAATATATAAAAAGGGTGTGTATAGTGACATATAGTATTTTAATATAACCTTTTTACATTTTGATTTAAATAAATGTGACCTTAATTGTTATTGAAATATAATAAAAAGTAGTTCGAATTAATTCTATACATCACTTTTCATAATATATAACCACATTTTTACTTTGCACGTTCCAAACCCCTTTCAGAGGTCCATGGCGTATGCAGGAGTTTTGCTAGGGTGGTGAACTTTGAAGCTCGGTAGTCAGGTCCGAGTCTGGTGAGAGGCTTAAACATCCTGTGATTCTGGACAAATCACTTAATTCCCTGTGCCCAAAAATTAATATGTACATCTGTAATGCAACTGGCGCTCATGTAAAGCGCTCTTCGGGTCGAGTTTGCGCTATATAAAACTGCACACAAAAAAGGTGGCCTTTTATTCCTGCTGTCTCGAGCCTGTTCTACTCAGGGTTCTGAGTAACTGGGCTGAGCACTGCGCCCTCAGGACTTGATTTTCAATGCTAGTCTGGGCTGAGCAGCTCAAGGCTCTTCAGGGGAGGTAGGTGCAAGGTATGTGGGGGTTCACAACTCAGAACCCCCACAGTGCCCTCTGTAAGCTGAAATTAGGTGAAATTTAATAATGTCCGATTGTGTTAAGAAAACACTTTATTAATTTTGCCAATCAGACATGGGTAAAAATGTGTGTGGGATAACGAACTTGACATTAGAAGTTCATATATTATCCCTGAAGGTGCGGTCAACATGTTTCTGCCTACATGAATATTAATTAGGCTTTCATCCGGACAAACGTGTGAAAAACCTGGCGGTATGGGTGCACTAAGGCCCACCCTGACCAAGGGTTTGCAAGTGTTAAAAATATCAGAAAACACTTAAAGTAGATTCCGTCAAGTAGAGAGGAACAGAGTTTATTAGTAGGTGCAAAGGTTCGAAGCACTATGGGTCACGTGAGGGGGGTGGTGGCGGAGTGGCACACTGCCTGCAGCGCCAGGCACCAGTTATGGACCTTAGCACTCCCTCGTCAAAACCGGACCCCGACGAGGTCACCTAATTCACCTTCACTTTACACGTTTTAAACTGGCGTCGCAGCACACTAGGGTGGCACTTGGCCACTCCTGGTGGAGCCCAATGATGAAGCATGTCACCAACCAGGTTGGTGAGTGAGGGCTTTTTTTTAAAAAAACGAGTGGTTTTTTTCAACAGTGATAATTTACTGCGACTATCTGCATGTTTTGCTCTTCCATTTGGATATTACTTTAATGCACTCCTCTGTTGATTGTTTGAAACACTAGAATGCACAACAATTTATGGCTTTACCCTTAAAGTCAGCTTTCTTGCAGAAAACCACCAGGCTAGTACAAGTCTCCGTGAAAGGCCTGCAACCCTGCTTCGGTTTTACTCACCTGTGGTCTCAGAATTTTCTGGAAGCCAGGGCTTCACTCACCCCCTCACGCTCAGCATGCACTGCATTCTCCTACGATCCGCATGAGCAGCGCATACTAGGTACTCTCAGATGACTGCATCCTCCAAATGCAGCTGCTCCTTCTTTGATCCTTTCGGGTACAATGCTGAAGCAGCGGCTTCTGGCCTTGTCCTTAGTCCCCCCACTGGGTGCTGGTTGTTGGAGGCCTCTGACATGGTGACAGCCCCAACGGTCCTACTGGCCCCCTAGAGGCACACTAGGGGACATGGTCCCATAGTCTGTGTGCTCTATCTGTCATCACAGTCTTCCTGGAAACCGGTGACTACCGAGACTGTCGGTGGCCACCTCATGGCATAGAGAGTCTGATACGGGCAAGGGCCATAGTGAGAGCCCCAATGGGATCATTGATACTGGGTGACAGCGTAACTTCATGGCTGTGCTGATGTGGCTCACTGTCTTAGGCCAAGAAGCAGACCGCTATCACACCGGTCCTGACTTGGCCAGGCACCTCACACTGGGCTCACTGTATCCATTCACTAGGATTCCCACGGTGCCTTACTCCCTCCCGGACCTCTCCCCTCCCTCAGAGGATCCACTAGATTTGGCAGGCAGCAGACGGGTAGTAGGCTGATGCTCCAGCCTCAGGGCAAATGTTGTTGGCACCTGGTAATGGGCCTGCCTCCAGATAGGAGACTTGCAAAACTTGAAAACTAGTACTGGTTCCAGCAGCTAGAAGTCTTGACGATCTTCCCTCTTCTGATGACAGTGCTGGTTAACTAAGTATGAGGCTTATTGCATTGTATTGTAATTGCTTTTATGTAACGCTTACTATCCCTGACAATGCTCCCACCATAAGGTCAAAATCCAGACACTTATGTGATTTAATGTGTCTTTTAAATTCATGTTCAGAACATCAGGTTTTTGGAAGTGGTCTCTCCACTGCACTGCCCTTTGCCTTATGGATAGTCTGTCACAGCAGAAATGGCTCCAATTCTGAGTGACACACCACACAATCCAAAGCAGTAACCGGGGATCACACCCGGCTCTCTGCTTCCACTGAAATACGCCATCAAGTTTCAAGGGACGAAACCTTTCTCTCAATCAAGATTTCCCACCCAACTACTCAATACCATCATCTCAGTAACTCACTGTGGCATTCAAGTGCCCTTTGTGCATAGAGGATGCTTTGCTTCTCTCACTACAATAGTGTGTGTGTGTCCCCATCTCCGACAGTGAGCCCTGGCCCCTCGATTAGTAACTTTGTGGAATCCAAGAGTCCTTTGGGCACAGAGGATGTTTTGCTTTTCTCACTACAATGCACTGTGTGTCCTACTTCATTCCTTAGGAATGTCCGCACTATGCTGCTGGTCAATTGGCTGCTGGCCTCCGCCCTCCAGCCTCGCCACAGGAAGAAGCTGTTCTTGGACTCCTTTTATAATGCAGTTCAGCTAGTAGGAAGTTGTCTCACGGGAAGTTCTTCATGTTGGACTGGAGTTAGAAACATGAGTCACAAAGTGTCATTTTGGATTCAGACTTAAAGGATGGTTTTGGAACATGGGTCTGGATGGGTTTGCCTCCTTTTTAAATTCCAAGTCTTCCTTCACACACTTCTTGTGTGTGCTGAGTTGCAGCACAGCAGGGTCAAAGGGCATTACCCGGTTTTGTATTGAGGTGACCTGGGTGCACATCCTGCTGCCACATGAGGGATCCTGAGAAGCCCCTTGGCCTGGGCTTCGAAGACTATGTTCTGCATCCCCCAGAATGCCCGTATGTGTGCCCCTCGCATGCATTCCTAACCTGTACCTCCACAGTGACTAACCTCTACGCACCTGGGGCCAGATGTATCCAGCTTTTTTCCCGTTCGCAAACAGGCCGATTCGCAGAATCGGCCTGGTTGCGAACAAGAAAAAGCCTTTTGGGATGGATTATCCCAAAAGGCATTCGCAAATACTGAATTGCAAAAATTGCGATTCCCTATTTTGCGAATGCATTTGATGAATTGCGATTCCTTAAATGAAATGCAGGAAGCCCCAAAAATTTGCGACCTGCCTTTAAGGAATCGCCAATTACCACCAACTTCAAGTTGGTGGTAATATGCGAATTGCATGAAAATTGCATTTTTCAAGGTGCCATGTGGCATACATACATGCCTTTAGGGCATGTTTGTGCGCCATATGTGTACACACCCATATTCCAGGGGTGAAACAAGGTGTCCATTTGGCACCCTTGAAATTGCATGCAATTTGCGGGTATTTGCTACTCGTAATATGCGAGTCGCAAATGAGGAATATGTAGGAATCGCAATTATTATTGCGAAACCTACATAAATTGTATTTTGCGATTCCATAATAGCGAATCACTAAAATTTGCTATTATGGAATCGCAAAATCCAATATTGATACATCTGGCCCTTAGTCCTTGCTGTGCAACAACCAGGGGATCTGACTGCCCGAGCTGAGGGGGCTTACTGCTTCTTAAATAAGGTATGGGGTAGAATCTTCAACCCTAATAATGCGACAACACCAACCATGGCAACGCACCGGGTTTTGATAACCGTTACAGAGCCTTGAATGGAGGGATTGTGGATTGTGGTTTTGCTCGAACATTTTTGCACTACTAGATGCAGGCCCCAGGAAGATGTGACGGCTGAACTATGCATGGCATTTAACCAGTAGTAGTAGCCCTATGTCGATAAAACCAGACAAACCTTGGCAATGCGAAAACTATTGTCAGTACAATTATATTTGACTTGGAGTCTGGGGGGGCAAAAATAGAATTCAAATTCAGGCTCCTTTATCTGGTGGGGTGGACCTTTGAAAACATTGATGTTAAGTAAACGTCTCCACACAGGTTGAAGAATAGAAGGATGTTTATTCAGCTAAGATCATCAAGCACCAGCTGACAAGTGAAGTACACCCACAGTCAAATGTGAGCTTCGCACCGAGATTCTACTAGAATGGAATATACAACTGGGAGGAAAGGAAAGGGGTGGGAACTGGTGAAAGAAAGGAGGAATGAACCAGATGAAGGAGAGGAGTACAGGCAAAGGGAAAAGCACTAGTTACAACACTTTCCCTTTTGAATGAGGGAAAACTAAGGATAAAACAAGGTAAAGGTGATAACATTCACAATGGAGAAAACAATGCTATTAGTCCTGAAAATACAAAAGATTTACATTTTGTAATCCACCAACCAAGGTGGTGGTCGGGGACATCTGAACTCTTTAGAACCTTGTGAGATGGAGGATGACTCGTCTCGACTTTCTTCACTGGAAGACGACGAGGAGTGTACTTTGGAACAACTAGCTACATTGTCCATGCTCCAGATCCTTTCGTCTTCCAAAACAGAGTTGTTATTGACTCGTTTTATTCTCATAGGTTTGGAAAATGTCACTTTGGCTCGAAGAACATTAGGTCTTTTGACGACCACCCATTGGCCTTCCTGCCAGTCCTTGTTGCCCGTACCCCATTTCTGGTCGTATCTGGATTTGTAATCTTGTTGATGCTGCTCAACTTTTTCCAGAACTGACTTTCTGTCTACCCAAACCGGGCACCCCCCATAGAGCCAATTGGGTGTAAGTGTGGAACTAGGGTTTCTCCTTTTAAGGGAAACAAAAGGAGAAATACCATTAGGTATTATGTGATATGACCATAGCATTTGTCTTATGGCTTCATCAGCAGGTTCATGAGATGCCAAGGCCAATTAAATGGTGTCCTTTATCATCATGTTGGCTCTTTTTACCAATCCATTGGCTTTTGGACAGTTGAGTGGTGATTTGAGATGAGATATAGATAATGTAGTCATAAACTGCCTCATTTTATCAGAAGTGAATTGAACGCCATTGTTTGTGATTAATGGGATGGGTACACCCTCTTTGGAAAAGGTATCTTTAAGTAATTCAAGTAATGAAGATGTAGTGATAGTGGTGACCATTTTTGTAGAAATCCAATGGTAATTGATAAGTACGAACATGTATCTTTGAGAGTAGTTGAGCAAGTTTGATGATTTGTCCCAAGGTTTAGTGGGGATGGGTACCGGGATGAGTGGAGCTTTGCAAATGACTTTGTCACTGGATCCACATGCAAGGCAGTCTGTAACCATCCTTTCTACCATGGAATCCATGTTGGGGAGCCAATAGTCTTGCCTGATTTTGCTTTTAGTCATGCTCCTGCCCGGATGGCCTTCATGGGCTATCTGAATTATGCGTTAGTACATTTTTTCTGGAGAAACCATGCTTTTTCCTCTGTAGATGTAGTCCTTTAGGGTTGACATCTTATCCTTCACTACCCAGAAGGATTTGAGATTTTCTGATAAATCTTTAAGATTTTTAGGCCACCCATTGCAGATAGTGTTTTTCAGATCAGTGAGAACAGTGTCATTGTTCATGCATTTTTCCCATTCCTACTTGCTAATGGTAGGGATACCCACTGAAAGAAGAGTCTCATCAGGGGGCTAAATTTGGGAGGGGGGGGTCTCATTAGTGATTGGAAGTCTAGAGAGACAGTCGGCAACACGATTTTCATTGCCAGGTACGTAGCTTATGGTGTATTTAAAACCTTGTAGACCTAAAATACATTTGGAGATGCGGGAGTAGTTTTTTCAATGCACTTGGTTGAGAGCAAGGGAAGCAAGGGTTTATGATCTGTTTTTAGAGTGAATGGAATCCCCCATAGAAAGAATTTAAAATGATATATAGCCCAATAACAAGCGAGGGTCTCCTTTTCAATCGTGGAGTAGTTGCGTTCTGGTTCTTTCAAAGTTCTTGATGCAAAGGCTATCACCCTTTCTTGTCCTTTTATGTATTGTGTAAGCGAGGCCCATAACCCTTTCATGCTGGCATCAGTTGTCAAAGTGGTTCTGGCATTGGGGTCGAACATACTTAAAATGGGTGCCTCTACTATAGCTTGCTTGATCTGTGTGAAGTCATTCTGACACAGAGTTCCATTCGAACGGGGTACCTTTTTTGAGTAACTTTCCAAGAGAGTGAACTTGTTTTGCAAAGTTTTTTTTACGTATTTGGACATATATTCGACCAGGCCCAGAAAGGATTTAAGTTCCTCTTTATTTGTAGGAGCAAGCTTGACTGAATCCACAAGGCTAGGTTGTTTGATTCCTTCGCCAGATATGGTGTGACCAAGATAAACCAAAGATTCAACACCTATTTTGCATTTGTCCTTTTGAGTGGTGAACCCAGCTTTGTTTAGTTTTGTTAAGACTTCCTCTAGGACCTTTATGTTCCAGTTAAGATACTCCATAAATCAGGATGTCGTCCTGAAACCCTGTTCCTTGTAAGATGTGTTGCATTATGTGTTAAAACACTGCCGCTGCAGATGCTAGACCGAACAGCATCCTGGGAAACTGGTATGCCCCAAATGGAGTTATGAAAGAGGTAAGGGATTTGGAGTCAGGGTGGAGAGCTACCTGGTGGTAAGCTGAGGAGAGGTTGAGAATGCTAAAGAACTTTTCCTCCTGTATAACACTGAGCAGCTCGTTGATATTAGGGAGAGTGTGTCTGTCCACCCATATGTTTGAGTTCAAGTCTCTAAGGTCAACGCATAGCCAAAAGCTCTTCCCTCCTTCCTTAGATGCCACCACAATGGGAGCCAACCATTCAGAGCTCTCAATACTGTAGATCACACTGCTGGCTTCCAACCTATCAAGTTCTTTTTTGAGTGGGTCTCTTATGAGTAAAGGAACAGACCTGGCTTTGTGGACAACTGGTTTGTGCTAAGCTTTTAGTTTGATCATGTGTAGGAAACCTTTAAACAGTCCTAATCTATCAGTAAACACTTCGGGAAATGTCTCACATGTTTCTTTCCCTATATTTGACATTTCCACCAGATAAACTGGTTCAGGAGCATTTGGATCTAGCTTGATCCCCAAGTCTTTTTGGTGTTTTCACCCTAATTAATTTGAACCATTCTTTGTGATGTAAAACTTTCCCAAAGTGGATCTGACCTTGAAATCGATGAGCATAAGAAGCATGTCTACAAGGGGTATGGGATCGTGGTTGTATCCCCCCGGCCTGATGACAGGAGGTAATAGAGTGTAGTCTTTGTTCGCTGAGTTTTCTTGAAACGTGGATTCACTGATGAGGGTATATGGGGAATAAGAGTCAGCAAACACTACATACGGTACATCGTCAAGCATAATCTCACATTTGGGAAATATGTTGTTGGAAGATTCCGTATTGTTAGCTACTTGAAAAACGATATCTTCTTTAGGAACTGGTTCATTGCTAACCATATGGGTAACATTCTTCTTGAATTCCTTGCAAATCTTAGAAAAGTGTCCTCTTTTATTGCATTTCCTGCAAGTGACACTTCTTGCAGGGCATCTTACGTTATTAGCTAAATGGTTGGAATTACCACACCTGTAGCACCTAAATTTGTTTCACAATCTCAGCAAGTGAAGATTTGGTCTGATCATCTCTTGTAGATATTTTATCTACTCCATTGTCTCTACTGCATCTCTCATCTCATTCATGCAAAAAGCTGTATGTTCTATACTTTTCGCAATATCAATAGCATGTTTTAAATCTAGGGCATCAGCTAAAAAAAAATCTTGTGTCTTCTTATCACATGTACAGCTGACTAGTTAATCCACGATAAGAGATTCAGTTAAAGTATTAAAATCACAAGTAAAAGATAATCCCCTCAAAACAGCAATGTAATTACACACTTTTTCATTTTTCCCATGCGATTGTGAAAAGAATTTGTGCCGTTCTAGAACTACATTAATCTTTTCCCCAAATTGAGTCTCCTATTTCTTGAGAGTGCTTTGATAAACATCATGCTGTACATAATCATTAACATCTTCATTCTCAATTATGGAATCTGGAAGTTCATCAGAAATCTCTCTAGCATGTTTTCCTAGGTTATGCTGTTTTCTTAAAGACGAAAACCTATCACCCCATAGCAATTAAATAAGATTCAAAAAGGTTTACCCATTGTTTCCAAGAATCGGTGGTTCTCCTGCATCATTAAGAAATGAAGGGGGTTGAAACATTGTAAATGCTGCCATAGCGAAGAGAGGGAAGAATAAAAAAAAGGAATGTAAGCAAGAATAAGAGAGGTATAGAGTGCGAAAGTATGTGAAAATAGGAAGGATACAGATAAAAATGAGAATAAGGAGAGGTGAGAGACAAAATACAATCCAAAAGACTGGAAGGCTAATATTACAAAATATATCCCATAGAATGCTTACAAACTTGTGCGTAATTTAACAATAGAGAAAATACCAGGCATATACAGAAGTTGATAGTGAAACTTCTTAACATTCAACAGTGAAAGTACTGCAAGTATAACGAAGCTCATAAATAACTTCTATGGCGTGCCTTGTTAAAAACTGAATGTGCGTAGAGAGGTGTGTTGTCACCCAGAGGTGTGAAATCGTGATTTATGGGCATCAGGAAGAAGTGAGAATACATCTACTTTTCAAACTGTAGCAACCAGGAAAAACCTGAAAATAGGTGAAAACAATCTAAATTGTGAGGAGGTCACATTCCATTAGGAAATAATTCAGGCTAAATGGCTCGAAGTTGGGAATAGTCTTATTTTAATTATTTGAGACTGTGATTTAGTAAAAAGTGGTAATTGGTGCTCCAAAGTAGGAAAGTGAAGGGACTGCAGTAAATACTTGTCCGTTACGTCCATGTCCGTGGGCGTTGCACGTTTGTGATCTAGTCTATGTAAGTGCTCCACTTTGGAACTAGTCATCCATCCATTACTCATCAGTGCACTACATGTCAGTGGGCGCTGCATGTTTGAGGTCTGGTCTATCTACGCGCTCCTCTTTGGAGCTAACCATTCATCCATTACTGATCCGTGCACTCCATGTCCGTGGGCGCTGCATGTTTGTGGTCTAGTCTGTGTAAGGGCTCCTCTTTGGAGCTAATCATTCATCCATTACTGATCAGTACAGGTCATGTCCGTGGGCGTTGCACGTTTGTGGTCTAGTCTGTGTAAGGGCTCCTCTTTGGAGCTAATCATTCATCCATTTCTGATCAGTACACTCCATGTCTGTGGGCGCTGCACGTCTGTGGTCTAGTCTGTGTAAGGGCTCCTCTTTGGAGCTAATCATTCATCCATTACTGATCAGTACACTCCATGTCCGTGGGCGTTGCATGTTTGAGGTCTAGTCTGTGTAAGTGCTCCTCTTTGGAGCTAATCATCCATCCATTACTGATCCGTACACTCCATGTCCGTGGGTGTTGTGTGGTTGAGGTCTAGTCTATGTAAGCACTAATCTTTGGGGCTATTCATCCAACTATTACTCATCAGTACACTCCGTGGGCGATGCATGTTTGTGGTCTAGTCTGTGTAAGGGCTCCTCTTTGGAGCTAATCATTCATCCATTACTGATCTGTACAGTCCATGTCCGTGGGCGTTGTACGTTTGTGGTCTAGTCTGTGTAAGGGCTCCTCTTTGGAGCTAATCATTCATCCATTACTGATCAGTACAGGTCATGTCCGTGGGCGTTGCACGTTTCTGGTCTAGTCTGTGTAAGGGCTCCTCTTTGGAGCTAATCATTCATCCATTACTGATCAGTACACTCCATGTCCGTGGGCGTTGCATGTTTGAGGTCTAGTCTGTGTAAGTGCTCCTCTTTGGAGCTAATCATCCATCCATTACTGATCCGTACACTCCTTGTCCGTGGGTGTTGTGTGGTTGAGGTCTAGTCTATGTAAGCACTAATCTTTGGGGCTATTCATCCAACTATTACTCATCAGTACACTCCATGTCCGTGGGTGATGCATGTTTGTGGTCTAGTCTGTGTAAGGGCTCCTCTTTGGAGCTAATCATTCATCCATTACTGATCCGTACAGTCCATGTCCGTGGGCGTTGTACGTTTGTGGTCTAGTCTGTGTAAGGGCTCCTCTTTGGAGCTAATCATTCATCCATTACTGATCAGCACAGGTCATGTCCGTGGGCGTTGCACGTTTGTGGTCTAGTCTGTGTAAGGGCTCCTCTTTGGAGCTAATCATTAATCCATTACTGATCAGTACACCCCATGTCCGTGGCCGTTGCACGTTTGTGGTCTAGTCTGTGTAAGTGCTCCTCTTTGGAGCTAATCATCCATCCATTACTGATCCGTACACTTTATGTCCGTGGGTGTTGTGTGGTTGAGGTCTAGTCTATGTACGCACTAATCTTTGGAGCTATTCATCCATCTATTACTCATCAGTACACTCCATGTCTGTGGGCGCTGCATGTTTGAGGTCTAGTCTATCTACGCGCTCCTCTTTGGAGCCCAGAAGAGGAGAGAAGAAAAATGGAAGTGTGGTAGTATGGCTCATGTCAAAGGTGGAGAGCACCTTTGGTTGAAAAGATGGGAAAGTAGGACCGTATGGGCTGAAGATATTGCCACCAAGAAGAATCTTCAGAGTGAGAATGGTACCGCTATGCTTCAGATCGATTGGGGATGCTATTAGGAAGGTTAACACAAAGTTCAAAACCCTCAGACGAATAAACAGAGTGGGAGGAAGCAACTACTTTAAACCTTTGGGAAAACGCGCCACTAGTGGTGACTAAAAGAGGGACTGTTGTTCAGGGACATAGATGAACCTGAACAGGGCCACTAATAACCTTTAATAAAAGTCTCTGCTTACCACCTTGGCATGGCAAGATTGAAAATGGTTCATATCTTCTGACCTGCACCATTGTAAACATGTTCCAACACCCTGCATACATTAATCTAATAATGGGTTGTCTGACAACCAAGATGACATCCATAGTCCACATGGTAAGCCGAAAAACTCTAGCTGCCACTGCTAGGTCTGTACGCTTGCATTGGCAGATTCTTGGAATTGGAAGGAGCAATTGTCCATCCTGCTGTGCTTGCTAGCCCTGCACCTTCCTGAGGTCTCAACAGAAGCAGAATTTCTAAGCATGCCTCGTGATGAAACGAGCGTGAAGGCGTCCAACAAGGAATCATTCTGAAGAAAGCGTATGGTACAAAATGGAAGACGCCTTCCAGCTCTGGGCCATGACAAAGAGATTCAGGCACGGACACCCTAATCTGCGGAGGATAATGTTGGTTTCTTCAGGGTGTCAGTTAATTCATGGTGTGGCTACGGAAGGGCGTGGACTATGATGAAGGAATTGATCGTGATGTCGCCCTGGCAGCTTTCGATGATAAACCTTCAAAAGCCGTAAACGAGGAGGCTCTTCCAGGTCATCAGGAGGGAAATGGCTTCAGGCTAATTTTATGCCACACTCTATCCAACTTTTTCATGAAGAAAGTTCAGGACATAAAAAACTATATTGTCCCTGTATCTTCTTCTTTCATCCAGTCTTTACTCCATAACATCTCCCACAGCAAGGAAAGGTCTATCACTAACAATCGGAGTAGTTTCGCTTTCTCTGAACTCTCATTACGTGGTATCAGTCGCTGTCTCCCAAGCCAAAGCTTTCGGGTCACCTTTAGGCTTCTGTCCAATAGCCATCGTGAAGCAGATCTCTGCATGTATTTTAGGGGCTATTACTGAGACCTTGAATCTCTCGATTCATACCAGTAAGGTCCCTGAGGGTTGGAAGGTAGAATATTTCAGCCTTTGCTCAGCAAAACACTACTGCCCCATCTAGAATGCAGCAATTATTGACCATGGATTTTTAGCAAAGGCCATGGAAAAAAAGCTATTATTTTCTCAGCTACAGGCTTTCTGTTGGAGCAAGCATCCTTTTTAGGCCAGATTCAGGGCTAGTTACAGCAACAAGTTAGCAATCCTTTCTATATGTGGCTACCGGATGGAGAGAGGGGATTCTGCCCCACTGGCAGCATTTCATTCCATCGACCATGCCATACTGTCAGAGACTGAAGAACCTTTCCTTTCTCACTGGCTGGACTCGCGCTATATCCATGCCGCCTTTTACAGGGGTTCCCAAGGATGTTTCACGCCGGCCCCTCAGAGGTCCATTGTATCCTCACTCCTTTTAACATCTACCTGATACTCTGGCAGCGCGACTCAATCAATTGGATGTACAGGTTTATTGGCACGCTGATGATGCGCAGTTTAGATTTATTCTACAAACGTAGCGCTGTTGAGGCTAAGTGCCAGTACCACTATCTTCCTAATTCCGGACAATACCCTACTCCTGTGTAGATACCAAGATGTCCCTAGTGTCAACCTACAGAGGACCATCGGAATATTTACGGGATGACCTCACATGCCATCCCCCCAGCCTTGAGTGTCCTGCATCATCATTGGTCATCCCACACTCACCAAAGAATCCTCTAATGGCAGGCGGGACCTCCATTGTTTCGAGGTTACTTACAAGAACATTAGGTGAAGGATCAAGAGAGCAAACCTAGAGCTCTCGAACACCTACCCAAAAAACTTCCCTTTTATATTGAGCCTAAGCAGCGCATGTGCTGCTCTGCCAGACATGCTGTCATTACACTGTGGGCTGTAAGCCCGCCTATCGCTTCTGATTGGCTGCTTGATCATCTTTCTAAAATGCCTGCTTTCCAGTGACTAAATCCTCCCTCTTATCCTGCCCTTCTGCCTCCGACGGACCAGCCCTATTATATGTGGCCTTACACTTCGCTGCTCATCAGGTTATCAGCTCTATTTTCATAGTTTTCTGCTTGTCTTGCTGTGCCTTCACCTGTCATCGGAACTCCCTCCCATAACACTGCTTACCTGCCCCCACCACCTCTCCCAGGTCCACGGCTCGCCGGACTTGCACTTTTTGATTTATAATTTTTTTTTGGGGGGGGGGGAGGGTCAACACGGTGCACTTTAAACAATAGCGGGTGCATGCCTTTCTTTTCCAAATGCAAAACCTTGATTCATTTGGCCCACTCGCTTGCAGGCCTTCAAGTCTACACCCAACTCTCCCTCACCCTTTACTGAAAAACAAGTCCATTCACAGGTGCCATGTGCTTAACTTGTACCAGGCGTGCAACGCCCATAGGGCTGAAATGTCTTCAGCCCCCCCATTTTATGTCTCCGCCCGGGCTGATGCAGCTCGAGCTGCTGTGGGCTCGGCTGGGCAGTTACTGGAGTCTTATCTACGGCACGCCTGAGTTTTTCACAGGTCTTTAAAGACTATTTGCATATTTACATACCTTTGGTAACGAGTTACTGAGGCATAGCTTTTTTCTGGTTCCAGTACCCCCTGAGCCCCCCACTCTGCCTATTCCTTACATTTGTATTTAACTTTTACTGCCGTAGTATGAAAATGCATTTTATGAAAAGGAATATAAAGTAGGGTTCCCAAAAGAAAAATACCAGCCATTTGTTGTTTAAAGAGTCTGCAAAGGCCTCGTCTTGACAGCGATAGCAGTATGAATAAAATAGTATGTATTCATTTGTAATGTGACTTTTCTGTCTTTGTTCCTTTTAATTATTAGTCATGGATCATTCAGGCAGCCCTAGAACACAATTAAAAATGCTTTCTATTTATATTTGCTGTTCCAAGTATGCACAGATGAGTGCTGAAAATTAGGGGACCGCTTATTTTAGTACAGCCTGGACCAACAATATACTGAGCTGGCAACCCGAATCACAAGACTGGAAGTTTGTTGTAGGGTGAGCACAGTATTTATTTCCTCCACCCTCGATCCCTGAACAGGGCCGGACAGGAGACAAAAATTGGCCTTGGCAATTGAATTGAACCGTCTGCTGGGGAAGGGGTGTGGGGGGGATTGTAGCACTTGGGAAACACTGCAGCAGCTTTTAGTACAAAACCGCCCCCCTGTACCAAAAATAGCCCTCACTGGTCCAAAACCTAACCCCACTCTTCCTGCCCACTGAGAAAGCACCTGGTGCCCGATGCAGCAAGTCCGGCCCAGAACCTGAATAATGCCATAACAGCAATAGTTTAATTTATATCTGAAACCCTACGCCAGCCCTCAATAACATGTTGAGTTACTTCAAGTGTCTGAGAATGCGCACTGCATTCAGACAACTCACTCCTCATTCTCACCCTACACTTTCACACTCACAGCGATCACAATGCACTCACACCGATCACCATGCACTCACGCCATTCACCCTGCACTCACAGTGACCACCTTGCACTCACAATGCATTTGCGCTGTTCACCCTGTACCTCACCCGGCAGTCACTCGAGCACACTACTCACCCTGCACTCATGTAACACTTCACTCACCTGTCCCCCTCACTGCTCAATCTGGAATCTCACTCAATTAAGCCCGTCATTAACCATGGATTCATTCGTCCCACTCTGCATTTACATCTGCACCCAAATCCACATGGTCACCTCACTCACCCTGCAGTCTCTCCTTTCACCCTGCTCTCACACTGTTGCATCGCTCACCGTACATTCACATGGACACTCCTGTCACCCACACAGTGCAGAGGGTTAATGTGCCAGCTACAAAGAAAGTGTACCTTGCAGATCACAGAACTGAGTGTCAATAAACTATGAGAAGTGCTATAAAAAAATGAAATGTTTGCCAGAAAGGGGCTGTAGAGAGATGAGGTGCATTGTTGGTGAGTGGTAGTGAGGGAATTCTTGGAGGAGGGAATGGGGCGGCAAAAAAGACTGTTGCACCGTGTGCGACCACTGCTAGAGCCAGCCCTGGCTGGGAGTCTTGGACCCCCCCCCCTGAAGCTCGGGGCTAGTTGCGCCCCTGACTTGTACATGCACTGCGCCTGCTTTCCTATTTGCAACAGGGGCGCCACACTTTGAAATGGGGCCCGCTTTTATATATAAAAAACATGATTTTTAGTTATTTCCCTTTGTGCTGCTCCGCTCGCTTTCCGTGGGTGGGTGGTTTACCCTCCTCGCACTTCAACTGCCCCTACCATATCGGTGCCCACCCGTGCCCCTCCCCCCTGACTTGCGCATTGATTCCGGAGGGCTCGCAATCCGTGTCCGCAGGAGTGATCAGTTAGAGATGGTCATTTAAGGAAGGGGAGGTAGAGTGTGAGGGCTGGGTATGCTTCGTATATTTGTAAATAAATCAAACTCAAAGCAACACTGCTTTTGTATTTTTTGCATTTTCGGCAGGCTAAAGTTAGCAGCTTGACATTCATTTTGCCTTCAGTGTAGTAAGGAATGAAACCAACATTAATTCAGATTATTTTTAAGTTATTATTCGGTTCACGTACGAGCTCAGAAATTCTGTGGTTAAAGTTTGCTGTAGAGGTGCCAGAGCTGCCTGCCCAGGCAATTTAAGAAAAAACATAAAATAGCGTCAGTATATCTAACTTCTATTCAACTCCCTGGATTATTAATGGGTAAATAACCGGTTATCCACCGAGAGGGATCTCTGTGCCTTGTGCCTGTGTACACACGTTTGCCTCTTTTGCCTGACTCTCTTATGGCACTTTTGAAAATTGAGCTGCTGTGTTTTTCTAGCACTCCTGTTCTTCTTGTTTTTGCATGAATCCTTTTTTTAGGTTTTGTCTGCACAACACTTGCACTTTGCTTGAGAAATCTATTGTTTTTCATATAAACTTTCCTGGCTTCTCTTTGGTTTCTGTGCGCGCCACTTACCTTTCCTCCTTTTCCATTGGCTGTAGCATATTTACAAATGCTTGTTCCTCATCTGCTTCTCTTATTTGTTTCCCGCCGCTGAAATACTGTTAACATCCATTTTGGTGGAAGTATATTTTCATAAAGTTTTGCCTTTTACAATGGCAGCATATTTATATAACAATTTATTACCCGGAGAGATTAAGGGATTTGCCCAGAATGACAGGATATTGCGCCATTGAGACTCCAACTGGGATTATCAGCTCTGAGTCAGCAGCTCTGGCCGCTGCACCACATCCTCTCCCCTCCTGTGTTACCTGCAGGGAGCTCTTTCCTTCTCCCGGATGATGATTGATGAAAACAGCTCTGTATTCCTCACTTAGGTGAAACCGATGCATTGCCAATGCTTGTTCTTTTAAGTCTACCTTTGTCTTGATGCTCCCCCTCACTCTTTTTTAGACCAAGACCTGTGGTTCCCATGTATTCTTAGTGCAAAGGGCTCTCGTGTGGAGAAGAAATGGCATAATAATAAAACAGAAGTTGAACTGTCCCGGAAGCTGCGCTTTGTAACACTGATTTATTCAAGTGACCTCCCAGATGCAGGCAGTCCACCTAGGCATGTGTTGCCTCCAAGGCGTGCTAAGCTTTTGACAAGATGAAAGCATGCACTCCTTTCCTTCAAACATCTTCAATTTGCTGTTGGTATAGATGGACTTGTTGCGTACGAACAGATACTGTGATCCGTCTGGAAACTCACGGAACTAGTAATAATAATAACTAGTAATAATAAGAATGCGTGATTACGACCCCATCTGTCGCACTGCCTGGTGTAGGAATATTTCCTCATTGTAAACAATTGTTCATGTGGTAATCCCATATTCGTTTTCATAGTAAACCAATACTTTATCAGAACAGTTAATCCATTAATTTCAAATGCAGCGAGGATAGCATGGATTTTAGGTCTCGCTAGAGCCAGCGCATGCGCTGCTCTACGAGACATTTAGTAGGGGCTTTAAAAAGTGCCACCACAAGCTGATTTTGGCTGGCCTAGTGCTTGCGTTCACGTGCGCAACCGCCAGCTTTCAGCGCCCGATCAGGCGCCATCTGTCTTTCCTCTCACTTGATTGCTTTCACGCTCCTCTGCCCCTCCCCCACCGCGTCGCGCTGCTTTCACTTTCGCACACGGCCAATGCTTGTTGATCTTATCTTTGGCTTAAGGTATGAGACACGTGCCGTGTAATGGATGGGAAATACTGTTGTGCTGTTCATCATAACAAATGTTTGTCGCAACCATAACGTCCCTTCTGCTGGAGTTTATAGGATTTTCCGTAATTTTTTTTCATAACAAACCTTTTTCTTGTCAGAGTGCCTAACAGTAATTTCCCTGTAACAAAGTGTTTCATTGAGTTTTTCTAGACTCTGTAAAGACATCTTTCTTTGTCCAGCCCATGTTCCCCTGAGAAATGACTGCATTTTGCTGTGTGCAGCAGGGTGTAGTTGCTGGGCATGACTGCAGTCATGCAAGGTGGACAGGTAACGCCTTTGCCCAGTAATTGCTTAGTTGCGTACCCCGTCCCTGCCCCCAGCCCCACCCCTCACCCAGCCTCAGGCAAGGTGGGATAGATTTTGGTTTCTCCACTCTCCACTGACATCAGCAGTGATTGATCTGAAGGTTATGAATCAAAATCCTGGCAAGACAGACTCAGACTTCACTACTTCCAATGTCAGTAAACGTAAAACTTAGTAATAGCGTTTGTTATTCACAGTTCTTCGAAGTGGCAGAAATGCAGGTATTAAACGCTGCAGGAAAACAAAATTCATTGCAATAGCACTACCTGTACACTTCCGGTGCCAGGTTGAAACTTTAGTGAGATAGCTCGGTGGGTGCATGTGGTTATTGCAAATATCCTTCTTCCCTCGCAAGTCACACTTTCCAGTCATGGATATATTTCTGGTTGGGATTTGTTTGAATCCTTACAGGAATATTTTTATCCAGAATTCCTTGACCATTGATGAAATGAATCTCATTGCTCTGGGTAACAAAGCACACCTTTCAACATGGGGTATATTGAATATTATTCAATGGGTATGTTATGTTTCAAGAAGACAGAATGCAACACATATACCGATTTTAAACTGAGTCCGTCTTTGTTTTCCGTAATGTACTCCTGCGTCTTCCAGTAGGATGTGAGTACCAAGCTGTGGCCCCTTTGAATTTCGACCCCTATTACTGACCTTCCACGCCCACAAATTATAAAGTAAACCGAATGAAAGGCTAACCTAAGGGCTATCAAGGTGGAATCAAGCAGACCAAACAGCCCCTGCAGCTCTCAATGTGACAGCACCTTTCTCCCAGTAGGTCCCAGGTGTAAACCATTTTACTCCGCCTGCCTGGGCTGTTCTAGTGACGTGCGTCTCGGCGCCCCTTGGAAGTGTACTGCCGTCTGCAGTGGGATCAGAATGCTGCGGCTTCAATTCTTCTGACATTTGTCCACGGAGATGACATCTCTCCGCTCCCATCTGCTGCCAGTGTCCAGTGCGGTTAAATTCAATTAACATGCTTGGCTCACCAAGCTTTTCTTGGAGGCAGTCTTTCTTTTATGTCTACATGATGTCGTGGTCTCAGTGCAAAAAAGTATACGACCATGTGATGTAGGACAGAAGGTAGTGGGCGTGGGAAAAGTGATAACAAGGTGTGGGCGGAGTGGCTGTAAAGAGCAGTGATCCTGAGTAAATATTCACCAGTTAATTAGCAATACCATAAAAATGATCAAGTGCCGGAATGCAAACCTCTGTTAGCAAAGAATCCAGATCTGGATTAAGGTGCCACACAAAGAATGGGGCCTTCTGTGTTGGTTGATTTTGCAGGAGAAATATGCAGTCGCCGTGTTTGAAATGGCCGGATCACATTCTTGAAGGTATCAAAGGTGCTTCACAGTCCAGCCAAGACCTATGCATTAAAAATGCTAATGCTAATAGTTAAACATTTAGACTATTCTGTAAGAAAGGTTCTAACATACAGTGCTTAATTTGTAAAAATTAAAAAAAATCGTCAGGGGCCACAGCAGCTTCCACCATACATTGCCGCTGCCATACTGCCAATTATAGTAAAAACACAGCTACTAACCCTCACACTCCTACAAGTGTGACGATTCAGACTATTCCAGGCCCCCACAGCTGTATCAATGGCTTGGGACACAGGTATTAGCCATTGTTAATGTATATTGAATTAATAATTAACTGTTGTTGTGGACTTCTTTAAATTAGCCAGACTGACATAAGCGCCGGTGTTGGCAATTAAGTTCCTCGCTCATCCTCCCTGGACTCAACCCGACACACCTCGAGTGAGACGCCACGTCCAACCCTAGGAGCAAATACTGCCCATCACCCTCCTGCTGCCTCCCTCATCCTCCCTTGACTCAACCTGACACACCCTTGTGAGACGCCATGTCCAACCCTAGGAGCACATACTGCCCGTCACCCTCCTGCTACCTCCCTCATCCTCCCTTGACTCAACCCGACACACCTGAGTGAGACGCCACGTCCAACCCTAGGAGCAAATGCTGCCCGTCACCCTCCTGCTGCCTCCCTCATCCTCCCTTGACTCAACCCGACACACCCTTGTGAGATGCCATGTCCAACCCTAGGAGCACATACTGCCCATTATCCTCCTGCTGCCTCCCTCATCCTCCCTTGACTCAACCTGTTGTTCACCAAGCCGCTTTTTGTAACATAAAAGCCCCTCAAACTACCTTGAAAAGCACGTCCAAGCTACTTTAAAACTATTGTGAATGTGCGACCCTTACACTCTTCCCTCGCGACTTCCACCAGTGCTTCCAAGCGAAGTGTTGTGACCCTGGTCTCGTGACTCTTTTGACTCACGGCTACGAGTCTTAAAGGAAAAATGCAGAGCTGTCCCTCCAGTACAGCCCCAAATGTTCAAATACAAGGTTACAAACCTCACCTTTCAATCTGTGCCTGTGGCCATACCCAACCCCATTGTAACCCCGCCCTTACGAGCATCCTGAAAACACCAAGGCTGTGGACAGGGCTGAGGCATCCCAACTCCTTGATGATATGTGTTGTAGCAGTGACACGGACACATCTGGTGTCAGCCTGAGAAACCATTCCCACTTAAAGTACCAACAGGCTCCCACTAACTCTCTCGTCTAGTTGTACACATTTACCAGAAGCCACGTGTCCGCTGTCGGTCTACCAAACGTTGTTACTGTGATGAGACTTCTGGGGACGCGCATCAGCCTTTTCGCGGATTCATTTAGAGATTCAGCCTTTTTCTTTGGTTTGCCCGTTGCTCACACAACCTATATACCCGCCTAGCACCCTAGAAGTTCTGTGTAGTATTGACCCCCTCTTAACATGCTTGGAGCATGCCTTCTAGTAAATATATGGATAGCTATAATGGCAAACTAAAGCTTGCAAGTTATATGTTCCGCGCTTTTTACAGCTGCAGCTGTACATTGCACTAGTGTTAAAATTCTACACATGAAGGCATTCTGTAAGCAACAACAAAGCAATGTGTTTAACCTTTCCTCTTTGACCAATATGTGGCGTAGACGACTGGAATGCCTGAATACAATCGTGTAAATGATATCCTTCACACAAGGTAGCCTATCGTAGCCCAAAGTGTTTGGCCTCATAAAGGAGTTCATTGGTCTAGTTTCTTTTATCTCACAATAACCTCCGCTACCATCCCAAATCCACTAGGTCCTCGGATGGGTCTTGTTCTGTGCTGGAAGTGACCAGAATACTTAGGGGATGAACAATTCTCATATGAGGACCTGCAATTAGAGAATTATTAGTATTCAATGACTTAAGGTAACCTTTTAGGTAATTTCTACCACTCGATTAGTTGATCATAGCCACAGCAAATAATGAAACTGAATCAGCAGAATATTCTATATTGAACTGAATTTTTATCTAGCTTCAAATAATTCACATACAATCTAATTTAAAATTCGATGGGATTTAGTAAATATTAACAAGTTTCTGAAATCCAGACATTAAAGGAGCTATCTTCCTCGGCTGAGGGAGAATTTAGCCTAAGAAAGGAAATATATAGGAAAATCAGGTGTTTCTCATTCCAACTCAATTAATGAAAGTTCAGTAATTTCCGAATGACCAGTTCCAGTTAATGGACAGAATTGTCTGCCCCTGTCCGCACTGCAGCATCAATGCCACAGGTGCTCATCGGAATCCTTCTAGCCAGAAAGGTTCCACTACACAAGCATACCAACCGGTATCAAAAACAGTATTTAGCCACAGTTTGCGTTGTTTCTGGAAGTCGAAATCATCCGTTTCTGTACTGAAAGATGGCTAGAAGGGAGATGGATGTGATAGGAGCTGCCCACGTTCACAGTTTAGGCAGTTCTACTCTATCGATTCCAGGTTTACACCCCTTGACATCACCAAATTTGTTGGACTACTCTGTCTCATTGGTCAGTTTCAATAGGATGAGATGATGTAGTAGGTAAAGCATACAAATCTGAAAGAATTAAGTAATCCATTACTTTGCCTTTTTCTTAGGGCCACTGTTCTTTAGTCATATGATTGGCTGTGACATTTGTCCTGAACAGATCGACCCCTGTCAATTTGCGCACGATAATTGCAGTCATTAACCAGATTGAGCCTCATCTTAACGCCGCAGAGATATTGTTGGATGCCGAAACTGCATTTGACTCTCTGGAGTGGCCATTCCTCTACGCAACGCTCAATAAATTGGGCGTCCCTTGTAATTTCTCTGCTCTCATCCTGAGGTTCTGTAGCAATCCGAACCCGTGAATTCGGTATCGTAGTACTGACACGATTTCGGTACCAATGAACCGCAAATGATCCATTATATGCATAACAGTGTTTTCGCTAAGCAACTAGCATGAATTCACTGAGAAATAGGGCATTCTGTTGTAAAGTCATGGCATCCATTTTAGTTACGGCATCCATTTTGTTTCTTGCCTCACATAGTCAATGAACGGACGATGACCCCGGCAGAGTCACCTTGTTAAGGACACGTAAGCTCGAGCTCCGAGAAAGGCTGACGCTGCATGACTAGGCAGAATCAAGCTGCCTCCCTTGCCTGAGGCCAGTCCTGCTATACTGGTTCTCGTGTCCGTTGTCCTTACTGAAAGACCGAAGACGGTAGCCATGCCCATTTATGATCCATAAACACCTCTTATCCTACTTTTCAATCCTTTGCACCTGGCTCTGCTCCTCTCCTTCTGGGCTTTTACAATGGGGAGGTTACGATTTTTATGATGGGGATGATCGGGCAAAGAATGGAAAACTGTCGAGGGGACCTGATCGAATACCGAAAACCTACGACTAATTATTGTTTGATGTCTATTTACTGTTTGTTTGGGATACCGGGTTGGGCATGAGAAATATTCGTGTAATGTTGCCTAAAGACATTTTGCGTGTATTTAAAGAACAACCCACTTAATGCAATTTGAACAGTCTCGTAGATTCTGCCTCTGTGTGGTTCCTATGACTTCTGTGTCCCTGCAGTGAATAAATCTTGGTCTTTGACGCCACCATCGAGAAACCCGCGTCTCTGTTTCTTTGTGCACCGAGACAGGAAGGAACTCAGGGGTCTTCGGGTGTTGTTTCCCTGACACCTCTGGACTCTTAAAAGTCCAGAACCTCAAATTGGCGCCCAACGTGGGGCGACGTCATCCGGTACCGGTCCAAAGCCTGAAAAGTTCGAGAAGTTTCGTGTGAAGATTCCGGAAGGAGGTACCCCGCTTCATCGATCCCTGCATGTCGTAAAAGTGGCCCGACGATCTCTTCCACGAGGGTTCCCGTTCCCAGACGGCTACAGAGGACCGCTGCCCTGACTGTCGCCCTGTCTTGGACCCGAGGCGCAGACCTTAGTACGGCGAGACGTAGACGGGTTCTCCTTGGTGACGTCTTCCACATTTCAGTTAAGTATTAAGTGGGTTACGCTCAGTTTGGTTGTTCTTTGTTGCTCTGGTTTAATTCGTAGATTATCATTGGTTGCTCTTGTTTATATAATCTTTGTTTTGGTATTAGTTCATTTTGATAGGCCTAAGTTCTCTGCGCATTTTGGTTGGAATTTGTCTTTGTTTGTGTCATGACTACCAGTAGTAATTGTTTCCTGTCCTGGTTACGTTGCAACGGGGATTCCCGGTTGGAGGATTTGTGTTCGGTTCCTCCGATTGGAACTCCTACATATGAGCTCTATTGTAAACATGGTGTGGGTCCTATTACGTATAATGAAGTATGGGTCCGTTATACCAGAAAAGATGGTGTCCTTAGTTGGCCACCGCATGGTAGCTTCGAAACCGAAATACTAGACAATCTAGAAATGAAGTTGTTTAAGAGAAAAGCCCGGCCGGCAATGTTTGATTCTTTTCGCGTATGGCGCAAAGAAGCCAAACAGAGAGAAATTAGGAAGACGAAGAAAGAACAGAAAGAGAAAGGGTTGACTTTAATGGAGTCTGCTAGGCAGTTGCATGTCAACGAGACTGAGAAAGCAATGGAGATGGCGAATAGAAAATATAATTTGACAATTGATAAATGTTACCCTGTATTGCCATCTTGTCCTACTAAGCCGATGGAGGATCATGAAAAGGATCCTCTGTTGTCTTACCTGTTGAATTCACCTCCACCGTACGCACAGGGTATTACAGCACCACAGTTACTACCTGTTGTACAGCCAGCTGCTGGTCAGCCTGGAATAGTTGCTCCACTTCCTTTGATTCCAGCTCCTGTCCTTCCCGTGGTTAATGTTCCTTCGGCACCCCCTCTACCTGGGTCGCCTGTTCCGCCTTTGCCTGTCATTTCGCAAACTGCTTTACCTGCTACTCCCACCTTTACTATTTCATCTGCTTCAGCTGCCCTGTCCCCGAACCCTGTGAACATTCTGACTCCGCTTTCCGTTCGTCGGAAAATAAACGACTCTGTAACTAATATCTTAACTCCTCTCTACAGGTCTTTAATTGGGACCCCCGTTTCTGACTCTATACAGAGACGTAGCCAGCTTCCTGGTCCTCAGGAACGAGAAATGTTAGATTCGACAGCTCTTAGGTGGATGTCGAAAGCTGTGAAGTATGATGCACGAAGAGTGTTAGATACCTTTATGCAATGGAATGAACCAACTCAACGTTATGTTTTTGACGTAATGTGTTCTCTTGTGCGTGAAGAATGGGAAGATGATGACTTAGATTCCGTCCCCTCTGATCTGATAAATATTCAGCAGAAATTCGCCGCAGGAATGGTGATAGGTTCAGAAGTAAGAGGAGCGATAGAACTGATTTTAGCTTATAGGGATGATTCCCCTCTTCGAGCGACAAGGGACCCTGATGGTTCACCGATTACTACTAGGAAAAGACGAGGTCAATATCCGATGAGGGAAGTTCCACCGATATGGCGTGATGCAGTTCAAGCTGATGCGGCTCATAATATCGCAGCTGCCCCGGCACAATTTCAGAGAGCGTGGATACACATCCCTTGGAAGCGGGCCGAAGTATTAGCAGTAAAACAGGCGTTGCCGGACCCGCGTAAAAATCCTGCTGGTTATTACAAAGAGTTAACGCAGACAGTTCAAGCGTGTGTCATGAATTTGGCAGACATTGAAATGCTATTTGGCAATGTAGTGCCACAGCCTATATGGGCCAAAATTCGGCAAGAGAACCACCCAGTCGCCTTAGGAGGTGATTGGCCAGCTATTGTAGCAGCAGATGGGCAACAAGTTGGCGGTGCTAAACCTGAACCTCTGATTGCTGCCTTACCTGGCAGAATAATTAAACTGATGAAAACGCTGATGCCAGCGTTACGAGTTAATTGGGATAAACTATCGGCATGCAAGCAAAAGAAGGACGAAAGCGTCTGACTTTTTCACTAGATTTGAAGAGACCTTCGTAGACCACAGTGGGCAAGATATGAGTACTGAGGGAGGCCAGAGGTTGTTTGTCGACAAGTTCGTGTTTAATTTATTACCTGAGCTTAGTAACAAGTAAAGGATTCTGAAAGTGCATGGGCAGTGTCGACGACAGCACAGATACTTGCAACTGCTCAGTATTACGAGAATAGAGAAAAAGAAGAGAAGGAAAAGTCAGAAAAGAAAACGAAAGATTTAAAGACTAAAGTTCTATTGCAACAGGCGTATCCGCCTCACTCGAATCAGTCAGATTCACAGCAGCGACCCCAGTTTCAGCAACAGCCACAATTCCAGCAAGGGACGTCCCAGAGATTTAATTATGGTTTTTCCCGACAACAGTTAGCATGGAATCAGTGTGCCTATTGTAAAAAGGAGGGTCATTATAAGAATGAGTGTCCAGTACTGCACGCACAGACTAGTGGTGTCCCAGCTCAGAGAGGTAATGTTGGGTTTATGCAAACTCCTAGAGGTAGAGGACGTGGTACAATGACACCACAGGCTGATCGCCAATCAAATTATTTCGATCAGCGAAATGCACAATCTGCGCAACCAGGTAGATCTCCACAGTATCATGTTGAAGATTATTATGAACATAATGAAGAGATTCAGAGAAGCGAGTACTAGGACAGCCACAGGCAAAGAGAGGGAGTAGTATCAGTTCCAGTTGATCAGAGTGGACCTTATGTCGCAGTAGTTACCTCAGGCGTGGTCGAACCGTTTCTGTTGGATACTGGTGCGGCGAAAAGTTCAATTATGCATGCGAAACTCCCTGCGCACCTTTGTCTGGCTTAACGAACACTTCAGTAGGTTTCTCAGGCGCCCCTGTTCACAATCCTGTTTCTAGTCCTTTGTCAATATCTGTTGGGCCATGCGAACTAGAAGCACCCCTTATTCTAACAACCGGTTGTAATGAGAATCTGCTTGGTTTAGATCTGTTGAAACGCCTGCATGCGACACTGTACTGTTCTCCTTCGGGAGTACAGCTCACATTGGGCAAGAGAGTCATCTCTCCAATGTATATGTCGATGGATAAGCTCCCACCGGAGCTGCGTTCTCTCCCTGATACTCTTTGGGCGACTGGTCCTAACGATGTAGGCCTCTTGGAAATTTCCCCTTATGTGGTAAGTCTGAAAGCGAATGTTAAATTCCCACGAATCCCACAGTATCGGATTTCAAATGAGGGTGAATGTGCACTCTTGCTGATTGTAAAAGACTCAATACAGAAAGATGTGATTGAGGAAACTAGAGGAAATGTCTGCAATAGTCCTGTTCTGCCGATTTTGAAACGCACTGACCCGTCCAAACCTCCAATCTACCGATTTGTGATTGACCTCAGAGAAGTTAACAAAATAGTGATTCCGCAGTTTCCTGTGGTACCAGATATCACTGCATTATTGACGTTGATTCCTGCCTCAGCTTCATGGTTCACAGTGATCGATTTGAAGAATGCCTTTTTCAGCATTCCGATAGCCGAGGAAAGTAGAGACATTTTTGGTTTCTCCTTAGGAGGTCGCAGTTTCAGATTCAAACGCGCTCCGCAAGGTTATTGTGAGAGCCCTTCAATTTACAGCCAAGCATTGAAGAGTCAATTAGATGCTCTTGTACTTCCTCCTGGTGTTGCTCTGATCCAATACGTAGACGATCTTTTACTGGCTGCTGATGACAAGGAAACTTGCAAAGCAGCTACAATTTCTTTATTACGTCATTTGTCAGACTTACATCACAAGGTGTCACCTTCTAAACTGCAATATTGTTGCCAAGAAGTAACCTACTTAGGTCATCTTTTGTCAAAGGAGGGAAGAAGGTTGACCCCAGAGAGAATCAAAGCAATTTCGCAGATGACTGTACCAAGCACACAGAGAGAAGTGCGTGCGTTTTTGGGTATTACGTCATACTGCAGGCAATGGATCCCAAATTTTTCTCTCATGGCAAAACCATTGGTAGCCCTGACTGGAAAAGGTGTTCCAAGCCCTTTGCCATGGTCTGATGAATGTCAACAGAGCTTCTCCGACTTACGTGATGCGCTGTGTTCAGCTCCTGTGTTGGGTACTCCTGACTACAGTAAGCCGTTTACTTTATATGTCCATGAAAGAGAAGGTTGTGCGTTGAGTGTATTAACGCAACAATTTGGTGACAAACAGCGGCCTTGTGCATATTTCTCATCCACATTAGATCCGGTAGCCAGAGCGTTGCCAAGTTGTTTGAGAGCTACAGCAGCAGCTGCAGTGTCTATCCGACAGTCTGCTGGACTAGTCATGAACAACATGTTAGTAGTCATGGTTCCACATGCTGTGGATACACTCATGAATCGAACAAAAACTCAGCACCTCACCAGTGCTAGACTATCAGGCTATGAACTGACGCTTTTGGCAAGTCACATTCAGATCAAGCGACTACTCTAGAGTCAAGTGATTCAGAGCCCCATGATTGTTGTTTCAAAACTGAGGAAGAGACAAAAGGTAGGATTGATTTAAAAGATACTCCGTTACTAGATCCAGACGGCACTTTATATGTCGATGGGTCGTGTTTCAAACTACAGAATGGTGATGTGACGGCCGCGTATGCAGTTACGACTTTGAGTACGATTGTTGAGACTGCAAGAGTAAGTCAGAATTCTGCCCAAGCTGCAGAATTAATTGCATTAACAAGAGCGTGTGTTTTAGCTGAGGGAAAGAGAGTGAATGTGTTTACTGATCGCCAATACGCCTTCGGCGTAGCACATAGCTTTGGACGTCTCTGGAAAGAAAGAGGTTTTCTCACGTCCCATGGGACTAAGATCCAACATGGACAGTTAGTCAGCGATCTATTGGAATCCCTGACCCTACCGAATGAAGTTGCGATTGTGAAGTGCAGTGCACATCGAAAGATTACGGATGATGTTGGCCGTGGGAATGCGTTTGCTGATGAGGTCGCTAAAGAAACGGCCAAGAACATGATGAGCCGAATGTACGTTGCAACGTCTGCAAGATGGATTGCTGAATCAGGGATGTGTGAGAATACGATTGAAAGTGTGAAGGCAATCCAGAATGAAGCAACTGAAAATGAGAAGAATGAATGGAAGGAGAAAACGGGTAAAATGGATTCAAGTGGATGTTGGGTTGATTTGTCTGAGCAGCAACGTTGGATGTTACCTGATGCGTATGTACTTGCGGTAGTCACGATGGCGCATGGAGCGGCACACATTAGTTCGAAAGGGATCTGTAAAATGTTAGCTCCAGTATGGAAGAATGATGGAATTACTAAGTGTGCGGAAAGAGTGGTGAAAAACTGCATGATATGCCTGATGCATAGTCCTGGCAAGGGAACCCCAACCCCAACTGGTCATTTTGCTCCCCCTTCTTGTCCCTTTGAAGTGATTCAGTTGGATTTTATCCACATGGACAGGTGTAACAATCTTAAATATGTCCTAGTGGTAGTCTGTGCCTTTTCAAGATGGATTGAGGCATATCCGTTAAAGGATAACACTGCTATGTCCATTGCCAAAATCCTCCTCAAAGAATACTTCCCCAGGTATGGTATGCCACGGATTGTTTGGTCGGACAATGGAAGTGAGTTTGTAGGGAAAGATATGAAGAGTGTGTGTAAGGGTCTGGGTATTACCCAAAAATTTCACAGTGCGAATCACCCACAGTCAGTGGGTTTGGTTGAAGGGTACAATGGCACCCTGAAGCTGAAACTTGCTAAAATTCAAGCTTCCACTGGTCTATCTTGGCCAGATGCACTGCCTTTAGCTCTACTCTCCACCAGAGCGACTGTACACTCTCGAGTAGGGCTTAGCCCATATGAGATTGTGTTCGGTCGCCCTGCTAATGTTTGGGGAGTCCCTAGGCCAAAGGAATTCAAACAGATCGAATACCCAATGTTGATTGATTATCTTTATGACCTGACCGCTAAACTAAGCCTTATTCATCAACAGGTATTTGAATCCTTGCCTAAACTGCCAGAGAGTCCAGGACACACGTTGAAACCAGGCGACCAAGTGGTAGTGCGGAATTTTGAACGAACTCGGAACCTCCAGCCAAGATTCGTGGGTCCGTTCCAGGTACTCCTAACAACGAGAACGGCTGTACGCCTAGCTGGAAGGAAGAATTGGGTGCACGCTAGCCATACGAAACGTGTCACTCTCCCACTCCCCTATGACAACTGGGTTAGACAGGGATTTGGTGTATCCGAGACAGAACCTGTTCCTAGGCACATCCCTTTCAGTGATGCAGAGTACATAACGGACCACCCACGAACTGAAACACAGAACTTTGACACCTCAGCAGGAACCGCTCTTTTGAATCCTGGACCGAGTGTTGTACAAAGTGAACATTTGTCACCTGTGGAGTCGAACATTTCCGCACCTATAGACCAGCTATTTCAAGATCAGACAAGACCCGGAAAGTACAGATATAATCTACGTTCTCATGTTGTGAACTAATGACATTGCATAATTACCTTTCTGTTTGAAAACTGTTTTTGATCTTATTGCATTCCATTCAGTCAGGAAGTTTGCTCAAAATTTTTATCTTTTTGTTTTTTTTGTTTCTCTCACCTTGCCGTCTGGGTTACCGTAGGGTCGTAACGTGTGCCTTGTTTTAATTTGCAGGGAACCAGACACAAGGTCGGTTTCTTCTGTTTATTTTGGGAACTCCCAGGGTAAACAGAGGCAAGTTTTTAACAGGTACAAACCATCCGTTGCGAACGGTTGTAGAAGATGGAGCTTCCTGAACTGCGACGGGTTAATGTCATAAATGTGCACAAGACAAAACTATATGACATATTATATAGCAAATGTTTTCTAATGCAATGTACTCTGACACTTCTAATTGTTTTGATAACTTTGGTAGGCGGAATTATTTTTGGGTATTCAGTTGATCTTTACACCTGTTACATCTACAGTATCTCCCCATGTTCCTGTTTCTCCGACTGTTGTTTCTCTTCATTCTTTCCATCCTTTTCCTGCCCACGAGCAAGCTCGACGCTCTGAGTTTATAAATAACACTTTCATTCAGCTCTTACATCAACATCAACTAGTGGTTAACACAACAAACTGCTGGGTGTGTGGTTTGATACCACATACCATGGACAAGGGCATCCCTTATATGGTTCTGCCCTTTAGTTATAATGGATCATTCTGGGCATTTCAGACCATGTTCGCTTATGCCCTAGAGACCTATCCTCCACGACCTCCGCGTTCCACTAGGTATAACTCAGCTAATAGAGCCTTGGTAAAAGGAATCACTGACATGGTTAGAGATGTCAATAACACTCCGTTCATTCCCAAGGATGAATTGCGAGTTTACATGGGTTGGAATGTTACGGAATATGGCATTACTCTGGGTGAGAACAAACGTAAAAGCTCGACTCCGATCTGGGTCGTACCCCACCAAGGTCAGGTCTGTTTGCAAGGAAATGGGAGGAATCCGAAAGCTCGACTAGGGAAAAGTGACTGTATCGAAACATATGTTTTCCCGTCACAATCTTCCCCTGCATTCTTAGCTGCTAAGGGTACCTATTTTGTTTGCCAAGACAGAGCATACACATGGCTGCCTGCTGACTTCTCAGGCTCATGTTATATTGCTCAACTATTACCTCTGACATACACTGCTGCACCGGACTATCACAAGACTAGAGTTGTGAGAGGTGTTTTCAGTAAAGAAGATACTGCTGGCCAAGAAACAGGAGACTTCTTCAAAGGTTTCCTTCCATTCTGGGGGCCTATGGCCAACAGTAGAAACTTACGTCAACTAACACGGGTAGTTGAATCCACTATCACCGAAACTGCGGGTGCCCTTAGTAACCTGACAGCTGAGCTTCAAGCGGATCGCCTCATGACGTTACAGAACCGTATGGTCCTTGATGTGTTACTTGCAGATCGAGGTGGAGTATGTAAGATGATCCAATCGAGCTGCTGTGTTTTTATCCCAGATAATGCGCCAACGGTATATAAGGCCATCTCTAAGTTACACAAAATCTCTGACTCTATTCATGTAGAGGAAGGTGACTGGTCATTAATGGGATGGTTCTGGAGCCTGTTATGGTCATTAATGGGATGGTTCTGGAGCCTGTTATCTGCGTGGGGATGGAAGGTTCTGATAGTCACTGGTGTTGCGTTGGTATTTTTATTTTCGTGCTGTCTCATTGTTCAGTGTGGTCCTGCCTTATGTAATCTCTGCATTTCAACATGCGTAAGAAGACCACCTGTTTTTAGAGATACGCCACGGGATAGAGTAATGCTTCAACAACATATCAGTGACCTGATGAACATAGAAATGGACTCTGACATAGAGTAAGTTATTGCCTATGTAAGGGCAAAAGGACGGTCTGAGGTTCTGTAGCGATCCGAACCCGTGAATTCGGTATCGTAGTACTGACACGATTTCGGTACCAATGAACCGCAAATGATCCATTATATGCATAACAGTGTTTTCGCTACGCAACTAGCATGAATTCACTGAGAAATAGGGCATTCTGTTGTAAAGTCATGGCATCCATTTTAGTTACGGCATCCATTTTGTTTCTTGCCCTCACATAGTCAATGAACGGACGATGACCCCGGCAGAGTCACCTTGTTAAGGACACGTAAGCTCGAGCTCCGAGAAAGGCTGACGCTGCATGACTAGGCAGAATCAAGCTGCCTCCCTTGCCTGAGGCCAGTCCTGCTATACTGGTTCTCGTGTCCGTTGTCCTTACTGAAAGGCCGAAGACGGTAGCCATGCCCATTTATGATCCATAAACACCTCTTATCCTACTTTTCAATCCTTTGCACCTGGCTCTGCTCCTCTCCTTCTGGGCTTTTACAATGGGGAGGTTACGATTTTTATGATGGGGAGGATCGGGCAAAGAATGGAAAACTGTCGAGGGGACCTGATCGAATACCAAAAACCTACGACTAATTATTGTTTGATGTCTATTTACTGTTTGTTTGGGATACCGGGTTGGGCATGAGAAATATTCGTGTAATGTTGCCTAAAGACATTTTGCGTGTATTTAAAGAACAACCCACTTAATGCAATTTGAACAGTCTCGTAGATTCTGCCTCTGTGTGGTTCCTATGACTTCTGTGTCCCTGCAGTGAATAAATCTTGGTCTTTGACGCCACCATCGAGAAACCTGTGTCTCTGTTTATTTGTGCACCGAGACAGGAAGGAACTCAGGGGTCTTCGGGTGTTGTTTCCCTGACACCTCTGGACTCTTAAAAGTCCAGAACCTCAATCCGCCTCCTTTATACTAATCCTGTGGCGTGGCTCTGCGTTAATGGAGAACTCAAGGACCGATTCCCCTTGTCACGAGGAACCAGGCAGGGGTGTCCCCTCTCACCCCTTCTATTTATCTTCGAGATTGACCCGCTGGTGCGACATCTTTAAGAGCGCCTTCTGCAGCGGGGATTTAGATTCCATCAGGGGCCCCTCCTGGCCTCTCTATGCGGATTACATCCTCTTATTTGTGCGCGAGCCTGTTACTTAACTCGCTCCAATACTTCGGGAGGTGGTCCGATTTGGAGTTTTTTCTCGTCTCATTATTAACTGGATCAAATCGAAGGTCTTTCCATTGACATGTGCTACTCTCCCTTTCACATTGGACTTTCCCTTGATGTGATGACCCCCCCCAAGATATCTCGGCATCCTATTACACCGTACAGCATCAGAAGTCATCCATCTCAACTATGGCTCAGCCATAGATCGCCTATCGGCACAGATCGACCACTGGATAAAGCTTCCATTATTGATTTCCAGTAGGATAGCTATCATTAAGATGGTTGTTCTGCCTCGCTTTCTCTATTTATTTTTAAATATTCCCATTCCATTTACAACTACATTTTTTGCTACCCCCCTGTTGACGAGACTTATCTGGGCTGGTGGAAAAGGCCCGGGGCGTGGCCGATACTCACAATGCCCTTTATGCGAGGTGGTTTTGGAGTAACAGACTTTTACTTGTATTACCTTGTAGCACAGACACACTATGCCTATTTTTGGTACCACCCAGAAGCACGACTACAGTATCTGAAACCTGAGCACTCACAGGCTCGCCCTTGTTCCCTTTCACGACTCTTCCGCTTGGCCTTGCAAGGACACCAGCGGAAATTCACATATGACAGACCGCATACTGAGTTTGGGAAAGACTTCGTTGATGCGTGATGGCCAACCGCCTATACTCCAGACACCTGCCCCTACTCAACAACCTGTGGTTTCCCCCGACCACTGAAACTCTAACACAGTACGCACTCTCCCAATGTCGAATCTGAGTCATGGGAGATGCGTTTCGAGAGGGTCGGGTGCGTTCAGTCACTGATATAGTGGAGTGCCATGACATAACCATCTTAGATACATTTCTTGTACACAGAACGTGGGCCTCACTGGTTGCCGCAATACGTCCCTCAATTGTAGAGCCACAGGACTTCTCCCTATCTGCTATACTTATATCGCCTGACAGCACACACCTAGTCTCCCGACTATATCACCTCGCCAGACGCTCCATCTGGAGGTGGATAGGGGAGTAAGGGCGGCTTGGGAGGGGGATCTGGGGCACCCTTTAACGCATAAGATGTGAATGTTAGGTTGTGAACAAACTGGCTATATCTCTAACAACTACAAACACAAGCTCCTTCATTTTAAGTATATACACAGGGCCTATGTCACCCCAAACGTCTTGCCAAAATAGACCCAACTAGACCGGACAATTGCCAGAGGTGTGCAGCGGCACATGCTAATTTTATCCATCTGGCATGGAACTGCGCCCGTTCAAGTGTTCATTTGGCATAGATGGTAGATTCAGAATGGACTTCCTCCCCATTGCTTGTACTGCTGGGATATATCTGTCCTCTGGGGGCTGAAATTCGGCGCTTTGCTGCTATTGCCCTACTGTTAGCTAAGAGGCAGGTCTTCTTACACTGGGGCGGACCCGCGCCACCGACGGTGAGGGCATGGCTGAAGGATCTCATGTACTGAGACACCACTTGTGAGGTATAGGCAACGTTGCTGCCCCTCGCCGCCTGACCAAAGAACATTTGGCAGCCGCTCCGCTCCAATTTGCTTCCCCACCCTGAACTTACCGACTGAAATGCCTTCACAGCTCCCCCGGATGCTATGTTAGCTAGCCCAGAATGATAAGCAGATCCGCTCGTATTTATTCCCGCGCAAACCTGCATTGTTAATTTGGTTGTTAATATTATATGCCATTGTCATACCACATGTTAATATCTAACTGGCATACTATGCCCTGTACTTGTTATGACAGTTATTTATTTTGGAAAAATGCAATAAAAACAATAAAAATAAAATATGATTGGCCGTGACACTTGGGAAGTAGGCGGGTCAATGTTCTCATGCCTTGTCACTCCTTTCCCAGTATTATGCTCTAGGAAATAACAATTTTGTTGCAAGTCTAGTCAAGTAGGCTGCAAACGTGAAATGAATCATTTGAGTGTTAGAACACAAGTAGAAACTTTACGAAAATGAATTTGTGCTAAAATATGAATCTTACATTATTCAAAACAAGTTTATTAGTTTTTCAGTGAGGCAGAATAATGAATTTCAGTTACATCAGATAAGTATAAGGCACCCCTACATTTTTGTAAATAACATTTTACTATTATTTCGCATACAATTCAGTAAGTCTCTTTGCACGTTATAGGACATCATTCAGGATTTTAGGCACATTTGAAATAAACTTTCACGAAGCACAAATTATAACATTACTTTGTGTCGCATCTATTTTTCAGTGTTCACGTTACACATTCTAGTGTTAATAACCATTCATCTAACACATGAGACGTGTTCTTTGGTATCGTTTATTTACCATATTCGTCCATGCATGAAAACATATGTCCATATAATTGTTAATCTTCACATTAGCTGATTGACTGTTGAGTGTTCCCAGAAACCTACATGTAACATTCTGCATGCTTTAACGATGCAGTATCTAAGTCAAGTTTCGTTTGTGTGTTTGCCTAATCTTGATAACCTAACACACATTTGTCATTATCGTAAAGAATGTCACAAATCATTTTTCAGGGTAAAATTGTAGAGATAGATGAAAGATAACGTCTTTGCTCTACCACCATCGAGTTACATAGATCCCTGTGACATCTGTTTTGATTCCCATGTCACACGTTTGACTTCTTGTAGGCGTAAATGTGTTTTTCATACCTACAAGATTCATTATGAGGGCCAGTACACTGAACAATTGCATCGCTTATTAATTTCACCACTTACAAAGACCAAAACTGCAGTATGAAAAGCTATATTTTATTTATAAAGTTGTGTATAGCGTGAACGTGACCCCTACGGGTTTCATCACTTCACAATTTTGGATAAGAGGGATACAGTATTGGGAAGCAAAACATTTGTTACACAATTATGCAAGACATCTCGTAGGTATCGGAACTTTTCATAAAGGGCTAGTGCGGATACAGTAATGGGTGAGGAACATTCGAACATATGTATGTACAATGCATGCTAACAGTGTTCTTCCCAGGTATATGACCGTGTCAAAAGTTAATCAAGAAGACCGAATAGAGGGCAGTAATGGAGTCTAGGAGTCCAGGCCTATTCAGGCAGGAACTTGAGCATTAGGATTTTTTTCACTTCCTTTTATTTTTATCATTCTTACGCTGGTTACTGAGCTTCAGTTGAGTGACACCGTTGGAATGCTTTCTCCTGGATGAAATATTGCATGTTGGTAAAGATGCACCCACTATGTCCAGCCACAGTTATGAGAGCATTGCGTAGTGCAATTTTTCTGAAAGGAATGGTATTAAGTATGCCTAGGTAGCTCCAATACATACATTAAAACCTGTAAATAATTTTCATCACACGGTCCGACTCCTACATAAGGGGCCAAAAGACCGCAAACAGCCTAAAAGTGACTGTGTTTCTATGGAAGGGCATGGCTCTGTAGGCAAAATAACATTTTTCCTGGACCACTGAAAACATTTTGCAGCGTTCTTGCATACCACAGACTGGCAATGTAACCCATACCAAACATAGCCATAACTGCCCCACATTGCCCTGAGAGAAATTGTATAATAAGCAGGCTTGACCTCACCACAGGGCGAGGGAGGCTTATTCTCCAAAGAATTTATTTAAAAAAAAAAAAACAATCCTTGAAGACATTGTCATTTACAACTTCAACAGTTCTAACTCTCAGAAATGCAAGATCTATTGCATTGCAAATGCTTGTTAATAATGGGGTGGTAATGAGGTGATCCAAACTAGAATTAGGATGGAAATGAAGAGTGTTATTCCTGCTGCATCCGACAGGCCAACATGTTTCAGCCCTACCTGTGGCCTACAAAGGTCTGGGGCTTTCATCAGGACCTGGGTCCCGAAATTTCTCTAGACTGAGTCCCTGACTTCATGCATGCACATCCTGTGATCACACATTCAATACCAATATACTGTTTCTGATGGCGAGGAAAGTATTCGTTTGTCATATAGTGTTTGTGAAGCCCCTCGCTATGGGAACAGCTAGCCTCATGGAGGAGTGAGCGAGGGGAGCCTTTTAGTCAACATTCGTCAAAGGTCTCACCCTGCGTCTCAAACCTTTTTTTGCCAAAGTGAGAGACTTCATGAGCATTATCTGAGAAGTGAAATACTTTGCTCGCCAGCAGAAACCGTATATTGGTATGGAAAGCGCGATTCAAGTTTTAAATCACCTAATCACCACCCCTTTATTAACCAGGGCAGTTTCTGTGGGTAGGTGAGCTCAATTTTTTTGTTTGTTGTCTGCCTGGGTCCTTCACCTCATATCCCTACAAATAACCTCAATGCAACCGAGGGCCTGCCCACCATTAGGGGATTCTTTGGCGGGCTCAGGATGACCGATGATAATGCATGACACCTTGGGGGGAGTATGGGAGGTCATCCCGTGAACCTTTCAGAAAACACAAAGGCCCTGTGTTTGTTGACACTAGGGACGTTTCAGTATCCGCAGGAGTAGGTCATTGTCTGGAAGTAGGAACAGAGAGGCACTAGCACTGAGGCTCCACGGCGCTATATTCTCGGTTTGGTAGTAGTGATGTTTGAGAGACTGCAGACATAGTTCAGACTCCCTTCTTCTCTCATTCCCCCTGCCCCCTGTATACGGAGAGGCTTTATTGTGGCATCTAGATTAAATTCCCAACAACACAAGTCGTCTGATCTTTATCGGCCAGCCCCATAATTTACCTTGACCCATACCCTGGTGAGGGGGCGCCAATGGATGCCAAGCTAAGAACTGTTGATCACAACAATAGCATCACCACTCTCGATGCTGCGGTGTGGCCCTAGGACATGGGCTTGCATCGTGACTCTGGCAGTGTACGCAACTAGGGTAACCGTGACGATGCCGCGCTGTCTCTAGAGCAGCAGGCGTGGCTTAAATTGGCTTCTGGCAGTTGCAGCCAGTCAAACAAAGGTCATTACAAGACCGGAGGCTACCATTATGCAAGAACCTTTTATTGCTGACCCAGCATGCAGCTCTTTAAGGAATCTACACTGCATCATAAAACATTCCATCCAAGGATCTTCAAAACCGTGCGTGACTGCATCACAGTCACGGCTGCGCTGCCGCCTCTGGTGCAGGAAACCAGGGTTCGAGCCTCGAGGTCGCGTCCACATCCTGTGATTCTGGGCAAATCACTTCATCTCCCCGTGCCTGAATGTGTAATGTAAATACCGTGCAATACCTTCGGGTCGAGTTCCCGCTATATAAATATGCAAAAAAAAAAAAACAGTTAAGGATCTGCCCCTTTTTTAGGTCGAGCTTACAGCGCCTGCTGTATGTACATGTGGGGTCTGACTCCTCCCACACCTCTGGATTGGCTTTTGTGTGAGTCGCTTGAAAGTCGTAGCCTTTGAATCGCTGAGTGCGGGTGCATGTCCCACCTTTTCTCGGAAGTTCACTCCATGGAGTGATGCGCGGGAGCGAGCATGGCGCGCGCGCGCTGCCTGCGTGCCTTTATCTTTTTCTTGTTAGTTTCAGCACCTTTAAAACATCCTGTAGTGTCCGGCGCGCGCGAGGCGTTCTAGCCTTCCGCGCTGCCGGGGTGCGCTAGCGCTGACGCGTGACGTCAGACGCTAGCTAGTTTAAATAAAGAGGAGTGGCCTCGACGCGGCAGTCGGAGCCGCGTGTGTAACCAAAGAATACCGGCTCCTGTGTCTCCTTTAGCGCTGTTGCGCAGCTATGCAATTTAGAGCGTTTAGAACGCTACACAGGCGACGAGGGGTGTATTGAGCCCTGCTGTGCTGCTTTTGTGCCCCACAGTGTGTGTTTTGGCCACCCATGTGTCCTGGGATTGGTTGTGAAGCCCCTCCTCATGGTGACCCGGCTGTGCCTGCTGTTAGGCCTGGTGGGGGACTCTGCAAGTGCCCTGGAGGCCCATCCAGCCATCGGTGGTGACTCTGTGTGCGCCCTGGTGCCCCATTCCACAGCCTGTAAGGGGTATGTCTCGCCCAGGTGGTGCCGCGCCTGCTCCACGAGGTGCCTGACGATGACCGCACCCTCCACCAGAGAAGGCCTACGCCGGGTTTGATCGCCTAAGCCCATGAGCACGTGAGGAGCCCCGCGGATGACGTCTGGAGGTAGGCACGCCCACCGGTTGGTGTAGAAGCACGAGGTAAGTCAACACGCAATGCCCATAGGGGGTGCACGCCTGTTGGCGTCGACGCAGAGGAGAGGGAGCCGGCTTCCACCGCGTGCTGCGCACGTGCCAAGATGGCGTCGATTCCCGCCATTGAGCCGTTTGCCGTTGATGGTGCCCCGTCGTCCCTTGCCCCGCGCTGGAGGGATTGGACAGACCGCCTACAAATTTACTTCGAAGGGGCTGGCATCGCGAGGGAAAGGCGCAGAGCGCTGCTGCTCCACCTAGGAGGCAAAGACATCCACCGCATCTACAAAACTCTCGTGGAAGCCATGCCGAAAACGTACCACACACTGCTGAACGCGCTCAACGGCCATTTCGAGCCCATGGCGAACAGAGACTATGAAAGGTTCATCTTTCGTCAAGCCAAACAGGAGGCGGACGAGTCCCTGGATGCGTTCCATGGCAGGCTGAAAGAGTTAGCCAGCACGTGTGGGTTCCGCGACGAACAGGAGGAGATCCGAGGGCAGATCATACAGGGGTGTTACTCGTCCAAGCTTCGTGTCACGGTCCTCCAGGAAGAAGGAAAGCCCCTGGCGGACATCCTTACTCTCGGACGGTCGAAGGAGCTATCGCAAGCGAGGGCCTCGCATATGGAAGCAACCCTACATCGCCCTGTGAAGACGGAGCAAGTGCAAGTGGCGGAAGCGGTGAACGTAGTGCGGCCTAAAGGGAGGCAAGCCGGAGGGAAACGGCAACCGGAGGCAAAGAAGAAAGACTGTGGGTACTGTGGCGGCCAACCCCACCGCATGCAAGACTGCCCGGCCAGAGGGAAAAAGTGCGGCGCCTGCGGGTGGATGAACCACTTTGCGGCGGTGTGCCGGTCCACCAGAGTCAAGAAGGAGGCGGCCCATGCGGTACAGGAAGAGGCAGACAGCGAAGACATGGACGACGACACCGAAGAGTACCCAGTCCATTATGTGTTTGCGATCCACCAGCCACAGAAGAAGAAGCGCAGACTTCCGAAATGTCGCATCCTAGTCCAACAACAAGAGGTAAAGGCGACAATTGACACTGGGGCCTCCATCGAGTTGATGGCCGCCAATGTCTACCACCAACTGCGTGTCGAACCCCCGCTGCGAGAGGCGAAGATTCGGGTGTTCGCGTACGGCCAGAAGACGCCCATTCCCCTCATCGGGTGCTTCAAAACAGAGCTACAACATGGTGAGAGGAGCATCAGCACCACCGTCTATGTCACGGAAGAGGGAAGCGGGATGCTGCTGAGCGGGCAATTGGCCGAAGAGTTGAGACTGATCTCGTTTGCCATGGCAGTCCTGGAGGAGGAACTGGATACCATCATAGAAGAGTTTGGAGAAGTTTTTAACGGCATCGGGTGCCTGAAAGGAAAGGAAGTATCCTTACACATCGACCCGTCGGTCCAACCAGTGGCGCTGAGGCACAGGCGAATCGCATTCCACCTGAGGCAAAAGGTCGAGGAGGAGCTGGAGGCCCTGGAGAGACAAGGCATCATCGAAAAGGTCAGTGGGCCAACCCCGTGGGTATCCCCGATCGTCATCGCCAGGAAGCCGAAGCAGCCAGGACAAGTCCGCATCTGTGTGGACATGCGCCTCCCTAACGCCGCGGTCAAGAGAGAGCGACACCTGACGCCCACCATTGATGACATCCTGGGATAGCTGAACGGGGCCAGGTGGTTTTCGAAGATGGACCTACGGTCAGGCTATCACCAGCTACCACTTCATCCGGACTCGAGGTACATCACCACGTTTTCCACACATGTGGGCCTCAGACGGTATCGGCGCCTGAACTTCGGCATCTCGAGTGCCGCCGAGGTATTCCAAAATACCATCAGAGAAGTACTCAGTGGGCTCCCCGGCGTGCTTAATGTGAGCGACGACCTGCTCATATACGCGTCAACTATAGAGGAACACCACCAGCGGTTGAGAGGGGTCCTCAAGAGGATTCAGGAGTCAGGCTTGACCCTGCACCGGGAGAAGTGTCAGTTCCTGCAGAACAAGATCAGTTTCTTCGGGTACACCTTCTCGGACCAAGGGGTGGCCCCAGACCCGGACAAGGTGAAGGATGTCCAAGATGCCCCAGCTCCGACGAACATCTTGGAGGCCCGGAGTTTCCTGGGCATGGTCAACTTCTGCGGCCGCTTCATTCCGGACCTCTCCAACCTCACCAAGTCCCTCAGGGAGCTGACCAAGTCGTCCACCACGTGGCAGTGGGGCCCGGAACAGGAGCAAGCGTTCCAAGCAACGAAGGCTGCCCTGTCCGCGGACACTACCCTCTCGTACTTCGACCCGGCAAAGCCCACCAACGTGGCGGTCGACGCGAGCCCGTTTGGGTTGGGAGCGGTATTGACACAACTCCAGAACAACGAAGAGTGGGCCCCCATTGCCTACGCCAGCCGGTCCCTGACCGAAACGGAGCAGCGTTACTCGCAAATCGAGCGAGAAGCCATCGCCATCCACTGGGCCTGCCGGCATTTTCACGTGTACGTGTATGGACATCATTTCACGGTAACAACCGATCACAAGCCACTCATTCCTCTATTCCAAGGGTCGTCCTCGAAGCCGCCACCCCGGATTGAAAAGTGGATACTCCAACTACAAGGGTACGACTACCGGGTGGAGTACAAACCAGGGGCCACGAACCCGGTGGACTATCTGTCACGGCACCCGAGGAAAGCCACAACAGAAGAGAAGGAGGAGGCCGAGGATACAGAGGAGTACGTTCGGTATGTGATGGAGCGGTCACGACCCCTCCCAATGAGCCTGACCGCGATCATAGAAGCCTCAGAAGGTGATGAATGCGTGAGAGCAGCGGCGGAGGCCGTCAGGTCGGGAGATTGGAGGACAATCCAAAACTCGCTCAACAGAAGGACGCCCCAAGCCAAGCTGACACTGGAATCATTCTTGAAAGTGAAAAGTGAGCTGTCCGTTGACGCCCAAGGATGTCTTCTGCGGGGCCCGAGGCTAGTCATGCCGACCAGCCTCGCTCAACAGGCGGTGGACCTCGCCCACAGGGGACATCAAGGGATGGTGAAGACGAAGGGCAGGCTCCGAGCCAAAGTATGGTTCCCAGGCATGGATGCGATGGTTGAGCAGACGGTGAGAACCTGCACGTGGTGCCAAGCCGCAGGACACCCGGAACGCCCTCACCCGGTGGCGACCGAAGATAATCCCCTGAGACCGTGGGAGTGTGTGAGTGCCGACTTCGGACATCTCCTCGATGGACGGTATGCGTTGGTCATTATCGATGATTTCACCAAATACCCAGAGGTCGAAATCGTGGGGAGCCAGACAGCCACTGAAGTAATAGCGAAGTTCGAGAAAACCATCGCCACTCATGGCATATTCGGGGTGGTCAAGACCGACAATGGACCGCCTTTCCAGGGGCAGGAGTTTGCAGAGTATCTCAAGAGCTGGGGGGTCCATCACCGCAAAGTAACACCACGGTGGCCCCAAGCCAATGGAGAGGTGGAGAGGTTTATGAGGACACTCAACAAAACCATTCGCATCGCCATGGCTGATGGATCTCCACCGGAGAGAGCGATATACAGTTTCCTGAGGGAATACCGGATGACCCCCCATGTCACAAGTTATGTATACCTAGGTTAGGTTCTCATAACCTGAAGATTCAGGTTATTTATTTAGTTATGTATACAATGGGAGGGTGAACCTAACCGTTGAAAAACCTCTCCTTCCCCCCTCTTTTTGATATACAACCGAGGCAGCGCCAGGAACAGCCACCATGGGAAGAATCGTAAGTGACACGATCCCACACCTCTGAACTTTTCCCTACTGATGACGGAGAAATCCAGAAACACGTGTCTAGGGATATGCTGAGTGCAATATGGAATTAAGCCAAGTGAAATTTTGAACTTTGTCCTGTGCGAAGAGAAAGAACTACCCTGACCAAGATGCCTTGAGGTAATGACGCGGAGACGTGAAGCAGCGTGCTCCCACCACCCTCTCACACTTTAAAAGGCTCCCTTGAGCCGCCTTGAGCTGACGAGCTCGGGAGCGCCTGCATGCCATGAGCGGAATTATGCCTGATAAAATAAGCGGCAGTGCGTCAAAGCAACCTCTGAACTTTTCCCTACTGATGACGGAGAAATCCAGAAACACGTGTCTAGAGATATGCTGAGTGCAATATGGAATTAAGCCAAGTGAAATTTTGAACTTTGTCCTGTGCGAAGAGAAAGAACTACCCTGACCAAGATGCCTTGAGGTAATGACGCGGAGACGTGAAGCAGCGTGCTCCCACCACCCTCTCACACTTTAAAAGGCTCCCTTGAGCCGCTTTGAGCTGACGAGCTCGGGAGCGCCTGCATGCCATGAGCGGAATTATGCCTGATAAAATAAGCGGCAGTACGTCAAAGCAACCTCTGAACTTTTCCCTACTGATGACGGAGAAATCCAGAAACACGTGTCTAGGGATATGCTGAGTGCAATATGGAATTAAGCCAAGTGAAATTTTGAACTTTGTCCTGTGCGAAGAGAAAGAACTACCCTGACCAAGATGCCTTGAGGTAATGACGCGGAGACGTGAAGCAGCGTGCTCCCACCACCTTCTCACGATCCCACACCACCCTACTTGGGTTCCGGCACAAGCCACCAACGAAAAGACCCTAGCCAACCGGATGCGCTCGAATGACCACGCCAGCCGGTGAAGGGGAGCTAAGGAGTCCACGATACAACGGCAGGATCGAGTGTACGTGAAGGACCGCTATCCAGGCAGCAAGTTCAGACTACCTTTTGAACCACAACCATGGGTTGTCACCCGCCGGACAGGCATGATGGTGACCGCTCAAAGAGGTGCTGAAACAGTCACACGAGATGTGTCTTTCTTCAAAAAAGTCCACCCAGGAACACCTTCACTTCCCGGGGCCGAGCCAGAGGGGCCGGACCCCGACCAGCCGAGCGGAGATCAGGAGGGGGAGGACGGTCGGAGTGAGGATGGTGGTTCCCAGTCCATCCCAGCCACCCCGGGGGGTAACCTGCCCGGCGGCTCCCCATCCCGGGTAGAGCCCAACACCCCAAGGCGCAGAACCCCCGATGTGGCCCTTTCCGGAGGCGGCCCATCCCGCTACAACCTGAGGAAGAACCCGGCACCGTCATCCCAGCTGGCGGACTATATGGTGTAACCTGTAAGGACTGGCAGACTGGTAACAGACTCATCGTTGGGTTTCTGGTTTTATGTTTTGTTTAATGTTTATAAAGGTTGGAAGGAGTGTAGTATCCGGCGCGCGCGAGGCGTTCTAGCCTTCTGCGCTGCCGGGGTGCGCTAGCGCTGACGCGTGACGTCAGACGCTAGCTAGTTTAAATAAAGAGGTGTGGCCTCGACGCGGCAGTCGGAGCCGCGCGTGTAACCAAAGAATACTGGCTCCCGTGTCTCCTTTAGAGCTGTTGCGCAGCTATGCAATTTAGAGCGTTTGGAACGCTACACATCCCGGGGAATGCTCTACGCGCATATTAAAAAAGTGCAGCAACGTTTCTCGTCCGCTCCCGTTCACTATTGACATCCTCTGCTCCTGCGTAACAATACCAGTACTTTATTTCAGTAGTACACCGTTGCTGCAAAAAGTAAGGCATAATTGCAACTATGCAACCATGTGGTTCTTTTAGTAAAACAAATAGAATCATTAACTGATTATACAGTAAATGAGTGCAATATCTGTTCATGTGCGCTCAGTAAACACTTCTTCAACCTTTCACGGTATCGATGAATGAGTGTGCCATAAGTTAACATAAAACATATTCTTCAAGGTTTATATTCTACCACTAGATGGCAGCTGACTCCAGCTCAAAGCAGCTTTCTGACTTAACTATGAAAACTCCTTCCAAAGGCGAACTTCCGATGATGGATCAAATCGGCGCAGGGAGAATTCACCGACGCTCCACTGTCGGGAGATAATGCTGCCGACGCGTCTGCATGTATTGCGTGTACATGTGTGCGCATATTATTACATTTGACTCTGTTATCCTACCTTTAAAATTGTTCTTTTAATGCATAGAATATTTTAAACACCACCAGGGTATGTCCCCCGATGAACCTGCGTGACTTTACAAACTTTAACAACAACAGAAGTTGGACAGGCGGAGTGCATCTCAGATATTAATAACACACGGAATCCTGGGAAGTCCAATGCTGTGCAGGGAACAAACATCAAGTGTTGACCCCCAATAGGGGGGCCACATATTGTAATAACCCTCACTCCCCCCCTTTCTAGGACAGCTGTCTCTCACACGCTCACCCTGCACATACGACAAGGTAAAGTTATAAAAACTTTGCATTACTCAGGCGTGTCGAACACGTTCCTTTCTTCTGTTTTCATGCTTCTGTTCATAGGTTTCAGCAAACACGTAACTCCAGCCTTTATGCCCCAAAGTGTGCCCTTGGAGGACATCATGCCACCCCACCTGCTCCGCTGGCCTGCAGAGCGGTAAATGCATCCGCCCGTCGCAGGCAGCCCTCCGGCACAGGCGTCCCCTGACCCCACGTGACCCCACTCTCTGCGCAGTCTATTCAGAGCCATAAAGCAAGGGGCGGCCTTAGTCTCGAGCACGCATCAGCATCCCATATTACAAGAGACCATTACGGATATACATTCGGTTGTAAATTAATAAGACCATGTTTAAGACGGAGCCGCGGTCGTTCTGCAGCACAGGAGCCGCGCAGTCAGGCACAAGGACACAGAGTCGGCATCATGTACCCGAAGACAACCCACTCCATGACATGCATGTACCTGGATGCAGGGGCGACTGCCGAGCAAAGCATACTGTGGCGTCACAGGAACATATGTTGGACCGCATCGATGGAGACTTTCTCCTCAACAATGAGAAAAAGCTCAAGACAGACTACAAAGTAGAGGCTGCAGCGGTGAAACCGCCTGAGCAGGTCACGAGTTTGAGCTCTTGTGTCAAAACTCTCAGTTTGATGTAAGAAAAATAGAACAATAAAAAGTATATAGTGCCCACTATACATGGAGTGTTTTCTAGCTGCTTGATAATCCTTGGTATTAGGATTGTGCCCAGCAGATCTAGTTTAATCGACCTTGGATTGGATGACACGCTTGGTAGGCCCATCAATATCTGAACCTATTTGTAATTTGAACCAATGACTGGAGGCAGCGCAGTAAAGGATGCACTGCGCACTTTTGAATCAGAGCTATGTTACTATCAGGAATAGCCCATGTCCATCTTTGAATTTATAAATAAAGGCGGTGCGTACATATACTATAAATGTCAAAGGCAGACAGAGGCATGGCACATTCAGGAATTGGCTCCGCTCCACCTACTGTACAATTTAAAAATACAATTGGACCTTTTCATGATTGTGTGAGAGCATGTGCCGTGCACAGATGTATGACACTATATCAGAGTCTATAGTATCGACCGACAAACATATTGCATCCTCTACATTGTCTACCACTACATCGAAAAGGAAATTACACACACCTATCTGCTTACGTAGACTTACCGTGCGATCTAGTGTGTAGGTGGCTGTACTGGATGTAGTATCTTTGTGTAATGCGCGATTGTTGGGGTACACACACGCACATATGCAAAAACATTAGCAGTGTATAGCACCTGGGCTATAACTTTGGCCTCATATGTCATCAGGATTGGAAATACTTATATTATGCCACAAATAATATTTAGGTTTGCATGTTTTCAATTTAGTTGTTGTGAATTCCAGTGTGGCTTTTTCATTGTTTCTAATGGTCTAACAAACTGTAAAAAAAAAAGAACTGTGGTCAACAGTGTTTATTCTTGTTTACTCTGTACCAAAGATGCTTTTCCAGTGCTTATACATACATTTGCTTATGCATTATCTTTTAACGCAGTCTCTAAGCAGCCGGATACATCACAATAAAAAGGTTCCATAAAAGAACACTGAAAATACATAAAGGGCACGAGCCAACATAAATCTGCTTCTTTTAAATGCGGTTCTGAGCAGATAAGTTGTCTTCGTTTATGATTCCTTTATGACTTTGATTTATCTTGTTTCCCTATTTTGAATGAATTTGGCTGACACCCCCCTATCCTTCCTACTTTCTGCCTCCACACCGATTTCCAATTTATGGAAACCCCCCTTCTTTCTTTCCTCCTTTCCTCACCGGCTATCCCGTACAATATTGTGCATTTATTTGGTTCATTTGAATTAATTCCTGTAGGGGAAGAGATGTTCTCTCTCCTGAACCTTAAGCATCCCAGAAGCTCTGAATGGTGGCCTCAAGACCACGTGGCAAAACTCACCAAGAAGTGGTTGAGGTACCCATTGGAGCGCAATACACGTAATATCCTCAGATCTGAGTGCTCCAGACCTTCCATTGATGACAAAGCATGCCAAACTCCTAACTTAGATCCAGAGTTGATCAAGTTTCTTTTCAAACTTGGTCGGGCTCCACGTAAAGGCATGGAAAGGTCCCTTAAGAGGTGTCAAGATCGTCTCCTACACGTCCTAGGCCCACTAGCCAGGATTATCGACGCAGTGGAAGAGAGCCATATTAATGGCACTCCCCTTAATACGAACTTGATCAGGGGCTGGAGCCAGAGGGCTCTAATCCTGCTTGGCAATGCTAATGCTAGCTTAAATGCAGAGAGACGGAGAGTTGTCTTAACTAAAATAAACCCGAAACTCTTCGACATGGCTGACAAAGAGACCTCTCAGAACTCTAAGGGCTTACTTTTCGGAGAGGATCTCATAAAGTCTCTTGGCAAATACGTTGCAACTTTTACAGCCTTGGATAAGGCCCAACAGAACATGCGTAAGGTCTTTAATAATCTTTTTGGCCGGGCCGGAAGAAGGGGCCTCTCTTCCGGCCGATTTAACCAAAGGCCCTCAACAAGATCACGCAGTTTCGGAAGAGGCTTTCAGCAATTCAACAACTCACAGTTCTATCCCCAGAGAGGAGAGGCATGTGCTCCAGAAGATTCAGATCCCGCGGATCCTCCATCAATAACAACCCACCAAGTGAGTATTCTTCCCCTTCCTACCTCTCCTTCTTTACCCCAAAAGGTGGGAGGGAGACTCAAATTCTTATTTCAGATTTGGAAACTGATCACTCAGGATCCAAGGGTTTTAAATACCGTCAGGGGTTTCAGAATAGACTTTACGGAAACTCCTACTCAAATCTCTCTTCCAGGGGTCTTTCCACTCCCTTCGGAACAACAGAAAATAATAGAGAAAGAGATCTCATTCATGCTCCAAAAAGGAGCAATTATAGAAGTTTCTCTGGAAGAACTCAGATTCATAAGCACACTCTTCCCTGTAGAGAAAAAAGACAAGGGTTGGAGACCCGTGATAGATTTAAGACATCTAAACACATTTTTTGTCTACAGACACTTCAAAATGGAGGGGATCCATCTTCTGAGAGATCTTCTTCTGGAAGGAGACTGGTTAGTAAAATTGGACCTAAAGGATGCTTATTTCACCATTCCTATGGCTGAAATCCACTAACCCTTTCTCCAGTTCCTCTGGAAGGACCGCTTATATCAGTTCCAAGCCCTCCTGTTCAGTCTTTCTTCTTCCCCTTGGTGTCTTACCAAGGTTATGAGACCAATCGCCTCATACCTAAGTGAAAGGGGCATCCGTTTGATCATCTATCTAGACAACATTCTCATTATGTCGCAAGAACTTTCCCAAATATCTCAAGACAGTAATGGATCTACTAGAAAACCTGGGCTTCATCATTAACAAAGAAAAATCGGTCTTGAATCCTTCCAGGTCTCTGGAGTTTCTGGGCTTCACTGTAGATACCTCAAAATGTCTCCTCCTACTCCCTTCCAAGAAGATAGCCAAAATCAGGAAGGAAATTCGTCATGTCTTGAAGCAACAAGACTTTCCCCTGAGAGAACTGGCCAGACTACTCGGTCTTCTCTCCTCATCTATTCAAGGGATTTTTCCCGGTCCCCTAAATTATCGGGCTCTCCAAAGGGTGAAAGCGAGGGTCCTAAGGTCCGGCCTTTGGTGAGAAGATCGCGTTTCTCTAGACCGAGAAGCCAAGTTGGAACTGGCTCAGTCGCTCGAAAACTTGGACGCGTGGAACGGAAAAGTGATTTTTGGTTCAAAACCGGAATTTGTTATAGAATCAGGTGCCAGCCTCCATTGCTGGGGGGCTTTCCGTCTCAATCAGAACACGGGTGGCGTCTGGTCTCTCAGCACATAAACTACTTGGAACTCACAGCTGTCCTTTACGCCTTGATGAGCTTCAAGCACTCTCTCCAGGGCAGGTCAGTCCTCTTAAAGATGGACAACATGTCTGCAGTAGCCTATAAAAACCGTTTGGGTGGCACCAAATCTGCGGATCTATCGAATTTGGCCAAAAAACTTTGGATGTTCTGTCTGGAACACAAAATTGCTCTGAAAGCGGAATACCTTCCCGGGAAATCGAACATCTCAGCGGACTGGAATTCCAGATTCCTCCTAGATCGCAGCGATTGGAAACTCAACGTTTCTGTCTTCAGGTCTCTGGACAAAATTTGGGGACCTTTGGAAATAAACCTATTCGCGAGCAGACTAACATTTCAACTGGAATAATACTTTAGCTGGATGCCCGATCCCGGAGCTCTAGCAGTGAACGCCTTTCTCCAATCTTGGAAGGATCTCAGTACCTACGCCTTTCCCCCCTTTGCCATGATCCAAAGGGTTCTCCAGAAAGTGAGACACAAACAATGCTCCCTTGTTCTAGTAACTCCCTTCTGGCCCTCTCAAGCTTGGTTCCCCACCACTCTGGAGCTGGCATGCGAACCCCCCTTTCTAATCCCTTCCCTAGAATATCTCCTAACAGACATAGATGGCGGAATTCACCCCCTAATCCAAACAGGGAATTTGAACCTTCTTGCTTGGAAAGTGTCAGGAGATCCAATGAAGTCTCTGGAATTTCGTCTACAGCTGCAACTCTCCTCAGAGTCATGGTCTCCAGGTACCCAGAACAGATACAACAACATTTGGAGAAGTTGGGTTTGTTGGTGCCTGGAAAGGAACCTGGATTCCCTTAAGGCACCTATTGTTGACATAGTTAATTTTCTTTGTGAACAATTTGATAGAGGTCTTAGCTATAGAACCATCAACTGCTACAGGTCAGCTATCTCCGCTGGTCACTTTCTCGTGAATGGTAAAACGGTAGGTAAAAACGTTATTATTTGTAGAGTCAAAACAAAATTTGGAGATGCACCACTTAGCAGCAATATTCAATAAAGTCCTTTGAACAATAATTCTCTTAGGATCCATACAGTCGTTGTACACTGGTCAAGTTATTTTCTTTTTCTTTATTTAGTTCTTTGTAAAAGACAGACAGTCAACGCAAGTTATGAAGAACATTCGTCTAAGAAGACCTCCAAAACCCAAATACGATTCTCTTTGGGACGTTAAGCTAATTTTAGACCTGTTTTCTAATTGGCCAGATAACACTCTCCTAAACACAAAAATTCTTTTCAATCAAACTTGCTACTCTTTTATGTCTAATTTCTTGTCAAAGAGTCTCTGATGTCAAAGCTTTAGAGGTTTCTAATAGGTCCTATAACATGTTTGGTGTTAAATTTGAGATTTACAGAAGAACTAAGACTATGTCCGATTCAATTTTTTACCCTCGCTTTGTCTCTTGCCCTAAACTTTGTGTTGTCAATTGCTTGAGAGAGTACGATAATAGAATGTCTGTTTTTCGACCCCATGATGTCAACCAATTACTCATTTCCTTTGTTAAACCACATAAAGCTATATCCTCAACCTCCATTGCTAGGTGGATTAAAACCGCTATGAACTTAGCAGGCATTGACTTACGTAAATATCAAGCGCATTCTCTTAGAGGTGCTATGGCCAGCAAATCCCTCTGGTCTGGTGGTAAGTTGGATGACATCCTCCAAACTGCTGACTGGTCCATCGCTAGCACCTTTGCTCGACATTATTGCAAGCCTGTCGAACATATGTCTGATGTAGTCTTACAAAGCTACCAACATGCATAATGTAGCCTCCGTTCTTGTAATGAAATTGCGATTCTCTTATTACCATGACTAGAGAATCTGGATTTCATTAAAGACACGGAGGCTGACATTATCCCACCCATCCCTCTCTGGGATATGTTCTATTGTATTTATTTGCTCTTCTGTTTACAGTTCTAGCATATTAATTTATATTATTCAGTACTGCAATTTTTTATTGCTTTATTTCTTTGTATTTCCTCCAATATTCACTTCTCTCTCTTTTCAGATATCCCTTCCTCACTACGAGACGTTTGGATCCTTCTTCACTTCTTCCTGCTTCGCAGTTTACACCTGAGGATCCTCTGAAGTTATTTGGACATTTTGAAGTCTTTTTGTCTTTCATGGACTTATCCTGCTCTGTATTTTCACATTTTAAAGAGGCAGATTTATGTTGGCTCATGCCCTTTATGTATTTTCAGTGTTCATTTATGGAACCTTTTTATGGTGATGTATGCGGCTGCTTAGAGACTGCATTAAAAGATAATGCATAATGCAGCCTCCGTGTCTTTAATGAAATCCAGATTCTCTAGTCACGGTAATAGGAGAATCACAATTTTCCTGCATGTTTGTGGCAAGAACAAGCCAGCTCAATAATTTTTAATTAGATGTGACTACAGTGTTTTGTACAGATGATGCTGCCAGGTTTCAAGCCTTGTTTCGTCATCATAAGTTCAAATCTTTGTTTTGACAACACAGCAGCACGATTAAAGTTGAACTTATCTTGGTGATTTCGGGGCTCTTTCTACTTCAGTGTGCAGGTTCATGACAGGTCCAGGCAGCCTGTGTTTGCCAAAACTGCTCCATCTACAGCACATACGAGGAAACACGGAGCAGTGGTTGCCTCTTCATATTTCTGAGCTGTACTCTGTCAAGCCCATACACAAACACATACATTTTCTGAGTTAATGTATGCACTAAAAGAAGCACATTTGCGCCAAAACCAGCTAAAGGACCTCTATGACGTGGCACATGGGCACTGAGCATGTTCATGGTATACCCCCTGATCTTTCGGTATGACAGGATGCAGCTCCTATAAGCATGCCTCTCTAGAACATCTCAACTCAAACCAAAAAAACAGGAATGTTGGGTCCAGTGTTTTATGGGAGTACATTGGTTCTGGTGGAATTTATGTGCACAATCATCTTTGTCTCCACGGTTGTGATTCCTGAGCTTTCGGAAAGCAACATTACGTCCCGTTGTTAGTGAAGGCCGCTGTTAGTAAAGGAGGCTGCTAGTGAAGGCCGCTGCTAGTGAAGGCCGCTGCTAGTGAAGGCCGCTGTTAGTGAAGGCCGCTGCTAGTGAAGGCCGCTGTTAGTGAAGGAGGCTGCTAGTGAAGGCCGCTGTTAGTGAAGGCCGCTGCTAGTGAAGGCCGCTGTTAGTGAAGGAGGCTGCTAGTGAAGGCCGCTGCTAGTGAAGGCCGCTGTTAGTGAAGGAGGCTGCTAGTGAAGGCCACTGCTAGTGAAGGCCGCTGCTAGTGAAGGCCGCTGCTAGTGAAGGCCGCTGTTAGTGAAGGCCGCTGCTAGTGAAGGCCGCTGCTAGTGAAGGCCGCTGTTAGTGAAGGAGGCTGCTAGTGAAGGAGGCTGCTAGTGAAGGCCGCTGCTAGTGAAGGCCGCTGCTAGTGAAGGCCGCTGCTAGTGAAGGCCGCTGCTAGTGAAGGCCGCTGCTAGTGAAGGCCGCTGTTAGTGAAGGAGGCTGCTAGTGAAGGCCGCTGCTAGTGAAGGCCGCTGCTAGTGAAGGCCGCTGCTAGTGAAGGCCGCTGTTAGTGAAGGCCGCTGCTAGTGAAGGCCGCTGCTAGTGAAGGCCGCTGTTAGTGAAGGAGGCTGCTAGTGAAGGCCGCTGCTAGTGAAGGCCGCTGCTAGTGAAGGCCGCTGCTAGTGAAGGCCGCTGCTAGTGAAGGCCGCTGTTAGTGAAGGAGGCTGGAGCCACGATGGGGCCACTTGCTCTCTTGTTCAGCTGTGAACCTGCTGACCGCTGTGCTCCAAAATGTAGTGAACGAAGAGCCGAAGCCATCTGCTGTGACTCATGCTGAAATCACTGGAATGGAAGTGGGTTGTAGGGGGCCAGGGACCTCGCGGCTGGCACCATACGCCGCGACTCATGCTGAAATCACTGGAATGGAAGTGGGTTGTAGGGGGCCAGGGACCTCGCGGCTGGCCACCCCGGCTTAGTAAATGTCTAGGCATGGTCAGAGTAGGTCATAGTAGGGTGTCCATCACAGAAAACTGCTTAGAGGTAGTGGCTGAATTAATAATGTTTGGGCACCAAAGCAGGAAATGTCCAGCAAAATCTGGGGTTTTCTGATTCCTACTGAAAAACAAATATCCCTTTTGGTGGAGTTTTATCGTTTAAAATCCGCTTTAACGGAAAACCAGAAACCCTAATCATATGGCTACTTTTTTTAAAAGAAACAAATCTTTATTAATTTGAATAGCAGTAACTTAGCAACCACAAGCCACACATTACCTAAAAGAGTCAGTAGAGATATACATGCGCTTATTTGCGGGTTTAAGCAAAGAATAAACAATTGACACATTTAGCAGTGTATAAACAGTAACAACGACTCCGGAATGACAGTAGTGTCAACATATTTGGCATTGCATACCCCAAATCCCGCTAACCCATTAATCAACAGTGAAATCAACTAAACTTGGGTTTGTGGTCATTCGCATTCGGCCCGGGGGTTACGTAGTGGGGGAGAAGAGGGAGAAAGAAGCAGGGGGTGGTAAGGAAAAAGGATTGCCTTGCATCAGCGAATAAGAAGCTAGTGCCGCCGTGGACCTAGGGTTGGCCTTCAGTTTTGCGTGGGTTGTACCTAGCTAATCATATTGCACCTTAACAGACCAATTAAGTTGGCAGACACATTCTTAGTTTGGCATTGAAAATGTTTGTTCAGGACTAATGTGTTTTTAAGTCCTCTCCAGTTTAAGACACATGTTGGAAATGGCCCTTTTTGCTGGGTCATCCCTAAGCTTTTTGCCTTCCTCCTGAATTTGTTCTAACCTGTTTTTGTTGGCTTTATGACTCTGGGCACTTTACCACTGCTGATCAGTGCTAAAGTGTATATGCTCTCCCTGTGTAAATATGACGTGAATTGGTATATCCATGATTGGCTTATTTGGTTTGCCTGTTAGTCCCTAGTAGCGTGGCCTGTGTGTGCCCGGGGCTGGTAAACCAAATGCTGCAGGTGGGCCTGCAGCGCTGGTTTGCGCCACCCACAGAAGCAGTGTGTCTCAGACCTGCCATTGCAGAGTCTGTGTGCAGTCCAGAACTGCCATCTTGGCTGTGAAGTGCACCCACTTCCCAGCCCCCAAACCTTCCGTTGGCATCATGTAAGCCACCCCTATGGTAGGGTGCATTGTATGTGTAAGGCAGAACATGCCCTGATGTGTGTAGCATGTCCTGGTAGTGAATTACACCCAATTTCGTTTTTCAGTACTGTAAGACTACCTGTTCTCCATAGGCCAGAATGGGAGGTTTGGCTATTACATTCTATAGTCCTAACTGACCCCAGGAACATGGTGGAAAAAGAAATTTAGTATACCTGAGCGCAGAATATTAAAATACATCTTTTAGAAAGTAGGTCTTTTCTTGCCTAGGCCTTCCAGTGTGCTCTGTTGTTATGTGTATTGGCTGTCTGGTTCTGGAGTGACAGGGCTGGGGAATTCCAGGAGACAGGGTGAGGTGTCCCAGTGGTGAATAGAGAGATCTGCATCTAGATGGGTGGGAGGAGTTGCACCTGGGACCTGAATAAGGCTGTGCACAATGCTGGCTCCACCTCCTATGGTGCGTCTGATGTCTCTGCCCTGCACCCTGAAAGGAAAGAAGCAGCCTGGTAAACAAAGTGCTCCAGGACTGAGCAGAACTGGTTCTGGCTGGGTTCAGTAACTTGTGACTCTTTAGAACAAAGACTTTTGGGGTATAAATGTCTGTGCTGAAACCCCTACAATTTGTATTGCTCCTGGACAACAAGAAGAACCTCTGTCCGTGTAACTGAAGGAATCTGCAGGAGGTGACTGTCCTTGTGCTTGTGTGCTGTTTCTTGGATTCTCCTGCAGTGGTTGCTACTGGACTTGGAAGAAGAGGAAAAGGACTTTGAAGGAACTTTTATTTTATCTTGCTACAGCAATCACCCAAGGGCTAGAAGAGAGCTAGCCTCCTGCTGGAGTCTCAGGCACATCAGACTCCACCACCAGCCTCCTGTTTTCTCCCATCGAGGATTTCTATCTGCAGGCGAGGCTCCTATGAGTTCCAGGGCCTCTAGTTCCACTGTGGAGAAGAGAGTGCTGAAAATCGTCGCTAACGCTGGTTTGCGAGCCGCCGCAGCTGAAGCGCATACGAAAAATCATTGCGCTGCTGCCGCTGAGTGCTCGCTACCGGAGATCATCGCACTACACGTTTGCGGGCTGCCACATGCTCGCTGACCTCAAGATTATCGCATCGCATGTTTGCAGGCCTCCAAGTGCTCGCTAACCAAAGATCATCGCATCGAGTTCATCGCTTCACGACATCGCAGCGCGGACGCCGAGCGTTGGCCATTTTCATCGCATCAGGATCGCAGCTCCCTCGCGGAGCGCCATTTCTTTTCATCGCAACAAGATCGCACACGCAACAGGCTCGGCGCATCATCCTCCCTTGCGACAAGGATTTCAACGCATCGCCGGCTTAGCGTGGAGAAGTTCGTCGCTTTGTCCTGCACACAGATCAGCGCGTTATCCTCCCTTGTGGCAAGGATTCAACGCATCGCTGGTCACGCGTGAGGAAAATGATCGCTACAGCTCCTTAGCGACATATTGGTTGCTTTGCTACAGAATCCAGGTATTTTGTGAGTAAAAGGGTTGCAGAGACCACTGCCTTGAACTGAACTCCTCTTTGTACACTTTGAACTATTTTTGCAGCCTTTCAAGAGTAACCCTATTTTTCTAGTATTGTGGATGTTTACTGTTATTGGTCTTGTGTTAAGTCTATATATAAAAAAACGTATTTTTATAACTACTTGTGTGGTGTCCCTTTGTAGTGTTCTTCACTGTGGTACTGTGTATGGTCATAAATGCTTCACACACTGCCTCTGAGATAAGCCTAGCTGCTCGTGCTACGTTACCACAGGGTTGAGCAGGGGTTATCAAAGGGTGTAGGCTGCTTACTCTGACTTAGGAAGAAGGGTCCCTACTTGGACAGTGGCCAGCCATTGCCAACTAGAGACCCCCATTTCTAACAACACATCTTCCAGAGGTTTGAGGATGAGCTTCTAAGTAAAGACCTTGTTTGAAATCCTGAATGACTTCATTTTCAATTCGCTACAATTGATGTCTAGTTTATTAAAACTCTCGACGTTCTCAGGGCTTTTTGTTGATTGTCCAAACCCTCGAGAGGTTTTATCCAAAAATACACTTTAAATTTCCTATTTCAGAACGTTGGTGCTCAAGTATTGGGTATGGAAACCTTTGTCCCTGATGAGGCTGATAGGAGATTGAAATGAACAGCTTAAGAAGCATTGGCACACAGATGCAGCCTCGCTTGAGTCCTCTGTGCACCTCTCTTGGGTTCAGGCATTGGGACAAAGATGCAGCCTCGCTTGAGTCCTCTGTGCACCTCTCTTGGATTCAGGCATTGGCACACAGATGCAGCCTCGCTTGAGTCCTCTGTGCACCTCTCTTGGATTCAGGCATTGGCACACAGATGCAGCCTCGCTTGAGGCCTCTGTGCACCTCTCTTGGATTCAGGCATTGGCACACAGATGCAGCCTCGCTTGAGTCCTCTGTGCACCTCTCTTGAATTCAGGCATTGACCCACAGATGCAGCCTCGCTTGAGGCCTCTGTGCACCTCTCTTCGATTCAGGCATTGGCACAAAGATGCAGCCTCGCTTGAGTCCTCTGTGCACCTCTCTTGGATTCAGGCATTGGCACAAAGATGCAGCCTCGCTTGAGTCCTGTGTGCACCTCTCTTGGATTCAGGCATTGGCACAAAGATGCAGCCTCGCTTGAGTCCTGTGTGCACCTCTCTTTGATTCAGGCATTGGCACAAAGATGCAGCCTCGCTTGAGTCCTCTGTGCACCTCTCTTGGAATCAGGCATTGGCACACAGATGCAGCCTCGCTTGAGTCCTCTGTGCACCTCTCTTGGATTCAGGCATTGGCACAAAGATGCAGCCTCGCTTGAGTCCTCTGTGCACCTCTCTTGGATTCAGGCATTGGCACATAGATGCAGCCTCGCTTGAGTCCTCTGTGCACCTCTCTTGGATTCAGGCATTGGCACAAAGATGCAGCCTCACTTGAGTCCTCTGTGCACCTCTCTTGGATTCAGGCATTGGCACAAAGATGCAGCCTCGCTTGAGTCCTCTGTGCACCTCTCTTGGATTCAGGCATTGGCACATAGATGCAGCCTCGCTTGAGTCCTCGGTGCACCTCTCTTGGATTCAGGCATTGGCACAAAGATGCAGTCTTGCTTGAGTCCTCTGTGCACCTCTCTTGGATTCAGGCATTGGCACACAGATGCAGCCTCGCTTGAGTCCTCTGTGCACCTCTCTTGGATTCAGGCATTAGCACAAAGATGCAGCCTCTCTTGAGTCCTCTGTGCACCTCTCTTGGATTTAAGCATTGGCACAAAGATGCAGCCTCGCTTGAGTCCTCTGTGCACCTCTCTTGGATTCAGGCATTGGCACATAGATGCAGCCTCGCTTGAGCTCTCTGTGCACCTCTCTTGGATTCAGGCATTGGCACAAAGATGCAGTCTCGCTTGAGTCCTCTGTGCACCTCTCTTGGATTCAGGCATTGGCACACAGATGCAGCCTCGCTTGAGTCCTCTGTGCACCTCTCTTGGATTCAGGCATTGGCACAAAGATGCAGCCTCGCTTGAGTCCTCTGTGCATCTCTCTTGGATTCAGGCATTGGCACAAAGATGCAGCCTTGCTTGAGTCCTCTGTGCACCTCTCTTGGATTCAGGCATTGGCACAAAGATGCAGCCTCGCTTGAGTCCTCTGTGCACCTCTCTTGGATTAAGGCATTGGCACAAAGATGCAGCCCTGCTTGAGTCCTCTGTGCACCGCTCTTGCATTCAGGCATTGGCACACAGATGCAGCCTCGCTTGGGTCCTCTGTGCACCGCTCTTGCATTCAGGCATTGGCACACAGATGCAGCCTCACTTGAGTCCTCTGTGCACCTCTCTTGGATTCAGGCATTGGCACAAAGATGCAGCCTCGCTTGAGTCCTCTGTGCACCTCTCTTGGATTCAGGCATTGGCACAAAGATGCAGCCTCGCTTGAGTCCTCTGTGCACCTCTCTTGGATTCAGGCATTGGCACACAGATGCAGCCTCGCTTGAGTCCTCTGTGCGCCTCTCTTGGATTCAGGCATTGGCACAAAGATGCAGCCTCGCTTGAGTCCTCTGTGCACCTCTCTTGGATTCAGGCATTGGCACAAAGATGCAGCCTCGCTTGAGTCCTCTGTGCACCTCTCTTGGATTCAGAAGTTCAGGTCCTCTTTGGGCCACAATAGAGTGATCCTGTTTCTATTGGAGAAGAGGTGGCTGAAGAAGTTGAGGTGGAAGGGGAGGGCTCACTCAGACCTGACTCTTGACCAGTGCCCACTTTGGGTGAAGAGTGTAAAGAGCTCCAGAAGGCATCCAGCGAGGTACCATTGACTCCTCGAGGGGCATGCTGGATAATGAAGTCTTGCATATAACACTGATTGTAGTGCTTGGGTGTTACTAACCTGTAACGTGATCGTTGTCATTGATCGACTTTTTCTGCAAGACACAACTTCTCACAACTAGTTTATAATGGTTTTGTATCCAGATTAAGGTCTCTGAATGCTCTCACTTCATTTTTAGGGATATGCTCCATTCGGCCTTTATTGAACACTTTCAACGCTCCTTGATTACATATTTGTTCATTTTCAACAGCAACAGACTTCCAGCAAATGCTTAAGTGCCTTCCAGTTATTGGAGTTTGGCTCTCTGAAGTGCCTCTAATTTAGAAGGATCAACAGCTTTATGCAGCGGTGTCTAACTGAAAGGGAGTGGGGCTGTTGCACAATGTTGAATGCAAAGGTATTGTCATTACGTAACTGGCAGGCAAGCTTGTGTGAAATGGGTTACACAGCGAGCAAGGGACCCACGTCTTGGCATATCCGTCCCACTTAGGGCAAAAAGTGCTACAGCAACAAATGATTGGCTGAATAACAGAGTTAATCAAACATTCACCCCCCAGTCAAGAGATCTGGGTAAAATCCATTGTTCTTTTGCTCACTACGCCACCCCAGTTTGGACCCAAATTTATTCAAATCAGGCTTGACCCTGCTCCTCCTGGGAACAGTCCAACTCGAACTGCCAGGCTCAGTCCTCACTGTACCGAAAACAAGCATCTTGGGACCGGTTTCAGGGTTTCACCCCTCATCAGCCAGGCGAGCTTGAAACCAGTGGTACAGCGAGCAAGGGACCCACGTCTGGGCAAACCCATCCCACATAGGGCAAAACGTGCAACAGCATCAAATGATGGACGGAATGCTAAGGCTGGTGAGGGGTGATATACACCGAAGCCGGTCACAGGATGCTTGTTTCTGGTCCAGGGAGGACCTGGCTTGGCAGTTTGGGCTGGATTGTTGACACCATTCTCTGCCGCTGTGCTCCCTTTCTTTTGCTGGGGCTCTGCCGTTTTAGGCTTTGATGCTTTGGGCTGAGCTGCCTTTAGTTTCAATACCTTGGTTGGGCTGTTCTTGGTCACTTGCAGATTCACAGCCTTGGCTTGGCCTGTACTCTTGGCAGCTTTCTTGGCTGGGCAGCTTTGGGCTTCATGGGGCTCTTGGGGGTTATCAGTCTCTCCCCTCTAGAACAGGCAGTGTGTGGTGCTCTCATGGCCAGGCTCTTGCATGGGTGGCACTTGGTAGGTTGCAGGGTACTATGTGGGTGAGTGTCCGTTCCTGGACAGGATTCCTTCAGTTCAGTCATAAAAACTCGCCCTGCTATGACTCTGACAATAAGACTATGTGCGCCCTACCTCAACAGTCAATCAATGCTGATTCTTTTCCTCCTCGTGTCTGCCAGCTTCCTCCAGACTAGGTTCTGTCTATCTATGTATCAGTTATTTTTTTCAGTTCTCTGCTCAGTGGTGGTGTCCACTGAGTTTCAGGGCTGCAAATCTCTTGTGCCTAATGTGTGTACAGACTTAAAATAACTAAGTAGGTACCTTTGTAACTTTGCTTGACTTTGAGCAGGGCCTCACAGTGCTTGAGGGCTGCTGAAGGAATAGTATGACTCTGCAGTCCTCTAATGGAGTATGCTAGTATTGCCAGGTGCGTCTAGATTCTCGCACCCCACTGATCTCGCCACCTCTGGCCTGCAGCTCTGCGATTCCTGGCCCTCTCACTGCCGCTGAGCCGTCTCTCCTCACAGGAATACATCTGTTTGTCTTTCATGCAGCAGTACTGTGTAGCATAGCCGCATCTTCTTGCCTGCAGACAGCAGCCAGTGCTGCAGTCTCTCGGTCCTGCACAGGACTCTTTCCCAGGTATGGGTTCTCTCTCATGCCTGTGGGGAAGATGGGTAGATGACAGGAGGCACACAGCGCTCTCTGCACCGGGGAGGGTTTGTGAGCCCATCCTGGTCACTGTGAGGGAGCAAGAAGATAAACCTAGGCACTCCAATTTGTTCAAAAATTAATTAATGGATAATTATTCTATCCTTTGCGACCCTCAATTCAGACAATGCACAAATGTGTAGCTTGCTATTCCAGTTAATGTATAAAATACACACATTAGATAATACCATTAATTCAAAGACAAGAAGTACAATTTCCAAAGATGGAGGGCATAGTGCAGTGTATCAACAGCCGACATGTGTTTTGTTACAAACAGTAACTTTTTCAAGGCTTAGATAAACATTGAGTAAAATTAATTCGTCTTCGATAGATGTCCAAGGTCTTCTCATAAGGATGACTATCACCACATCGTTTCCGTGGATCTGTGAAGATATCAGTTAAGCATTAAGTGCTATGGCGCATCGAATTCGGCCAACCAGTTTTGTCAAACTGACCCAATATTAGCAGCGAGAAAAAAAAAAACGGGTAACCAGATGAAATGGTTTGTTTTAAAGTTCCTTGGTTAATATCACATATATTCTCGTACTCACATGGGTTGATGTAGGTCCTTGACGAATTAAGACTAGGTACCTGTCGCCCTTAAAATTGGCTGTATGATATTAACCAAGGAACTTGAAAACAAACCATTTCACCTGGTTCCTCGTTTTTTTTTTCTTTTTCTCGCTGCTAATATTGGGTCAGTTTGACAAAACTGTTTGGCCGAATTAGATGTGATACAGCACTTAATCCTTAACTGATACCTTCACGGATCCACGGAAACTGTGTGGTGATAGCTTTGTGCTGAACATAACATACAGAGCCATCTAAATAGGATTTGGTCATCCTTACTAGAAGACCTTGGACATCTATCGAAGATGAGTTAATTTTACTCAATGTTTATCTGAGCCTTGAAAAAGTTACTGTTTGTAACAAAACACGTGTCGGCTGCTGATTCAACAGGGTGTACACTGCACTATGCCCTCCATCTTTAGAAATTGTGCTTCTTGTCTTTGAATTAATGATATTATCTAATGTGTGTATTTTATACATTAAATGGAATAGCAAGCTACACATTTGTGCATTGTCTGAATTGAGGGTCGCAAAGAATAGGATAATTATCCATGAATTAATTTTTGAACAAATTGGAGTGCCGAGGTTTATCTTCTTGCTTAATATTTACACTGGGTTCAATTGAACCACAGTGAGTTGACGCCTGTGGTAGTGGGGTGTATTGTTCTTGACCTCGAGGGGCACCTATAGTATAATTCAAGTCTCACTACATAAGAATAATGTGCTACCATTAAACCACTACTACCGTTTGTCAAGTACTGTGAGGGAGCGTCAGGCTCCCTTAATGCCGGTTTTGCAGCCCTGTTCAGGGGCGGCAGGGCGAACATGCTGCTATTTCACCGGTCTGGACTGGGTTAGCTTTGCGCATTGCTGACTCCCCTTCGGGACTTTTCTCGATGCACCGCAGGTCCCATCTGGTGTCACTCCTTCCCACCTCCCCAATTAGTGCTGCTTGCAGACTTTCAATCTGAACTTTTAGGCAGTCCTGCGCCATGTTCGTAGCAGATAGGTGACAGCTGGCTGGTGCAGTATGTTCTTTCCTCGCACTATCACAGCGTGTCACGTAGTCAGTGTCTCGGTGACATGCCTGCCCGAAACGGGGTGGAGGGGCTTCGATCCATTTATGTCTCCGGCACAGCTCACTGTGCCACTGGAATCAAGCTATTCTGGCTGAAGAGGGTTGAAACCCTGAAACCAGTCCTAGGAAGCTTGTTTCCGGTCCAGGGAGGATCTGGCTTGGCAGTTCGGGCTGGACTGTTCCCATGAGGCACAGGGTCAAGACTGATTTGCATATGGCCATGTCTAAACTGGGGTGGCATGGTGAGCAAAAGAATAATGAATTTAACCTAGATCTCTTGACTGGGGGTGAATGTTTTGATTTGTTCTGCATTCCGTCCATCAATTGTGTCTTTTGCTTTCTCGCCCTAAGTGCGCCAGTATGCCCAGACGTGGGTCCTGGGCTCACTGTGCCACTGGAATCAAGCTATCCTAGCTGAAGAGTGGTGACACCCCGAAACCGGTCCTAGGATGCTTGTTTCCGGTCCAGGGAGGAGCTGGCTTAGCAGTTCGGGCTGGACTGTTCCCATGAGGCACAGGGTCAAGACTGATTTGCATATGGCCAGGTCTAAACTGGGGTGACATAGTGAGCAAATGAATGATGGATTTAACCCAGATCTCTAGACTGGGGTGAATGTTTTGATTTGTTCTGCATTCCGTTCATCAATTGTGTGTCTTTTTCCTTCACGACATAAGGCTGTGCTCCCATCTCACAAGTGAGGTCATACCGCCTCACCGCTATTGTAATAGCTAGGGCCCTATGCCCTCATGCAGCACCAATGACCACTCAGACACATAGTTGGGGTAACTAGAACTGGCCCAGGGCATGTATGCCGGCCTCTTTTATTGGCAGGGTCACCTGACCAGTGACCTCTGTGATTGTATGGGTGCAGAAGCCAGCCCTCGGGTAGTAGCTGGCTACATAGGGCATAAGCTGGAACACCAGACTGAGTCCAGCAGATCTCTACACCAGGTTCTGAGGAATACTGGGTTACCCCATATTTGACACTGCGGGCCTGACCAGAAGCAGAGAGAACGTGCCACAGAGAGCTTATATCAAGGATCTTTAGTTGGTTTTCCTTTTTATTTAGCCTCTTTCAGAGGTGTCGGTGGAGCTCAAGAGAGGATGTAGCCTTGGTGCTAGAGCTGCCGACTTCGGAGCTGGAGAACCGGGTTCGAGCCTCAGCGTCGGCTCAGCAGCCTGTGATTTTGGTCAAAATATTTAATCTCCCTGTGCCTACCAAAAAGATGGATGAGTCCTTGTGTAACGTAACAGGTGCTGATGTAAAGCGCTCCAATACCTTCGGGTCAAGTTCGCACTACATAAATCTGCAAATAAAAAAAACAAAAAAACTGGTGACTTGAGATAATAGAATTCTTTCAGAAGCTCTAAAATCCCAGATTGGTAGTCCTGTTGCTCGTTTGTGGTAAGCAATCTATCATCAGGTGTTGCTGTCACTGTCTCCCCTGCACAAACTCGGCTTCAGCGAGCAGTGTCTCTGTAGAGTACGTAAGTTGTTATTGTTTCAATGCTTTTGTACTTTCTCGTGTTGTTATTATGAACGCTCTGTGTTCTGTGGCGTGCGCTGCCTGTTAGAAGGTTTTCTTTCAAGTGGAGCTCGTGTAATACCTCTGTTGTGGCAGAGCATTCCAAAACGGATGAAACTGACTCTTCGGTTGGATTGCTGCCACAACAGACGTGCTCCTGTGACTTCCTTATACTTATGAAGATTTGAAGAATAAAGAACATCTAATCAAAGGATTATCTTTGTGGACATTACTTACTTCATATTGGTTTACCACAGGATTCATCTCTTCACAGTCTCTCTACCTACTATAAATTGTCTCTGGCAGGCAGCATTTATACTGCGCATGCTCAATTGACAAAAAGCAGTATCTCTCTGGTGCGCACGTTCAGATGGTTCAAACGTTGATTCTAGGGCACATGCTCAGTTGTGCGAGCCGTGTCTCTGCCATACGCATGCTCTGATGGGTATGTAGTTTCCCTGCTTGTTGCATGCTGAGTTGGGTGGAAGTAGTCCATGTGATGCGCATGCTCAGTTGAGTGAGTAGTTTTCTTGCCATGCGCATGCTCAGTTAGATGAGTAGTGCCCTGTAATGCGCATGCTCAGTTGGTGACTGTAATCCTTGGGCGCTGGGACTCATGGCCCAGATGCGGGGTTCCTCTGTGGCTTTGTCTGGACGAAGAGCGGTGATTACTAATATGGTTCCCGCGGCCTCCTGTCCCTGCCAAACTCTCCACAGCGGCGTGCCGTCGCTGTCTGCCCCTCACGGCTCGGGTGTAAGCTGAAAGAAGGTGAGGAGTGAGGTAGGAAGGGAAGGGCTCAGTCCATTTTACAGCACACTTGCCTTGAAGCATAGGTCTCAGCGCCTTGAAGCTTGCAAGCGCCATCCCTCATGAACTCCAGGCGGAAGTGTTCCAGAGTCTCCCTCCATCCCCGGAGGCCTGTGGAGGAGGCATGGCTGCCAGACTTCACTCACGGGTCTCGGTGTGTGCCTCTGCCCAGCAGGGCTCCTGGTGCCACACTTACAGCGAATCTCCACCCTGACGGGTATGGGGTGTGCTCGCATCGGATGTGCACCTGTATCCGAGGGATAACAGCATCCCAGCTCCCTGGCAGAGAAGCATTGTCTGCAAACACCCGAAATACAGTGAAATCCCATCAAAAGCTTCCTGTGAGTCTAAACACCGTCCAGCATAATCGGAGGTTCGTGCTGTTCCCCTCTCGTTACTTCCCATAGCGTGTCAGGGGGGTAGTGTCATGCCACTACAGTCCTCCCACGTGTGAAACTCCACCAGCACTAACATTTGCACCACTTGTGCTGGTGCCAATGCTTGTTAAATCTTGGACCCTCTGCCGTTCTCATCATTTATTATATAGTTTTAGATAATTGTTGCTAATCCATAATAGTTCCTTTAGATAAGTTGTAACATCTATTAATTACATAAATGGTAAAACTGACCAGTCTTAGTTTAAAACGGTTAACGTAAAGATGTATAGGTGAATATCCCTATAGAAACAGTCTGTGGTCCAAAAAGGTTTCTAGCATTTAGAAAAATATAACACTTAGTATCAAAACTGCCTGATGAAACCATTAGACTCTGTACTTTGTTTCCAAACAGCACATCATATGCCTTTCAATAGGTGACCTCAGGGATTCCCCCGGATGTGTCAGTTTAATATGAGCAAACGAGTAGCTACAATGTATCCCTCATTGCTTGTGATTGGGGGAAGGAGGGGACCTTTCCCGCTCAGGAGCTGTGCAACTGGTGAAGTCTCTGCACCGCTTTACCCAAGGATCGGATGGGCCCCCTTGGTGACACCACCCGTTCTTCTGTGCATATGATGTCAGTCTGCTTGGAAAAGATTGTGGAAAGAAGGTAAATGGTGCAGTTTCCACAACATTTCTCTGTTTCCTCACCACTCACTATCCGTCTGCATTCAAGGCTTGTGCCCTGGACCTTGACTGGAATTCATTATTTTGGGACAGAAAGGCATCGTCTGGAAATTGGAGAGGGTCGTGGGGGAGTTGGCAGAGCCACTTATAAACTGTGTTCTGAACCATTCCATGATAAACAGTATGTGCAGTTTTCAAAGACTGCTGGATAAATTATTACGAGCAACTTATCATTATATTTAACTTCTTGCTTCAACACATAACATAGGAGCAGGTTAGCTAGGATGCCAGGTTTTTGGCTTGATTGCCCTCTGATGAAATGTTTCATTCTTTTTTCTGCCTCCTTTGCAGGCTCATGAGTGCTGAACTTCAAAAGGTCAGAATGAGTTGGCGAGGGTCTACGCCGCTGAAAACAACCATGCTTAGTTCATCTGAACGTGTGCGAGCATTTCATGTCCATAAGTCTTCCACCTCAACACCCGAACCTGAGCTGAGTTCACATCCTGGAACGGCGGGGAGGCTGGAAGCCCAGCTCTGGCGAGAGGCAATTGATAAAGAGTTTGCAAAGCTACCAACACCTAGCACCCAATCTGTAGGTTCTTTCCAAGAAACACACCTCAAAACTGCTGAGAAAGGTCATACGAGCAGCCCCAGTGCATTTGAAAACAGGAACTGTCTAGCCCCTCATTTGATCTCACACACACAAAGGACCCGTGGGCCTGAGCCCCATGCAAGGGACACCGCCAGCCCAGTAATTCTATCCTTGCTAGAGCGCTTGGATGCCAAGCTGGATGTCTTGCATAACACCATGGGTGATGTGCCTTCTAAAGTTGCTGAGCTCATGGAGAAAATCTGGATAGCAAAGGGTCCTGATTACATGGAAAACTATGCCAGGCCTGTGGGGATGGTCAGTCTGGTGACCCTAAGAGATAGTACTGTCAGAAGTCCACCTCCAGCCTCTCTTCCATTCAGTCCAGCTGAGCCAAACCTATGTCTTCAGCCAAGAACCACACCAGATGGACATGAACCGCAGCAGGACCAGTGCATTCAGTCAGGGTTTTTAAATGTGCAGCAATCACAACAGAACCAACGCACACAACGAATGTCTGCAGGTAAGCATGAACCACAGCAGGACCAGTCCACACAATGCAGGTTTCCTGCTGGTCAGGGACCACAGCAGGACCAGTGCAAGCATCCAGTGTTTCTTGATTGGGGAGAAGCAGAACAAAATCAGTGCATGCAAACTGTGTGCTTAGATGGGAAAAACCCACAGCGGGACCCTTGCATACATCCAGCATTTCCTGATGGCCAGGAACTACAGCAGGAGCAGTACTTGCAAACAGTGTTTTGTAATGGGCAAGAACCTGGAAAGACCAAGCGAATGAAGCCGGTGTTTCCAGATAGGCATCAACCACGACTGGACCAGTGCACACAACCATTATTTACAGATAGGCAGAAACCACAGCAGGACCAGTGTATGCACCCAGTGTTTTCAGATGGAGACCAACCACAGCAGAACCTGTATATGCAGCCAGTGTTTACAGATAAGCAAGAACCACAACACGACCAGTCCATAGAACCCATGCTTGCAGAAGAGAAGAAACCTCAGCAGGACCAGAGCATGCAACCGGTGGTTCCTGATGGAAAGGAAGCACACGAACATCCACAGAAAGAACGGTTGTCTCATGAGAGTTGGAACGCACACCAGAATCAGTGCCCACAATTAGCACTTCCTTACGGACTCATCCCACCCCAGAACCTCAGCCCACAATTGGAGATTCCTGCTGAGAACATACAAGGGTTTACAGAGAAGATGGAGACAAATGACCATGTAAAGCAAGAGCAAACTCCTGAAGGTAGGTTGGGCTCAACAGAGAAGCAATCCATATATCCAGAAGAGCATAAACCTCATCAGGACCAGCACGTACAGCAAGTCTTTCGAAATGACCCAGAACTACATGGACATCTGAAGCAAGAATCAGTGTCTTTTGGTAGTTGGGGCTCACACCATAACCATACCCAGCAACCCACCTTTGGCGAGGTTCATGAATCTGAACAGGACAGACGTATAGAACCAGTGTTTCCCAAAGGGACTGAATCAGATGGACTCCTTAAGCTTTTGTCTCTTGATAGTTTCGACAGAGACCAGAACCGGTGCCTAAAGCCACCGTTTCCTGATAGGCGGGATCTACATCAGGCCTACAAGATTGAACCTTTGTCACCTGAGACACCACATCCGCCTGAGCCCCCGTCATGCCTGGGAAGGTGTTCTCTTAACAGTGATGGATCTTCTGTGACTGGCTCATTGGAGAGAAGAGGTGCAAAATCAGGTATTACGCAGTTTACGAACTCCCCAGGTATGTATGCTTTGCCAGAAGGTTGGTCTATAGATAAGTCGAGGTGTGTGGGGCTGCAGAGAGGCAGAAAAAAGTAAACAGTACAAGTCGGTCTGTAGCTGAACCACCAGAACACACTATTACCAACATCACATAAGTTACACAGTTGCCAATATTCGAAGGCCAATAAGAGGTATGGTTTTTCAGGTTCTAAAACCACTCAGTATCATAACAATGACATCACTGGAACCAACATCACATAACCTTTGGGTGAGTGATTTAGGGACTACTCGCCCTTTCTGGCGAGTTGAAAATCCTCTAACTTCAGTCACAGAACAACAAGTAAATGTAGTAAGTCAAACTTACTTTTGACGTTTGGCCATAAAAGCAGAGCAAATGTGACAAGATAACACCATTTAAGGCATCTTTATTGCTCATAAAGTGAAACAGCTTTATGCTATGGCTTTGAATCTAGTTATCTTGTCACATTTGCTGGCCTCCTTAGACAGAGGTCTAAAGTCAGTTTGTCTTCCTACGTTTATTTTTCTTTCTGTTGCTTAAGTTATTGGATTTTGTAAAGTGAACTGTGTGACAATTAAACTGTGCAAAGAATGTGAAATGAAAGTCTATAAGATGTCCGGCTTTTTCTAACACAACACTGAAATAGCTAATAAGTGAACTGTTCAAACATGTTGACTATATTTCACTGGTTATGAAGACACATTTTGTAATTCTGTGGTGAAAAAAATATTTTTATAGGATCAAAACAAATTAAAACACTTTACTTGGTGATGTGCAAATTGTAAATATTTTTTCTGAAATCCAATTTCCAAACATTGTTTATGCGCTATTATTAGTAAAACTACATGCTAGTGGGAAAGGTATGGGGCCATTTCAATGGAAAATAAGCTATCTGTAACTGACAGTGCACTACCACATCATGCTTTAGTAATATATTTATGAAAAGTGAGTTTATAAACATGAACTGGGAAATATTCCTGCTCCTGCCCAGATGACAATTCTATTAGTGAGGCAAGCCAGGGATCATGTGTACCCTATATATGGGCTCGGTTCTTATTATACCTGGAGCACACATTTAATCTAGTAAATAAAATGTTTTTTTGTACAGCAGAAATAGTGAACTTGCATATTTTAAGGTGCTTACTCGTGTGATAATGAAGAAAAAGGCGGCTCCATAAGACAAAATATTTGCATAGGATCACACAATTTGAGACCAATTCACAGGTCAAGTACATTACAGTTAGGTCAAGTAGATTATTCAAAGTTATTTTTTATGATTTTTCAAACCCTGCAATATTTATACTGCTCACTATGCAAGTTCCAGATATATCTTCACTTTCTCCATCCTAAAAGTACTGCATGTGCATGGAGACAAATCTTCTCGCTCTCGATAAATGTCCCTCTTTGATGTTCGCAAGGTGCTAAAGAACCATTTCTCAAGCCCCTCAAGCTAATCATAATAACAGATTTATGATTGCAAATTGAATTTGAGTGTAGTTCCAAATCTGTTGCTCCAATAAAAGCCTTGTGCTTAATTACAAACAGACTGTCCGGCAAGGCATGGAACGAGCTTCCACTCTTTCTGTGCTCCTTTCAGTGTGAGGTGCACTTCAGGAAAGAACTAAAAATGTATCTTTTCACCCTGAATCTACAGTGAGGAGACGGTCTGATCTTAACAGAGCAGTGCCAGGACATTCCTTCGAAGTATCTGTGCACTCTATAAATGGCTTCACTCATTCATTAATTAATACAGTAATAGCATTTAAATCCATAGTCTTCAGTTAACTAAGTACAACTAGCTAAAACAAGAACCACAGCTGAAAGGAGATTATTTGTTATTTATAGTGATTGCTGCTAGTCTTCCACCACTGTAGCGCTTTAAATTACAGATGCTTTGGTTATCCAAGTCATTGATTTTAATATTATTGGCCCGGCTGGATAAAAGGGTGCATCTGGGATTCAAATGAGTTCCCTTTAGGCACTTCCTTTCTGGCTAAGACATGGTGATAGGAAGAGGTTTGTTTTCATGTTTTTATGAATATTTTTATAAATCTGACACCTGCAGTCCCCCTTCCCTTTAAAAGTTTTGTAAAGCAAAGTGTAATGTCTGGCTTTGAATGGAGAAAGGGGAAGGTGAGATCTTATGTTGTTCATTTGGATTGTGAAAACCATTTCTAAATGGTTGACCTCTGACTTGGCTTGAGCAGCACCTACTCAAAGAAATGAGCAAAGGTGAGATCAGCCAACGCACCTCGTTCCAAGAAGAGGGCTGCCTTTCCCATCCTGTGCATTGAGTTCATTGTGTTCCCTAAATGTAATCTGACTGGATAGACCCTGAGGCCCTCAGTATATCAGTACTCTTGATTTGATTCCAAGGAACTCTGGACACCGCTGTAGAGGAAGACTATGGCCAGATACACACGTTTCGGCTGTGTGGTTTTCAGGAGGAAGGACTTCATCCCAAGGGTTGGAAAATAAACTCTGCTACTGCTGGGTCTGCCTGCCCGGAGAGCATTGAACCTGCCCTGTTAAGCCAGCACCCAAAAACAGCATTCAGTCACTTGCTGTGAGAATTTCTGAATTGCTGATCCTGCAAAGGCTGGGAGCTTAAGGTTTCGTCCCAGCCCGACTTGGATTTTTCTACAGACTGTTACCCAAAGCCAGTGCACTTTGACCTGTTAGCACTATGAGAGAATATCCTTGTCCCTGGTGACCACGTGAGGCTGCTGTGCCTGCGCTCTACATTCACTGCACTTCTTCCATGTCTGATGATCATATGAGCCCAGCACGCTTGCACCCTGCTCTTCTTCCCTGCCTGATGGTGATAGGCCAGTGTTCCCACGCCTGCATTTGCTGATGTCCTTTTGGCTTCCAACCATCATCTGAGTTCCTGGGCGGCACCTGTATTTGTTGTTGAGTTGTCTGGGTCTGATGTTGATGTTAGCCCATGTGCTTGCATAACTACACCTCTTCTTCTGCATCACTCTGTCTGTAACCAGAGATCGAGTAGGCTGGTGTGCCGCAGCGTCCATTGTTGATGAATGAGTGCTTGGCATCCTAGTTTTCATTCTTTGCTTCTCAACCTTAAAGTCTGGATGTCTGAAGTTTCTTTATCCTCAGTCCCTTAAAAATGGAATGAATTATTTTCTCTCCCAAGCATAAAATTCTTTTAACCCGGAACTGTTAAACAATTTGAACAGCTCTGGCTTCTTCCCTTCACCCTCACCTCTGTTTCTTCACTTACTTATTGATGATCCCTCACATCCTTACCCTTGATCCCTCGTGTAAACAAACTCATAGTTATAGTTCAAAAGCTTTATTCGGTATGTAAAATACAACCATATAAGCAGAACAACATTTAAAAATACATATAAGACAAAATGTTTTATACACAAAGACAGAACAGAAGACCATATTTACACATTATTAAAGTGCATAGTTCTTTCCTTAAACTTAATAATCTTCCATCAGAGAATCCACATTATAGTTGAAATAAAATGTAGATTCCATGAAAGTTATCCAGTAAGTGCATACATACAAAAGTGCTAGATATGGTAACAGTCCCACGATATATAATTCATTAAAAATTTTGCTTCAAGTTACAATTTCATATCAAAATCTGGACAATGTCTCTATATACAAGGTACATGACTTGATAAGATTAATCGGTGCAGACTATTGACTTCCTGATGTTCATGCATTTCAGCACATAGGATGCCACAAAAAAACAGGTATCAGGACTTTCTAGAGTTATTAGGAACTTCATTGCTGATTTGGTGGAACGTATATTATTTTTTAAAAGGATAGGTTTTAAGTAAAATTTCCTAAAATGGCAATAAAATTTACAAAACAATAAAAAGTGACAGCAGCTTTGTTTTGACATGTTATCACAGGGACACAGCATATTAGATTTGATCTTAATATCTGGGAAGGAGACTAGATGGTGTACAATTCCAAGCCTTAAACGGGTTAAGACAAATCTGTGTGAGTTATAAGTCACGGTGGCAAGATATGTCTGAAAACCTGACCTTAAATTCAAGTCAAAGTAAGAAGCAACTGTTGTTAGATTTTTAAACTGATTTTCTCTAGCCAATTTCTTGAATGCTAGGAACTTAGACTTAATGTCTTTCTTTGGTATCAGTGCAGCAGCTTCGGGATTCAAACGGATGTTACATTCAAACAAAAGATTAAACCAGTGATAAATATAACTCAACCAGGGAATACGGGATAGATTATCAAGTTTCAAGCAATCCTTAATGATTGCTTGTGTGAATACAGTCTCAGGTTTGGACCAGATAGAGCGCCAGAGAAGTAATGGGCGTAATGCGGCTAAATCCGCAATGAAGTCAATACCAGCCTCCATATGAGTTAGGATGTTGGGGGCCGAGGACGGGGCGCATAACAGTTTCTTCAAAAACTTATTTTCATCAATTTGTAAACCATTAACAGAATGATGCCCCCAGACTCCTGCCCCATACAAAGCAGATGAAATACACCTAGCTTTGTAAATTGCTAGCATGTCTTTCACACTCCTTTGTCCCAGCTTGGCTGCAAATCTGAAAATACTATTTGAGTTTCTATTCATCTTTAGCCTTACGTTCTCGTCTTCATTTGTCCATTTCCCGTTGCCTGCGAATGTTATCCCTAGATAGCAAAAACTATTAACCGGTTGAATCTTTACTTTATCAATAAAGAAGGAGGAATTGGATTTCGCCCTCTTTCCACAGGTCATAACAAAAGTCTTACTTTTGTTAATGATCAATTTCCTCTCTTTGGTAAATAGCACAAATCTATCTATGAGGCGTTGCAAACCATTCTGTGTGCGTGAGATGAGAACTGCGTCATCTGCGTATAATAAAATAGGGGTAACGCTACCATTGATCAAGGGGGCGTCTGAGGATAATTTACTTAAAATCGAATCGATTTCATTTATAAATAAAGAGAATAAAAACGGGGCCAAAACGCACCCTTGACGAATCCCTCTTGCAACTTTAAAAAAAGGTGTACATTCTCCCATAGGACCAAAGCGTACTTTGCATGAAAGGCCAGAATATAACCGAGCCAGAAAGAAAACACACTCTTTGGGAGCTCCGAGATCTAACAATGTGTCCCAAAGGATGTTGTGGTCTACAAGATCAAAGGCGCTACTTAGGTCTGCGAAACAAAGGAAGAGATTCCCCTCCTTTGCAACAGTATATTTGTGTATTAAAAGATCTAAATTAATACACTGTTCCTGCGTCCCCAGACCTTTCCTAAATCCGTATTGCGCCTTTGAAATTATCGTGTTATCTTCGGCCCATGTCTCAAGTCTCTTTAAGATTATTCTACTCAATATTTTTATCGAAGCGTCTAATAGAGAAATTGGACGATAATTACTTGCCTCGGACCTTGATCCCTTCTTAAAAAGGGGAATAATTATTGACTGGCCCCAAGAAGTTGGCATCTGACCCTCCGATATTGCATTAAAAAACCTGGTCAGGATCGGTGCCCACAGATCTAATTCAGCTTTATACAAATCCAGCGGGACTCCATCCGGGCCAGGTGCCTTTCCGCCCTTGCTATTGCGTAGGCCTTCATAAACCTCATCAAGACCGATATCTAGAGGCAATCTAGGCCAAGTATACTCATTGTCCATATGGGAATCTAAAATTAGCCTATCCGGATTAAAAATATTTAAAAAATGGTGCATCCATGATTGACAGTCGACATGAGAGGTAATTTCAGGCACTGAGTCATCTTTTAAGAAGGGACTGTTTATGGTCTGCCAGTATAACTTGCTATCATTTGTTTCAGCCGCACAGCTGAGTTTATACCAAGCCTCCTCTTGGAGAGCTTTTTTCCTTTTAGTAAGCGATGTTTTATATGCAAAACGACAAGATTTAATTGCTGTACAATCGCGTGGTTTAATGCTCATCGCCTGCTTTAGGGCATGAAGAGCATGTGTACAACTTTTATCGAACCAACCAGTGTTAATTACTCTTTTCCCCTTATGCGGCTTTGTGAGTAAATTATCAATTGTTGCACTAATAGTACATAGGTGGTTCAATATAACTTGCGGATGTACCTCATCGCTAATGCAATAGGTTATCTCCAAGGTACACTTTCTTAAAACCTCCTCCAACAACTCATGTGGAACGACCTTGGACCATTTAATCCTGAACCCATTGGGTCTTACAGCCTCGATAAAATTGATCCTATTGTTCGCATCCAGGTTTTTGGGACCCCAACAGTGCAGTGATACAGAGATGCTGTTATGATCACTTACAATTTGCTCATTGACACACAAGTTGGAGTATGCACAATCGTTGGACAATAAAATGTGGTCAATATATGAGTTAGCTCCTCTTCCAGTAAATGTTGGACAGTTAACATTGTTATTATTCTTCGTGCAGCTTAACATATCCAAATCAAATTTTGCTAACATCATATTAAGGATAGCGCCATACGTACAATGTGGGAAGTGTAGGCCATCATTTCCCTCCATGTTACCACTTTCCCTTGTGAATCCACATGAATTGCTCGAGGCATGAGGACAGGGACTTATATTAAAGTCACCCAACCAAAGAACTATAGATTGGTGGCCTATAGCTGCCTGAGTCCTCTCAATTTCTTTTTCAAGCTCAATCAGGATATTACCTCTATCGACAGTAAAAACATTATTATAAAAATTTATCAACAACAAATCTTTCCCTTTGTCAAACTCTAGACATAACACCTGGGAATGGGCATCCACTGAAACACAACTTTTGACTTTGCAGGTTTTTAGTTTAGTGGATATTAAAAGCAAGAGACCACCTTTGGCTCTTCCTGCAATTGAACTTACTGCATTCAAGCTGTATGCTAAGTATCCCTCAATAAAGATAGGTTCCTCACACCACGTCTCCTGAAGACAGATTATATCGTACCCAGTATTAATAAAATCCTTCCACCAAGGGGAGTCTAACTTCCTCTTCAGACCGGCAATATTCCACGTAACAACGCGGTAACCAGTATCAAGATCACACTTAGCCCTTGTGTGATCATTTGCTGGGTCTACCAGGGGAAGGTCAAAATTTAAAGAAGGATCTGCAATGGTACGACTATTCTGTGTCTTATTAATTCCTATATTCTCCAGAGCAACTTCTGCCTTATTAGGTTCAGGCAAGGGTGAGGGGGGAATAGTCACTACAGTATCAGAGCAAATACCACTAACTGATTTCTCCTTCGTGTTTATAGAAATATTAGACAGTCAGTCGTTTTCCTCCAATGAGGACAGGGCAGAGTAACGGTTAAAAAGGGGAATGGTGTAGTCCCTATGCCTACCGAATACCTCATTAAACTGTATATTCCCTCTATTATGATGCGGCGGGGCTCTTGGTGGCAAAAAGGGGAAATAACTATCCCCACCCCTGATTAAACCGGGTTCATACTGCCCAATCTGTTGGGACCTTAACGATTGTGGGCCATCTAAATAGCTATAAAAATATCCTAAAGGTCTAGCAGAAACCAAGTTAACTTGGTTGGGTAGGGAGGCAGCTCTTAAGAGGACAGTTGCCACGTGTTGTGGGTATTTAAAGTTAACAAGGATACAATCCCCTGTAGTAGTTTTCCTGCCTTCTCCTATCCAGCTGACTCGACGGGTAGATAAGATGTCTTGTGAAAAAGCCAGCGGAAATCCACAATTTTTGTTAAGCCAGGCAAGTGATTTATTTTTTAAAGAATCATGAGATTCCTGGCTAGAGTTAGGCATACTAGAGTCTGCCTCCGGGACATTAATCAATACAACTGTATAAGGGGCGCACTGTGGTGGAAGGTTAACAATATGATTTCTCTTATGTTTAATATGATCAACATCTCCCCTGACTACATGCTTTTGATTATTACTTGAGCATGTATGTGCAGATGTTACTTCTCCTGCTGGGGTGGCTATTGTGGATGGAGCCAAAACTGGTATTACAGTGGATGATGCATCTATGGATCGACTCGACTGAATACTGTCCCCCAGTCCCTGTGGAGCTCCCGTATTGTGTGTACCAAGCAAATGCAAAGTAGGTTCCATGACACCCTCTGTGGGCTTATAGTGGGTGTGGGCTAAACCGGCAGAGGCGGGGGTAAACGCAGGGGGAGAGTGTCGTTTTTCATAAGAGGTCAGGAGGCCCTTTAAATTGTCTACTTCTGCCGAGATTATATCTAATTTTGCCATCAAAGGACTAATTATAGACTCTAATTTGGTCTCAAAAATTGAGACCAACTGTCCTATGGTGGCTGCATGCAGAGAGACCCCCTCTGTATTAACCTTAGTCCCTGATATTTCTTTGGACAACTCCGGTAAAGCCCCCCTTCCTTGTTGAAAGGAGCCCTGTTTCTTTGGCTTGTGGGTCGCCACTCTCTTTGCTGGTGCTTTCCTACATGCCCGTGTTTTCCTCTGCATCGGGGAGGGGGTTAAAATGGTTTTAAAACCAGATGCTGTAGTCGATGTGATAGAGGAGTTCAATTGGGAAGTGAGTTCATCAATGCTTCCAACTGTATCTGAAACAGAAAGTGCAACAGCAATCCCATCAGCATTTTCTGTAGTAACCGTGCTACTTTCGACAGGTATTTCAGTATTAGGAGCTAAGGTATCCGTTGGGGAAGTTTCTAAATTAGATCTGCCCAATGAAAGTCTCCGATCATTATTAATCTTATTTACAACTTTTACCAGATAGTTGTCCATTGTCCTCTTATCCCCAGCACCAAGATGGTTGGATAATTTGCTTTTCGACATGAGTATGGACATATACAGTAACTTTAGGACAAGATTTTTAGGACTGTTCACTTACAAGGTAAACGATGATCTTAGATCCGTGGCCCTGCCCTGCCTCTGACGGCCTCAGACGGCCCGCCCTTTGCCCGGGCTTAGCCCGGCGCCGCCCGCGCGCGTCCCGCGACGCGGAGGGAGGACCAGATATTTAAGCGCCTCCGGGCGCGTTCTTCGGCGTCACGCGCCGCTGGGGCACCTGGGAGCGGTAGTTCCCCGCTCCGTGGCAGCGCGATGGGATGGCGGCAAAAGGGAGCCCCGGGAAACAGCAGTGGAAACAGCAGTGGTGCTTCAGGTGCTTCAGGCACGTTGGAGGAAACACGGGCAGCGCCTCGCAGTTCCCTCTTCGCTTTTCCTTCGTCCCCGCTCCACCGAGGGAGGACCAGATATTTAAGCGCCTCCGGGCGCGTTCTTCGGCGTCACGCGCCGCTGGGGCACCTGGGAGCGGTAGTTCCCCGCTCCGTGACAGCGCGATGGGATGGCGGCAAAAGGGAGCCCCGGGAAACAGCAGTGGAAACAGCAGTGGTGCTTCAGGTGCTTCAGGCACGTTGGAGGACACACGGGCAGCGCCTCGCAGTTCCCTCTTCGCTTTTCCTTCGTCCCCGCTCCACCGAGGGAGGACCAGATATTTAAGCGCCTCCGGGCGCGTTCTTCGGCGTCACGCGCCGCTGGGGCACCTGGGAGCGGTAGTTCCCCGCTCCGTGGCAGCGCGATGGGATGGCGGCAAAAGGGAGCCCCGGGAAACAGCAGTGGAAACAGCAGTGGTGCTTCAGGTGCTTCAGGCACGTTGGAGGAAACACGGGCAGCGCCTCGCAGTTCCCTCTTCGCTTTTCCTTCGTCCCCGCTCCACCGAGGGAGGACCAGATATTTAAGCGCCTCCGGGCGCGTTCTTCGGCGTCACGCGCCGCTGGGGCACCTGGGAGCGGTAGTTCCCCGCTCCGTGGCAGCGCGATGGGATGGCGGCAAAAGGGAGCCCCGGGAAACAGCAGTGGAAACAGCAGTGGTGCTTCAGGTGCTTCAGGCACGTTGGAGGAAACACGGGCAGCGCCTCGCAGTTCCCTCTTCGCTTTTCCTTCGTCCCCGCTCCACCGAGGGAGGACCAGATATTTAAGCGCCTCCGGGCGCGTTCTTCGGCGTCACGCGCCGCTGGGGCACCTGGGAGCGGTAGTTCCCCGCTCCGTGGCAGCGCGATGGGATGGCGGCAAAAGGGAGCCCCGGGAAACAGCAGTGGAAACAGCAGTGGTGCTTCAGGTGCTTCAGGCACGTTGGAGGAAACACGGGCAGCGCCTCGCAGTTCCCTCTTCGCTTTTCCTTCGTCCCCGCTCCACCGAGGGAGGACCAGATATTTAAGCGCCTCCGGGCGCGTTCTTCGGCGTCACGCGCCGCTGGGGCACCTGGGAGCGGTAGTTCCCCGCTCCGTGGCAGCGCGATGGGATGGCGGCAAAAGGGAGCCCCGGGAAACAGCAGTGGAAACAGCAGTGGTGCTTCAGGTGCTTCAGGCACGTTGGAGGAAACACGGGCAGCGCCTCGCAGTTCCCTCTTCGCTTTTCCTTCGTCCCCGCTCCACCGAGGGAGGACCAGATATTTAAGCGCCTCCGGGCGCGTTCTTCGGCGTCACGCGCCGCTGGGGCACCTGGGAGCGGTAGTTCCCTGCTCCGTGGCAGCGCGATGGGATGGCGGCAAAAGGGAGCCCCGGGAAACAGCAGTGGAAACAGCAGTGGTGCTTCAGGTGCTTCAGGCACGTTGGAGGAAACACGGGCAGCGCCTCGCAGTTCCCTCTTCGCTTTTCCTTCGTCCCCAAACTCACTAAAGCGGCAAACAAAATCTTATCACCTTCGCTTCTAAAATCTGCAGCTGATGCAGTGATCCCTCTAATTGCACTTCTACAGCGGAAAATTCTGCTACATATTAAGGCCAGTCTTGTATCATCAACCAATACATTTCAGCCAGGTTGTACCAATCCCCATCGAGTTGTGCTGGCTTCCTATTGATGCAAGGATGATGTTTAAATTGTGCTACCTTGTCTACCGAGCTGTTCATGCTAACTCTCCTCCCTATCTCTCTAACTTGAATAAAGTACTTAACAGGTGGTAGGCCTTGAGACAATTTGAAATCACTTGCACTTTCTTCACTGTTCAAGAAAATCCAGTTCCGCAGTAAATCTTGCGTCAAAGCACACCCTGGGGCCACATGGCACCCAGGATGAGACCCCAATGATGAAGCATGTCACCAACTGGGTGGGTGAGTGAGGGTTATTAAAAAAAAGGGTTCCTTTTTTTATACAGGGAATAAGAGACTTAAAAGCAACCAATGTTAAGTTGGCAGGAGTTCGTTCCCAGTGTTTTGAACTAATACAGCGTAGTGAAGACGAACAAGCTCTCCCTTCTCTCGCTCTAATTTGTTTTACATATTAATGAGGTAGGTCACAATTGCTACTCATTAGGAATCGGACCACCATGTCTGTGATTGCACTTTAATAAAGCAATCTTTTTTTTTTTTAATGCAGCTTGTTTTCCTTAAAGGAAGACCGGATGCGTTTACAAAGACAGAAAATGAAACAATGAATTTCTGCCTTGTAGAAAGACAACTTCCGAGGAGTCAGTGTGTGCATCATTCCATGAGAGGATGGGAAACCCTGCTTTTATATTGATTTTCAGAACCATAATGAGAAAAGTGTCATCATCACTCATGATATAACGTTACTGAAAGTCCATGAGAATTATTTCCATATATACATAAACAGTTTCTCTAAACTAATCCCAAAATCACCTGTTGAGTATATGAGCATGCAACCAAGACCAAGCTATCAAATCTCATAATAAACGTAAAACACTGTAATATAAAACGCTGTTATATAAATTGCTGTAATATAAAACACTGTAATAATCACATTATAAAGAAAAAATCAACCTTTACTAACTTCTGATTGGCAGATGCCCAGCACTATGGGCTCCAGTACAAACAATACAAACCACAAGACAGAGGTGCTTGGCGTTTCAGTGAGCTCGCAGAAGAATCTGTTTTCTCTGTTTCCCAGGACAGCGGCAATGCTTGTTACAAGGATCATCTAACTTCTCTTGAGTTGGGCAGGTTCCAGAGAACTCGCTTGACTTTTGTTATTAAGGAAGTATGTATACTTGAGCACATAGGGGTATCATATAGAATCCCCTCAGTTTTGTTTATTTTCCAAAATTGAGAGCACCTAGAAGCCTGCAGTCTTCTCTGTGAAATGGTGTAAGCACTAGATGTAATGTCTTAGAGCTATAGCTGCGGCATGTAGTTCTTTGAGAGTCTAAGCAGCGACGCTGTGTGCAGGAAATATTTGTGTCCCAAAGATCTTCGAGATTTTAGCTTGTTGGCTTGTCTGGAGCGTTTTCTTCTGCTTTAAGAGCCGTTCTCTTTTGGGGATCTAGATAGGTGGGGAAAGGTAAAGTCTTGTACATCTGTTGAGTTTCAGAGGTTGAGTTGATCGGGGACTGGCCTGGAAGCTGCGTAGGTGATCTTTAAAGGTGACATTTTCACCTTCCTTTTCAGGGGTGTCAGTATGCTGTCAGAGGTGACACTGTCAGCAGTCGGTGCAACAGGTGGGAGTGCCCAGTATGTGGGAGCTGTGCATTATTTCAGAGACAGCATGTGGCAGGTCGGATGTCCGGCTAGGCACATGTCAGGGACTCTATCCATTGAATGTGGCTAGGGTATGGAGCAGACTTGAGTTCAGAAGCACTAATAATAATAATAATAAAACCATTTCTAGAGCGCCTGGTTACACTAGCACAGTGTGTCCCCGCGCTAACAAGTGCCGCTCCTCCCCGAAGGCCAAAGTCCACGGCATGCCTGGGTCCTGAAAAAGAAGGCGATCATTTACGTGGAAATAAATGAGTTTTTAATTTTAATCTGAATCTTGCTTCAGAGGGTTCCATGCGTAGATCAAGAGGAAGCCTATTCCAATATTTGCTGGCTAGAAATCTAAAGGAAGCGCCTCCAGTCTTGGCCTTGCGAACGCGGGGAAGTTGGAACAACATTGCTCCAGCAGATCTAAGGTTGCGGATGGGTCGGTGGAGCATTAGAAGGTTGCGCAAATATCCAGGACCTTTTTCATGGGCAATACGATGAGCAAAACAGAGAGCCTTGAACCTGATTCGCTCCTCAATAGGGAGCCAGTGGAGTTCATACAGTGCCATTTTACCTGATGCTCTACGTGGGAGGTTTAACACCATGCGTGCGGCAGCATTTTGCACACATTGAAGTTGGTGAATACCTTTTTTACTGAGACCCAGAAGGAGAGCATTGCCATAGTCCAGATGTGGAGTGACTAAGGCATGAATGAGTGTTTTTCTAGCACTGATGGGAAGAAGATCGAGAACTTTACGGAGAGTTTTAAGTAATCCAAAGCATTTGCTCGTGATCTTGCTAATCTGCTGCTTAAAGGAAAACTCTGAATCCAGCATGATCCCTAGGTTTTTAACAGACTCCACCGGGAGGGGAGCTACCCCTAATTCCGTGGGCCACCAGGCATGCGACCAGGCGAAGGGGGATTTACCTATCACTAAAACTTCAGTTTTGTCGCCATTGAGGCGCAGACAATTGTCATTCATCCACCTTGCCACGGAGAGCATGCAATTAGAGAAGTTAGTGGCCGCCTCTGCCTGATTGTGGGTGAGTTTAATTATTAATTGGGTATCGTCAGCATATGTGACGATACCCACTCCAAAGGGTTCCACAATATGAGCTAACGGCTCCATGTAGAGATTGAACAATGTCGGGCTCAGACTGGAACCCTGAGGAACTCCATGTCTGAGCTTTCTGAGGGACGATTTATAAGGGGGACAGTGCACCTGGAAGCTCCTGTTTTCCAAAAAGGATTCAATCCATTCCAGTGCAGATCCCTTCACTCCCATGTCTGAGAGGCGAGACAGCAGCGTTGAGTGCAGCACAGTGTCGAAGTCTGCACTAAGATCTAATAAAACCAACGCTGCCGTCTGCCCCTCATCAACTAGTTGTCTCAGACACTCAGTGGAAAAAAGAACCGCTGATTCTGTGGAATGGCCTGCTCTAAAACCTGACTGTGTTGGATGGAGAAGAGAGTTTTCCTCAACAAATTTCATAATTTGTATATTAACTACCTTCTCCAGCACTTTCGCACTGGTAAGAGAAGGGCATGGTCTGTTTTGTCAGTGGTTTACAGTGGCCTGATTTCAAAGTCACTAGTAAATAGTGGCCTGACTTCACTAGCACTCACAATCACAGGAAGAAATGGTCTGCCTTTTCAGTGTTCACTGATGACCTAACTTCAGGAACTGGGTCCATTAAAACCACTCATGTACTACCATGCATGGGGTGAGAATACGTCTGGGTTCAAAGGCCCTGGTCCTCAGGAGGATTGGAGCTGGCCCTCGCAGGAGAATTGGAGCTGTCTTGTAAGCCATGTTGGCTATGAGCTTGTGCTCACACAGCCTTCCCCCATCTAGTGCACTGTGTTTTACTGGCCGTGTGCAAGCTGCTCTTTGCCACTATACATTTCAACACCCCAGCTTGTTTACAAGGATGCCACTGGTATGGAAGGTGGTCTCTGTACTGGAGGACTGTGGGCTCCCCTGCAGCCGGTCATGCCCAAATGTCAGAAAGGTGGCAGTGAAGAACACCAGCAGCAAACCAAAGAGAAGTGTTCTGTCGTGCTCCGCTCTTCTGCTAAAAGATGTGCCATTCGATGGGAAAGAGTCGCTCACAAATGTTACATTCCTAGTTCCGCTGCCAAAGGTTTGTCAATAAGTTCTGGTGTGTTTGGGTTCTTAAACGTGAGGGTGCTGGTGCTTTTTCTAAGAATTCCAACAGTTTCTTTCATCCGTGGAGTGGCAGGAGGCCCGGCTCACACTAAGTGAATGGAATGGATACTTTCGGTGGCCGGCAGTGCATCTTTCAGCTATATTACTGTGCCTAATGTTTTAAGCTACAATAGTGACACTGTACATACCAACACAACAATACAACACTGGATACTTAATCACAGGGCGAAAGGCTTTGTGATGTAGGTCAGTGCTTGTAATCATTCGCATACTGCAACAAGTCTGGCTTCTTCACAGTGACGCCCACTGCACTACCTTTACATGTCTGCAACACTTTCACACCTCCCTCATAAACCAGACTACCTCTAACATGTTCTCATTAATCATGCACTTCGTAAGAGCGCCCAGAAGCTTGATGCAGATCAAAGCGCTACAAGGCCATGTCAGCGGAGTGAAGCACTATATAATTAGGGCAAACACACCAGTGTTCATCGTCCCTGGCCATGTTTGGGTGGATAGACAGGTGCACACCTTCTTGGTGGAGGGGACGCAGATGATGGTGTCTTGGCAGCATGAACAGGTGAGGCAGGCAGCCTGGCCTGGCCTTTTCTTTCCAACTCAGCACCTTGTGATTGATTGGTCCTGGTTCAGAGTTTCAGATCTCTGGCATTGCTGCCTTTGTGCTGCCTACTTCTGACGCCTTATTGATGAGGTGCTCCCTCCCAGCTAGAAAAGCAAAGTCTGAACGAGCATGGATTGGAGTAGTACCTTTGCTGATCATCCTTTGTTCCCTATGGCGTCCGTGGCCTCAGTCTGAACGAGCATGGATTGGAGTAGTACCTTTGCTGATCATCCTTTGTTCCCTATGGCGTCCGTGGCCTCAGTCTGAACGAGCATAGATTGGAGTAGTACCTTTGCTGATCATCCTTTGTTCCCTATGGTGTCCGTGGCCTAATTTCGTTGAATCATGAAAACTTTATACGTTGAGCCCCTGGCCGGCCAGTGCTGGCCTCAACAATCATATCAGACATGGGCGATGAGAGAAAAGGGAAGCGGATCAGTTGACAAGATGAGTCAAGTTTGTGTGTGGGATAGAAAGGACATCAGAGAGAGGAGAGATGGCGGACAGTTTGGAAGACAGAGAGTATGGATCAGACTCAGCTGGGGGGGGCATAGGGCAAGCAGGGACTCCTGGGTGACATCAATAGGGGCTGGAGTCGCTTACCTCAGCTGGTCCAGGGTCCATCCTACTGTGGCGCTGCAAACTGGACCGAGTACAACCCTTTCAGGATTTGACTGCCAGTGGTAGTGAGTTCAGGTAGTCAGTCACAGGCTTCTCAAAGAGGTGGTACTCAGGGGCAGCACTAAACGCTACAGCCAGCAGTGCAAAAATATAACTATCCAGCAGAGTGCTGCTAGTTTGAAAAAGAAAATCACTATATTTTACATAAAGGCCCATACTTAACAATACAGTAGTGCATCAAATACCCAATACTCTGGAGCTTCAAGGTGGGGACCCTGCTAGGCACTCTACCCCCTCTCCGCCCTCCACCCTAAGGGCTTAGAATTCTGTTGGCGTCTCTCTAGCTCAGGCGCAGCACCCCATCCTCTCTCTTAGCACACAGTCAGTTCTTGGAGCTAGAAAGACTTTACAGTCCCTCAGCCGCTCCTTCTTCTTGGTGTGGTACTGCATTGGGCCTCATGCGGGTGGCTGAATTCCCTGGTTGTACAAACGACCAGGCTCACAGCTCATGTCAGTCCTCTTCGGGGGACAGCTGCAGGCCCTGCAAAGAGTCTTTGGCTGGCAATTGCAGTTTATGGCAATGCCCCTGGTGAAAAATGAGGCTGTTGATTGAGTGGGGTGTAAACCCTGCTCAAGCAACAGCTACAATCTCTGTAAGTGTGAACTAATAAAGCCACTGAATTAGCCAGTGCTTAACCACTCTGGTAGCTTGCCAATAAAGCAGCCAGGCTTAAAGGCAATGTGTAACGTATTTATACAGCAACACAACAGAAGAAAAATCCCACACCAATTTAGAAAAATTGAGTACATTTTAATAAATTATTTGACACCAAAATTAGAAAAATGCAAATAGTAGAACCAGAGATAAGCGATTTAAATATTTAGGTGGAAATGGTGCTCAAAAGAACAAAGCGCCAGATGTGGTGATCTGGTTGCATTGGATCGGGACAAAGTCACAGGTTCGGGACGATCATGATGAAGCGTGGGATGGATACAGGGATCAACTTTGGCCAGCTGAACAAAGTACCTTAAATCCTGGTTGCAGAGTGTTGCAAGGTCCTGAGTCGAGTATGCGTCGTGCATCTGCGGTTCTTAGGCGCTGCAGGGCTGCAATGCAAGTGCTGTGTCGAGGAGCTGTGGGACTTCAATGTGAGGTCCTGCATTTATATAAGCCATTCAGCAGCGGTTCCAATGAGCTGCAGGGAGATGCATCACGCCCTGCTGGCTCTGCTAGGACCACAGTTGAGCTGGACGAGCACCTTCAGGCCCATTTTAAAGGGTCTGGGACTGGAGTGGCACCACTTCGGGGGCAGGACTCTCAGCAGGCAGAGTGCAGGGGCAAGGTACAAGGTTGTTGGAGCTTTTTCTATCCCCAAGGCTCTGATCAGGAGGACAGCCAACTAGCCCTTGGAGTCACTCTGGTGGTCCTGGGTTCAAGATGCAGGCCCAGTCCTCCTCATTCAGGCAGCAGAGTAGCAGGGCAGCAAGACTAGCAGTCCTTTAAATTTTAATTGCATTTCTATAGTGCTTACTACCCCTGACGAGGCGTCAAAGCACTTTACGGCAAGTAGGACACAACCCGGTTGCCCAAAGTTAGTGGCCAGTCCATTAGTTTTTGGGGTTAGTTTTGCATGCTCATGCCATGAATGTATGTCAGTTTCTTTGCTGTACATTATTGACACATGTGTGATCATCAGGGGGGGCTTTGTAAGAAGCAAATGATTGCTGGAGTTAATAATAAGATAGTTATGGTTTCCATAAGAGCTTAAGATGGATAGGCATGAGATATAAAGAAACTTGTATACAAGAGAGGCAGGCAGAAGGAAGAAAGGAAACAGTGGTGCGCTTTCAAAAAAGGGTATGGAAGTTACAATAACAAAAGTTTGATTGAATGTCGAGGAATGTTTTAAGGAATATTGCAGGTGGAGATTTTTTGCATGCAGTTTGTGGATGTAAACCTGTTGAAAATAAACACTTTTAAATGATGCTCCTAAGAAATGTAGCTTACGCAATCTTTCTAGAGGCAGTTAAGAGGTTACATAGATAACAGTAAAAAGGAAGTTCAGTGCTTGTTGAGATCGCTTTACTGTCAAGCAATGTGACAAATAAGCACATTCTGTTGCCTGTAATTACAATGAGAACAGCCAAGAGAGACCTGTTATACCTTCTACAGCAGAATATTTAATACTATAAAGAATCGTTATGGTATATGCAAATCATATACGTATCCTATGCATAGCATATAAAACATATGCTGTGTAAACACCCAACAACGTAAAAAAAAGGCAATAGATAAACACATTGCAGTAATTATTAGTATAATCAGTCTGTTTGTGATTCATTTAGTACCTGGCTCAGAAGGTGTTGCCCACTGCATCCACCTGAAGAGCACCCCCACAGAACACACATCTTGTCAAGCAGAATGGAAGAGGTCACCTTCACCTTCCAGCATCCGCCCCTGCCTCGAGAACAGCCCAGCAGTCCTTTTTCCGAGTCTTCCACAGGTCCAGGAAGGCTCTGAAGGGTGGGTCTGAGGGTCCTATTTTCATATCTGGTTCCTTCTTTGAAGTAGGAGATGTTTCTAGAGATTCCTCTTGACATGCTTTGAGTTTTCTTCTTCCTTGCCCTGGCTTTGACCTGGCTGTAGGCGCAATAGACTAGTGTGAAGTACTTTGTGAAGGCAGGACCTTGCAGCTGGGGCTGTGTCCAGCTCTGCTCCCACCCTGCTAGTTATGAACCATCCAGGCACACCGAATCCTTCTATTGTGTGGCTGTCTGGGAGGAATATACAAAATCCAAATGGCAACTATACCCAGTCATGTGACCCAGGACCAGGATGAGGGCACCAAATAGTTAGGGGAAGAAAATGCCAATTGTGATTTAAAGACAGACTTTACCCGTAACAAGGATTTTACATGACAATTTATCAGACACCAAACATTAAATTCCTACTTCCTCCCAATCAAAAGTTAGCACTTATTAAAGGTAATAAGGCAACCCAATGTTATTCTATGGGAGCGGTAGACCTCCCATTAGTCAAAAATTAATTTAGGAGTTCTTCACTACTAGGATATGTAAAATATAAAAGTAAATGTCTAACCTTTTCATTAAAATGCACTCTGCTGTCTAGGGCCTGCCTTAGGGGTGACTGATATATAATAAAAATTGAGTTTTGTGCTTGGCAAGGGAGTTTGATTGCCAGGTCGAATTGGCAGTTTCAGGCATTCAGCAGGGTGTAGTGGCAGGCTTGAGACATGTTTTAAACAGCTGCATAAGCGGTTGGCACAATAAGTGCAACAGGCCCACTTGTAGCATTTAAGTTACCACCCTGGGTATATTGTATACCACTGCACTAGGGACTTATAAGTAGATTAAATAGGCCAATCATGTCTAAGCCAATTCTAATGTGTTTAGGGAGGGAGCACGAGTACTTTACCACTGGTTAGCCCTTGTGAAGTGCACAGAGTCCTAACGCCAATAAAATCAAATTCAGAAAGACAGGAGAGTGAAGGAAAAAGGTTTAGGGGAAGACCACCCTAAAGCTGACATTTCTAACTGCCATGTTGCTGGTTCTGTCTCTCATCACTAACAGGCCTCGCTGGCTCGGCAGACCTGAACCCTCCAGTGTGTATGCCGTTGGTCGTGCTGGGGAAACCCTGGCTGGAGGTGCTTCAGCAGCCCTCTTCTCTGAACACGGGCTCCAGGGACAATGTGGTACTTCAAGGCACATGATGGGTGCACAATGGCATCAGTCCAATCATGTTCTGGGTTCCTCAGCACCTCAGTTACTAGGTGCTAATACATCATGTAGCGCCTTGAGGTGACTGCCTCCATCTTCAGAGCATGGTACTCTCCTTAGCATCCTTAGTGCCAGACTAGCCACTCACTGGGCCTAACTATCCACTGGGCTGGCACCACAGGTTTGCAGACTTCACTTTTGGGGTGGCCAGGATTGTACAGCACAGTGTCATGGTCATAATGTTCAGGGTTGCAGGCATTCAGTGGGTGCCATGGGGCAAATGTTGGTCCCGCCCTCAGTCAGGTCAGCTAAACCGGTGTGCTTCCTAAAGTGCCACAACGGTAAATAAAAATGGGGCTGACACAAGTGCCCACCTGCACAGTAATGATTCAGTGGGGGTCCCTGGGGCCCATTAAGGATTCAGTGGGGGTCCGTAGGCGCCAATAATGATTCATTGGGGATCCCTGGGCTCCAGTAATGGTTCAGTGGGGGTCCCTGGGCTCCAGTAGTGAGTCAGTGGGGCTTCTGTAGTGATTCAGTGGGGGCCCCCGGGCTCCAGTACTGATTCAGTGGGAGTCCCTGGGCTCCAGTAATGACTTATTGGGGGTCCCAGGATTCCAATTATGATTCAGTGGAGGTCCCCGGACTCCAGTAATGAATCAGTGGGGTTCCCCCGGGATTCAGTAATGATTCAGTGGTGGTCCCCAGGCTCCTGTAATGATTCACTGAAGGTCCCCTGGTTCCATTAATGATTTAGTGGCAGTCCCTGGGTTCCAGTAATGATTCAGTTGGGGTCCGCGGGCTCCAGCGATGATTCAGTGGGTGTCCCCGGGCTCCAGTCATCAATCAATGGGGGTCTCCGGGCAACAGTAATGATTCAGTGGGGGTCCCGGGGGTCCAATAATAATTTATTGGGGGTCCCTGGGTTTCAGTAATGAGTCCGAGGGGGTCCCCGGGCTTCAATAATGATTAAGAGGGGGTGCCCAGGCTCCAGCAGTGATTCAGTGGGGGTTTCCGGTCTCCAGCAATGATTCAGTGGGGGTTCCTGGCCTCAGGTAATGATTCTGGGGGGTCCACATGATCCAGTAATGATTCATTGGAGTTTCACCAGCTCCATTAATGATTTATCAGAGGTGACTAGATCCAGTAATGATTCAGTGGGGTTCCTTGGGTTCCAGTAATGATTCATTGGAGGTCCACCGACTCCATTAATGATTTATCAGAGGTGACGGGATCCAGTAATGATTCAGTGGGGTTCCTTGGGTTCCAGTAATGAGTCAGAGGGGGTCCCTGGGCTTCAATAATGATTAAGAGGGGGTACCTGGGCTCCAGCAATGATTCAGTGGGGGTCCCTGGGCTCCAGTAATGATTCATTGGAGCTCCCTGGGCTCCAATCATGATTTATCAGAGATGACCGGCCTCAGTAACGATTCAGTGGGGTTCCCCGGATCCAGTAATAATTCAGTGGGGGTCCCCGGGCTCCAGTAATGGGTCGGTGCAGGTCCCCTGGCTCCTGTCATTATTCAGTAGGGTATACAGTGCTCCAGTAATGAGTCAGTGGGGGTCCCAGGCTCCAGTAAGGATTCATTGGGGTCCCCGGGCACCAGTAATGAGTCATTGGGGGCCCTGGGCTCCAGTAATGATTCTTTGGGGGTCCCCAAGCTCCAATAATGATTCAGTGGGGGTCCCCGAGCTCCAATACTGATTCAGTGGGGGTCCCCGGGCTCCAGTAATGATTCAGTGGGGATTCCCGGGCTCCAGTAATGATTCAGCAGGGGTGATGGGCTCCAGTAATGATTCAGTGGGTGTCCCCGGGCCCCAGCAATGATTCAGTGGGGGCCCTGGACTCCAATAATGATTCAGTGGGGGTCCCTGGGTTCCAGGAATTATTCAGTGGGGGGTCCCTGAGCTCCACTAATGCTTCAGTGGGTGCCCGTGGATACCAGTGGGTGTCCCCGGGCCCCAGCAATAATTCAGTGGTGGTCCCCGGGCTCCAGTAATGTTTCAGTGGGGTTTCCTGGGCTCCTGTAATGATTCAGCAGGAGTGACAGGCTCCAGTAATGTTTCAGTGGGGGTCCTCGGACCCCAGTAATGAATCAGTAGTGGTCCCCGGGCTCCAGAAATGATTCAGTGGGTGTCACTGGGCTCCAGTAATGTTTCAGAGGGGGTCCTCGGGCTTCAGTAATGATTCAGTGGAGGTCCCTGGGCTCCAGTAATGATTCAGTGGGGGTCCCCGGGCTCCAGTAATGATACAGTGGGGGTCCCTGGGTTCCAGTAACGATTAACTGGGGTCCACGGGATCCAGTAATAATTCTGTGAGGGTTCCCGGGCTCCAGTAATGATTCAGTGGTGGTCCCCGTGTTCCAGTAATGATGCGGTCGGGGTCCCCAGGCTCGATTAATGATTCAGTGGTGGTCCCAGGCTCCAATAATGATTCAGTGGGGGTCCCCGAGCTCCAGTAATGCTTCAGTGGGGGTCACCGGGTTCTAATAATGATCCATTGGGGCACCCCAGGTTACAGTAGTGATTCAGTGGGGGTCCCAGTGCTCCAGTAATGATTCATTGGGGGACTCCGGGCTCCAGTAATGATTCAGTGGGGGCCCCAGGCTCCAGTAATGATTCAGTGGGGGCCCCAGGCTCCAGTAATGATTCAGTGGGGGTCCCCGGGCTCCAGTAATGATTTAGTGGGTTTCCTCTGCCTCCAGTAATGATTCAGTGGGGGTCCCCGGGCTCCAGTGATGATTCAGTGGGGGTCCCCGGGCTCCAGTAATGATTTAGTGGGTTTCCTCTGCCTCCAGTAATGATTCAGTGGGGGTCCCCAAGCTCCTGTCTGATTCAGTGGAGGTCACCGGGTTCCAGTGATGATTCTGTGGGGGTTCTCGAGCTCCAGTAATGATTCAGTGGGTGTTCCCGGGCTTCAGTAATGATTCAGTGGGTGTCCCCGGGCTCCAGTAATGATTCAGTGGGGGTCTGCGGGTTCCAGTAATGATTCAGTGGGGGTCCCCAAGCTCCAGTATGATTCAGTGGGGGTCACCGGGCTCCAGTGATGATTCTGTGGGGGTCCTCGAGCTCCAGTAATTATTCAGTGGGGATCCCTGGGTTCCAGTAATGATTCAGTGGGGGGTTCCTGAGCTCTAGTTAGGATTCATTGGGGGTACCCCGGCACCAATAATGAGTAACTGGGGGCCCTGGCATCTAGTACTGATTCAGTGAGGGTCCCTGGGCTACAGTAATGATTCAGTGGGGGTCCCCGGGCTCCAATAATGATTCAGTGGTGGTTCCCAGGCTCCAGTAATGTTTCAGTGGGGTTTCCCGAGCTCCAGTAATGATTCAGCAGGGGTGACGGGCTCCAGTAATGATTCAGTGGGTGTCCCCAGGACCCAGCAATGATTCATTGGTGGTCCCTCGGCTCCAGTAATGATTCAGTGGGGGTCCCTGGGCTCCAGTAATGTTTCTGTGGTTGTCACTGGGCTCCAGTAATATTTCAGTGTGGGTCCCTGGGCTCCAGTAATTATTCAGTGTGGGTCCCTGGGCTCCAGTAATTATTCAGTGGGGGTCCCCGGGCTCCAGTAATTTTTCAGTGGGGGTCCCCGGGTTCCAGTAATGATTAACTGGGGTCCCCTGGATCCAGTAATAATTCTGTGAGGGTTCCCGGGCTCCAGTAATGATTCAGTGGTGGTCCCCGTGTTCCAGTAATGATGCGGTCGGGGTCCCCAGGCTCGATTAATGATTCAGTGGTGGTCCCCAGGCTCCAATAATGATTCAGTGGGGGTCCCCGAGCTCCAGTAATGCTTCAGTGGGGGTCACCGGGTTCTAATAATGATCCATTGGGGCACCCCAGGTTACAGTAGTGATTCAGTGGGGGTCCCAGTGCTCCAGTAATGATTCATTGGGGGACTCCGGGCTCCAGTAATGATTCAGTGGGGGCCCCAGGCTCCAGTAATGATTCAGTGGGGGCCCCAGGCTCCAGTAATGATTCAGTGGGGGTCCCCGGGCTCCAGTAATGATTTAGTGGGTTTCCTCTGCCTCCAGTAATGATTCAGTGGGGGTCCCCGGGCTCCAGTGATGATTCTGTGGGGGTCCGCGGGTTCCAGTAATGATTCAGTGGGGGTCCCCAAGCTCCTGTATGATTCAGTGGAGGTCACCGGGTTCCATTGATGATTCTGTGGGGGTTCTCGAGCTCCAGTAATGATTCAGTGGGTGTTCCCGGGCTTCAGTAATGATTCAGTGGGTGTCCCCGGGCTCCAGTAATGATTCAGTGGGGGTCTGCGGGTTCCAGTAATGATTCAGTGGGGGTCCCCAAGCTCCAGTATGATTCAGTGGGGGTCACCGGGCTCCAGTGATGATTCTGTGGGGGTCCTCGAGCTCCAGTAATTATTCAGTGGGGATCCCTGGGTTCCAGTAATGATTCAGTGGGGGGTCCCTGAGCTCCAGTTAGGATTCATTGGGGGTACCCCGGCACCAATAATGAGTAATTGGGGGCCCTGGCATCTAGTACTGATTCAGTGAGGGTCCCTGGGCTACAGTAATGATTCAGTGGGGGTCCCCGGGCTCCAATAATGATTCAGTGGTGGTTCCCGGGCTCCAGTAATGTTTCAGTGGGGTTTCCCGAGCTCCAGTAATGATTCAGCAGGGGTGACGGGCTCCAGTAATGATTCAGTGGGTGTCCCCAGGACCCAGCAATGATTCATTGGTGGTCCCTGGGCTCCAGTAATGTTTCAGTGGGGGTCCCTGGGCTCCAGTAATGTTTCAGTGGGGGTCCCCGGGCTCCAGCAATGATTCAGTGGGGGTCCCCGGGCTCCAGTAATGTTTCAGTGGGGTTTCCCAGGCTCCAGTAATGATCCAGCAGGGGTGACGGGCTTCAGTAATGTTTCATTGGGGGTCCCCGGGCCCCAGTAATGATTCAGTGGTGGTCCCCGGGCTCCAGGGATGATTCTGTGGTTGTCACTGGGCTAAAGTAATGTTTCAGTGTGGGTCCCTGGTCTCCAGTAATGATTCAGTGGGGGTCCCCAGGCTCCAGTAATAATGATTCAGTGGGGGTCCCCGGGTTCCAGTAATGATTAACTGGGGTCCTCGGGATCCAGTAATAATTCCGTGAAGGTCCCCGGGCTCCAGTAATGATTCAGTGGGGGTCCCCGTGCTCCAGTAATGATGCACTGGGGGACTCCGGGCTCCAGTAATGATTCAGTGGGGGCCCACAAGCTCCAGTATGATTCAGTGGGAGTCCCTGGGATACAGTAATGATTCAGTGGGGGTCCCCGGACTCCTGTAATGATTCAATGAGGGTCCCCTGGTTCCAGTGATGATTTAGTGGCAATCCCTGGGTTCCAGTAATGATTCAGTGGGGGTCACCGGGCTCCAGTGATGATTCTGTGGGGATCCCTGGGTTCCAGTAATGATTCAGTGGAGGGTCCCTGAGCTCCAGTTAGGATTCATTGGGGCTCCCCCGGCACCAATAATGAGTAATTGGGGGCCCTGGGATCTAGTACTGATTCAGTGAGGGTCCCTCGGCTACAGTAATGATTCAGTGGGGGTCCCCGGGCTCCAATAATGATTCATTGGTGGTCCCCGGGCTCCAGTAATGATTCAGTGGGGGTCTCTGGGCCCCAGTAATGATTCAGTGGTGGTCCCTGGGCTCCAGTGATGATTCTGTGGTTGTCACTGGGCTCCAGTAATATTTCAGTGTGGGTCCCTGGGCTCCAGTAATTATTCAGTGGGGGTCCCCGGGCTCCAGTAATTTTTCAGTGGGGGTCCCCGGGTTCCAGTAATAATTCCGTGAAGGTCCCCGGGCTCTAGTAATGATTCAGTGGGGGACTCCGGGCTCCAGTAATGATTCAGTGGGGGCCCACAAGCTCCAGTATGATTCAGTGGGGGTCCCCGGACTCCTGTAATGATTCAATGAGGGTCCCCTGGTTCCAGTGATGATTTAGTGTCAATCCCTGGGTTCCAGTAATGATTCAGTTGGGGTCCGCGGGCTCCAGCGATGATTCAGTGGGGGTCCCCGGGCTCCAGTGATGAATCAACGGGGGTCCCCGGGCTACAGTAATGATTCAGTCTGGGTCCCTGGGCTCCAGTAATGATTCAGGGGGGTTCCGGGGCTCCAATAATTTATTGGGGGTCCCCGGACTCCAGTAATGATTCAGTGGAGGTCCCCGAGCTCCAGTAATGATTTAGTGGAGGTCCCTGGGCTCCAATAATGATTACGAGGGGGTGCCCGGGCTCCAGCAGGGATTCAGTGGGGGTTCCCGGTCTCCAGCAATGATTCCATGGGGGCCCCGGGCTCCAGTAATGATTCCATGGGGGCCCCGGGCTCCAGTAATGATTCAGGGGGGTCCCCAGGCTCCAGTAATGATTCATTGGAGGTCCCCAGGCTTCATTAATGATTTATCAGAGGTGACAGGATCCAGTAATAATTCACTGGGGGTCCCCGGGCTCCAGTAATGGGTCGGTGCAGGTCCCCGCCCTCTGTGATGATTCAGTAGGGTGTACAGTGCTCCAGTAATGAGTCAGTGGGGGTCCCGGGCTCCAGTACTCAATCAGTGGGGGTCCTCGGGTTCCAGTAATGATTCAGTAGTGGTCCCCAGGCACCATTAATAATTCATTGTGGGCCACTGGGATCTAGTACTGATTCATTGAGGGTCCCTGAGCTCCAGTAACGATTCAGTGGGGTTTCCCGGGCTCCAGTAATGATTCATTGGCGTTTCCCGGGTTCCAGTAATGATTCAGCAGGGGTGACGGGCTCCCGTAATGTTTCAGTGGGGGTCCCCGGACCCCAGTAATGATTCAGTGGTGGTCCCCAGGCTACAGTAATGATTCAGTGGGTGTCACTGGGCTCCAGTAATGTGTCAGTGGGGGTCCCTGGGCTCCAGTAATGATTCACTGGGGGTCCCTGGGCTCCAGTAATGATTCAGTGGGGGTCCCCAGGCTCCAGTAATAATGATTCAGTGGGGGTCCCCGGGTTCCAGTAATGATTAACTGGGGTCCTCGGGATCCAGTAATAATTCCGTGAAGGTCCCCGGGCTCCAGTAATGATTCAGTGGGGGTCCCCGTGCTCCAGTAATGATGCACTGGGGGACTCCGGGCTCCAGTAATGATTCAGTGGGGGCCCACAAGCTCCAGTATGATTCAGTGGGAGTCCCTGGGATACAGTAATGATTCAGTGGGGGTCCCCGGACTCCTGTAATGATTCAATGAGGGTCCCCTGGTTCCAGTGATGATTTAGTGGCAATCCCTGGGTTCCAGTAATGATTCAGTGGGGGTCACCGGGCTCCAGTGATGATTCTGTGGGGATCCCTGGGTTCCAGTAATGATTCAGTGGAGGGTCCCTGAGCTCCAGTTAGGATTCATTGGGGCTCCCCCGGCACCAATAATGAGTAATTGGGGGCCCTGGGATCTAGTACTGATTCAGTGAGGGTCCCTCGGCTACAGTAATGATTCAGTGGGGGTCCCCGGGCTCCAATAATGATTCATTGGTGGTCCCCGGGCTCCAGTAATGATTCAGTGGGGGTCTCTGGGCCCCAGTAATGATTCAGTGGTGGTCCCTGGGCTCCAGTGATGATTCTGTGGTTGTCACTGGGCTCCAGTAATATTTCAGTGTGGGTCCCTGGGCTCCAGTAATTATTCAGTGGGGGTCCCCGGGCTCCAGTAATTTTTCAGTGGGGGTCCCCGGGTTCCAGTAATAATTCCGTGAAGGTCCCCGGGCTCTAGTAATGATTCAGTGGGGGACTCCGGGCTCCAGTAATGATTCAGTGGGGGCCCACAAGCTCCAGTATGATTCAGTGGGGGTCCCCGGACTCCTGTAATGATTCAATGAGGGTCCCCTGGTTCCAGTGATGATTTAGTGTCAATCCCTGGGTTCCAGTAATGATTCAGTTGGGGTCCGCGGGCTCCAGCGATGATTCAGTGGGGGTCCCCGGGCTCCAGTGATGAATCAACGGGGGTCCCCGGGCTACAGTAATGATTCAGTCTGGGTCCCTGGGCTCCAGTAATGATTCAGGGGGGTTCCGGGGCTCCAATAATTTATTGGGGGTCCCCGGACTCCAGTAATGATTCAGTGGAGGTCCCCGAGCTCCAGTAATGATTTAGTGGAGGTCCCTGGGCTCCAATAATGATTACGAGGGGGTGCCCGGGCTCCAGCAGGGATTCAGTGGGGGTTCCCGGTCTCCAGCAATGATTCCATGGGGGCCCCGGGCTCCAGTAATGATTCCATGGGGGCCCCGGGCTCCAGTAATGATTCAGGGGGGTCCCCAGGCTCCAGTAATGATTCATTGGAGGTCCCCAGGCTTCATTAATGATTTATCAGAGGTGACAGGATCCAGTAATAATTCACTGGGGGTCCCCGGGCTCCAGTAATGGGTTGGTGCAGGTCCCCGCCCTCTGTGATGATTCAGTAGGGTGTACAGTGCTCCAGTAATGAGTCAGTGGGGGTCCCGGGCTCCAGTACTCAATCAGTGGGGGTCCTCGGGTTCCAGTAATGATTCAGTAGTGGTCCCCAGGCACCATTAATAATTCATTGTGGGCCACTGGGATCTAGTACTGATTCATTGAGGGTCCCTGAGCTCCAGTAACGATTCAGTGGGGTTTCCCGGGCTCCAGTAATGATTCATTGGCGTTTCCCGGGTTCCAGTAATGATTCAGCAGGGGTGACGGGCTCCCGTAATGTTTCAGTGGGGGTCCCCGGACCCCAGTAATGATTCAGTGGTGGTCCCCAGGCTACAGTAATGATTCAGTGGGTGTCACTGGGCTCCAGTAATGTGTCAGTGGGGGTCCCTGGGCTCCAGTAATGATTCACTGGGGGTCCCTGGGCTCCAGTAATGAATCACTGGGGGTCCCCGGGTTCCAGTAATGAATAACTGGGGTCCCCGGGATCCAGTAATAATTCTGTGAGGGTTCCCGGGCTCCAGTAATGAATCAGTGGGGGTCCCCGGCTTCCAATATTGATTCAGCAGGGGTCCCCAGGCTCCTATAATGATTCATTGGGGGTCCCCAGGCTCCAGTAATGCTTCAGTGGAGGTCCCCGGGCTCTAATAATGATCCATTTGGGGACCCCAGGTTACAGTATTGATTCAGTGGGGGTCCCAGTGCTCCAGTAATGATTCAGTGGGTGTCTATGAGCTCCAGTAATGATTCAGTGGGGGTCCCGGGCTCCAGTAATGATTCAGTGGGGGTCCCCAAGCTCCAGTATGATTCAGTGGGGGTCCCTGGGCTCCAGTAATGAATTAGTGGGTTTCCTCTGCCTTCAGTAATGATTCACTTGGGGTCCCCGGGCTCCAGTAATGTTTCATTGGGGGTCCTCGGGCTCCAGTAATGATTCAGTGGAGGTCCTCGGGCTCCAGTAATGATTCAGTGGGGGCCCCTGGGATCTAGTAATGTTTCAATGGGCGTCCCCCGGCCCCAGTAATGATTCAGTGGGGGTCCCCGGACTCTAGTAATGATTGTGTGGTTGTCACTGGGCTCCAGTAATATTTCAGTAGGGGTCCCTGGGCTCCTGTAATGATTCAGTGGGGGTCCCCGGTGTGAGAAGTTGGCCTGGTGTATGCTGTCCACTAGTTATAGTGAGCACCTTGCAACAGTCCAAACAACCCCTTATTGATGATAGTTTAAAGACAACCTTTAGGTTGAGGAGTTGGCCTAATGGCTAGGGTGCTCGACCTCGGACCTGGGGAACTGGGTTCGAGTCTCGGTAATGACGCCGAACATCATGTGATTCTGGGCAAATCACTTAATCTCCCCGTGCCTACCAAAAAATGAATGTGTGTCCTCATGTAACGTAACTGGTGCTATGTAAAGCGCTCTGATACCCGATTGGATTTGGGTCAAGTTCGCGCTATATAAAACTGCAAAAAAAAAACCTTTATTGAAAGCTATCCTAGTGGTAGCTATGGAGAGCAGCCTTCAGGCTAAGTCTTGAAGGAATGTAAAGCAGCTTGTTTTACCAGTCTATAATCTCTTGAGTGGCTAAATGAAAGGAGACCACACCAGGTATATATATAAAATATATGTATTTATTCCTAAACACACCCCTCTAGTCTCTTTATGAGGCTAGAGGTAAAAGCACATATGTTACACTTCAAATATCACAGTAAATTAGCACAATATACGATAGGCCCTAGGGGCGAACCAAACCATATTTTAAGAAAGTGCTATAAGAACCACGACTTGACTAGACACAAGGCCTAGAGCCTGTAGTATCGCTGGGACCCCAAGGAGCCACCCAAGGTAGTGACACAGGGGACCCACGGGGGACGTGTCCAGTGTAAGAACACAGCCGTGAGCTCCCGTTAGCTTCTATGGAGAAAGTCATGGCTAGAATTTTATAGTTTAAGGACACTTAGGAGTGGAGTAGGAACAAACCCTTTTGGACTTAGATGGTTCCAGGGCCAACACCCACGGGAGCACCAGAGTACTCGTGTTACCTCACCCAGGGAAGCCGGGTGAATAGGTGTTCAATGGTGTTGGGTCGTGTCGTCATTTTCAACGGCAGCTTGCTGAAAATTGCTGCTGCTGGGAAGATAAGAAGTGTCCGAAGAGATCCAAGCCTGGATCGAAGATGTGAAGAACCTGAAAGCAGAGGGGACAGAGTCTGGGTCACTTGCCAGTGACCAGGGGCACGATAGTCGAATGCCCACCGATGTCGGGTGCTTCAGGTGAGAAGAGGGGAAGCTTGACTCTTCAGCCACGAGGACCAGGAGACGTTGACGACGACCAGGAGCTGGATTCGAGCTGTCCCATGAAGGATGTCGAGTGCTGCAGTGTCAGTGCCCGGATTGGACAAAACAAGAAACCCACGCAGGAAGAGAACAGATGCGTCGGTGCGGACCAGCAAGGTCCTGGGACTCCCCAAGCGATAGAGAGTCAGGGCACATCTGGAGCAACCAGGGAAGCCCAATTAAAGTAAGAGTTGCCTTCACAGGGACCCACCAGTCGACGGACCAGGGATCGCGAAGGAGCCTTGAGCGAACACACAAAGGGCGGGCTCACGGAACACTCGTGGAGTGTAGGCCAGCAATCTTCGGTGAAAAAGGTGCTCTAGGATACAAGTAACTCAATGCACAGCCTCAAAGGACGTCAAGAAGCTGATGCACTTGCAAATGTGCACAGTGTCCAGGGGTTCCGGTTCCACAGTACCTACTAGGGCTACGGGTCTCAGCTTTGCTGGGGACTCTGGTCAGCATCTGGGAAGTCTGGAAACCCACCTCCTGTGTTGCAAAGTCTTCGGCGTCTGGCGGGAGCTTCGGAGATACAGACCGGACAGATGCGTCTTTGGTGCCTGCCAAACAGGGGAGTAACTCCTTTACTCCAAGGGAGATTCTTCAGTCATGTAGTCGTGTAGATCGTCGAAGTTCCGGGATTTCTGTAGCAGAGTTTCGTTCAGGTGTAATATAAAAAACTTGTAGTCAGGGGTTCCTTCTTCATACCCAAGGAATGGGTTGAACAAACTCTGGGGACCCACCTATGGGAGGGTTTGGCTACACCCATTTCCTTCGTCCAGTTTCGCGCCAGAGCAGGGGCTGGTAGCCCCTGCAACCGGTTTGAACTGGACTATGCACAGGGACACCAAATGTGCCCCCAGTGCAGGACTTCAAAGCATTCTTGGAGTGCACCCACCCAGCTCCAATCCACTAAGGCCTGTCTGGGAGGTGGTAACACCTCCCTGTGACAGGAAGCCTATTGTCCAGGCCTCCCCTGCCGGTGTTTCGGTCAGCAGCAGGAAGCCAGACTCTTGTCTGTGGCTGCAGCATCCATTTTGTGATGCCAGGGCTCTCTTAAGCTGGTACCGGGTATACCGGTGCTGTCATGTCTCTCCCTCTAGAAGGGACCTCCCTGTTGAATGCTTGCTTGGCAATTATCTAGAAACTTCAGCTTGGGCTGAGGTGGAGCTCAGGACACATGCAGAAAAGCTAGGGATCCCTGCACATGTATTTGCTGTGACCAGGTCACAGGCCAAAAAGTCTAATACTGAACAGGCCCTGGATTCTGGAAGAATGGACCAGGTGCCTCCCAAGAGGAGAAGCAGTAGGGTTAAGGCAGTGCTCCCGCCCCCCCCCCCGACTCAGAATACAGATCAGCCTCCTGAGGGAGATGATCTCGGACCTGAAGAAGGAACTGTCCCAGAGGAGCTTGAGCCTGACCAGGTTGAGTTCTTGGGGACAGGGGGCCCTTCCAGGGCAGATATGAGCCAGGAGTAGCAAATCTGCCCCTCTCTTGAACCCCTCAGAAAGCAAGCTGCTGATGAGGCTGCTGGGAATGCTAGTGGCACCCATAAAATCTATTGGGATGATGGATTCCTATATTCAGAGGGTAGAGACCCCAAGCCTGGTGCTTCCAGGAGGTTGGTAATACCTTTGAAGTTTAGGGGCTTCCTATTGACACTAGCCCATGATCTTCCCCTAGCAGGACACCTGGGACAAAACAAGACTTGGGACATAATTGTTCCTCACTTTCATTGGCCCCACATGTCTGAAGACACCAAGGAGTTATGTCGCTCCTGTGTAACCTGTCATGCCAGTGGGAAGGCAGGTAGAACCACCAAGGCCCCCCTAATACCACTACCTGTGGTGGGAGTTCCCTTTGAGAGGGTTGGGATTGATGTAGTTGGTCCCATGGATCCTCAGACAGCATCTGGGCACAGATTTATCCTGGTGGTGGTGGACCATGCCACTAGGTACCCAGAAGCCATTCCACTTAGGACCACTACAGCACCTGTGGTGGCAAGGGCCCTCTTGGGTATATTCTCAAGAGTGGGTTTTCCTAAGGAGGTAGAATCTGACAGAGGTGAAAACTTCATGTCTAGTTACTTGACTGCAGTGTGGAAGGAGTGTGGAGTGAATTACAAATTCACCACACCCTATCGCTCACAATGCAATGGTTTAGTTGAAATGTTCAACAAAACCTTAAAGGGCATGATCAAAGGTCTCCCAGAAAAGCTTAGGCGCAGATCAGACATCCTTTTGCCCAGCCTTTTATTTGCCTACAGGGAGGTGCCTCAAAAGGTGGTTGGTTACAGCCCTTTTGAACTTTTGTTTGGCCATCCTGTTAGGGGTCCTTTGTGTCTGGTGAAGGAGGGATGGGAGTTACCTCTCAAACCCTTCTAAACATGACATAGTGGACTATGTACTTGGTGTCCTCTCCAGGATGGCAGAGTACATGAAAAAGGCAACTAAAAACCTTGAGGCTAGCCAGGAATTGCAAAAGGCCTGGCATGACCAAAAGGCTGTGCTGACTGTTTACCAGCCAGGACAGAAGGTGTGGGTGTTGGAGCCTGTGGCCCCAGTAGCCCTCCAAGATAAGTGGAGTGGCTCCAATACAATTGTTGAACAGAAGGGGGAGGTTACCTACTTGGTAGACCTTGGAACCCCCAGGAGTCCCCATAGGGTACTCCATGTCAACAGACTAAAACCATATGTTGACAGGGCAGACATGGGCTTGCTCATGGCTACTGATGAGGGACAGAAGGAAGAGAGTGACCCACTCCCTGACCTGCTCTCTCAGAACCCTGATGATGGATCAGTAGATGGTGTAGCCTTGGCAGGCAGGCTCACTGTCCAGCAACAAACTGACTGCAGAAACGTTCTCAGCCAGTTTAGACATATGTTTCCTCTGACTCCAAGTCAGACCACCTGGTGCACTCATGAAGTGGACACTGGGGAGAGTCTGCTTGTTAAAAATAAGATGTACAGGCAACCTGATGATGTCAGGGACTGTATCAGGACAGAAGTCCAAAGATGTTGGATTTGGGAGTCGTGGAACCCTCAGGTAGCCCTTGGGCTAGTCCAGTAGTCCTTGTGCCTAAACCTCACACCAAAGATGGAAAGAGAGAGATTAGGTTTTGTGTGGATTACAGGGGTCTCAATGCAGTCACAAGGACTGATGCCCATCCCATCCCAAGGGCAGATGAGCTGATAGATACTTTGGCCTCAGCCAAGTTTCTAAGCACATTTGACTTGACAGCTGGCTACTGGCAGATCAGACTAGCTGATGATGCAAAGTCAAAGACAGCATTTTCTACCCCTAGAGGGCATTATCAATTGGTGGTAATGCCCTTTGGTTTGAAGAAAGAATGCACCTGCCACTTTCCAAAGGTTGGTGAATCAAGTCCTTACAGGCCTGGAAGACTATAGAGCAGCATATCTAGATGATATTGCTGTCTTGGAATGTTTTGGAGGCCCTGCAAAAAGCAGGCCTAACTATCAAGGCTACTAAGTGCCAGATAGGGCAGAGTCAGGTTGTTTACCTGGGCCATCTTGTAGGTGGAGGCCAGGTTCAACCATTGCAGAGCAAAATCCAGACCATAATGGGCTGGGTTGCTCCAACTACCCAGACTCATGTGAGAGCCTTCTTAGTCCTGACTGGGTATTACAGAAGATTTGTGGAAGGTTATGGATCCATTGTGACTCCATTGAATGACCTTACTTCCAAGAAAATGCCCCAAAAGGTTCAGTTGACAGCTAGCTGTCAAGAGGCATTTGATGACCAGAAGCAGGTCATGTGCACTGCTCCCATTCTGCAAAGTCCTGATTACTCCAAAACGTTAATTGTGCAAACAGATGCATCTGAGTTGGGGGTAGGGGCTGTACTGTCACAGTTGAATGATAAAGGTCAGGATCAGCCAGTAGCTTTCATAAGCAGAAGGCTGACCCCCAGAGAGAAACGTTGGTCAGCCATTGAGAGGGAGGCGTTTGCTGTGGTTTGGGCTCTGAAGAAGTTGAGGCCATACTTGTTTGGTACTCACTTCATTGTTCAGACAGACCATAAGCCCCTCTTATGGCTAAAACAGATGAAGGGTGAAAACCCCTAACTTTTAAGGTGGTCCATTTCTCTACAGGGGATGGACTATACAGTGGAACATAGACCTGGGAGTAACCATGCCAATGCAGATGGACTCTCCAGATATTTCCACTTAGAACATGAAGACTCAACTGGTGAAGGTTAGTTTAATGTCCCTGCGTTTGGGGGGGGGGGGGGGGGTTGTGTAGGAGAGTAGGATCTGCTTCTTATGGTTACCCCCACTTTTTGCTGATGTAACACTGTTTTTCAACTTTAGTCTGGCTGGGGCTCTGTGAGGTTCCGTGTGGGACGGAACGACACTTTTGAGTGGTGACGAATATGGATGAGTTGGGTATCTACGAACCGCAAATGACGAGTATAGTGGGTGTACGCAGTTTCGCTACGCAACCACGTATGGTTCGTCTTATTTTAGGGTTTATTCATCTGAACCCTCGGGTTCCATTTTAGATACGGCATCCATTTTGTTTCTTGCCCTCAAGTAGCCAGCGAACGGACTTTTGTCCGCTTCGTGACCCTGGGACTCTCAAGCTTACGCGAGAGACACGTGTTCCTTTGAGTATGACTTTTATGATGAGGGAAACGACACGACGAAGGCAGATGGCCCCGATTGAGGCTCATCTTGCCGTGCCGGTCTATTGTTTCAGCCATGCATACATTAGACACGGTATCTCTGATCCCGTTATCAAGTTTCCTTTATTACTCCTAACACTCTTCTTTAACCTGTTGTGCATCCTTGTTCTCCCTTTGCATCTGTTTTTGTCCCTTCTCCTAATGGGTTTACGATCAGGATGGAATGTGTTTTATATGCTTTTACAGTTGGGAACTGGCAATACTGTGGTAATCATGTTCCGGCCTCTTGAAACATGAACGCGACCCTTTTTGAAGTTTATTGTGGGAACTGAGTTGTAATCTTTGTTCACTATATTGGGCTATGGGAAAAACGTGTATAAAAGGAGCGATCCACTTTTGCAAATTGAAGCAGTCTCCGAGAACCTACACGCTGTGTACTTCTTGTGACCTCTGTATCCCTGCAGTAAAATAAACGCTGATCTCTGACGCCGCTGGAAGTGTCCCGTGTCTCTGTGTTTGGTACGCCAGAACAGGTAACCCACGAAGGTTTCAGGTGTTGTTCCCTGGCACCGCTGGGTCTTAGAAAAACCCAGTCCTTCAGTTGGCGCCCAACGTGGGGCTCGACATCAGCGGTACCGGTCCAAAGCCCGACGATCGTGAGGAACTTCGTGTGAAATCTCCGAGGGAAGGTGCACCCCGCTTCATCGATCCAGTTGTCGAAATAAGTGGCCCGACGTCTTTTCCCGCGAAGATCCCCGCCTCCTGACGGCTGCGACGGACTGATGCCCTGACTGTCGACCTGTTTTTGGCGCCTGGCGTAGTCCTTTGTACGGCGAGACGATAGACGGGCCTTCCTGGTGACGCCATTGTTCTTTCAGTTAAGTATTTGTGGGTCGCTCCCTGTGTTCCTTTGTTGTTTACATGGTACCATAGCATTTGTGGTTCTTAGTTGTTGGGTTTTGTTTGACGATTGCAATTGCCAAAAACCGAGGGTCTCGTAAACTTTTTGCGAGGATATCGTAAATTCGATAGCCCTTGAAGTTTGTAAACTCGGTTAGTGTGCGCGATGCCTAGCCGTAGTACTTTGTTTGGGTTTCTCAAATGTTGCAGAATGGATTCCCGGCTGGAGGATTCGTGCCCGATACCTCCGGTTGGAACTCCGATTTATGAGCTCTATAGTCGCCATGGCGTAGGTCCTATCGTGTATAATGAATATTGGGTCCGCTACACTAAAAATGATGGCGTTCTTAGTTGGCCATCTCATGGTAGTTTTGAAACTGCCGTTTTAGATAATTTGGAAGCTAAACTGTTTAAAAAGAAGGCTAGGCCGGCCATGTTTGATTCCTTCCGGTTGTGGCGGAAAGAGGCCAAGCAGAAAGAAATCAAGCAGAGTAAGAAAAGTAAAAGAGAAGGCGTTATCGCGGTGATGCGAGATGCTGAACAGTATCAGCGAGACAAAGATGAGAAAGAGCAGGAAGTTAGTGCTCGACTTCATCATATGGCGGTGGATAAGTGTTATCCGGTGCTACCGCCTAACAATGATAAGTCAGGAGAAGAAGCGGTAGAGGATTCGCTATTGTCTTATCTGTTGAAATCACCACCCCCCTATGCTCCCGATACTCTGGGTCCTGTGATTCTACCTCTTCCTCCACCTGCTGTTTTGGCGGCTGCTGGTCAGCCCGCTGTTCCTCCCGCTCTCCCGAATCCCCTTGTGCCACAGATCGTCCCTCCTCTTTTACCGGCTTCTCTTCCTACTGCGCCTTTTCAAGTCCCTCCTCAGTCTGTTGTTCCTGCTACTCCTGGTGCCGCGTCAACTTCTATTGCCTCTACCCCTATTGTTGCCGCGCCTGGATCTTCTTCCTCTTCTCCTTCTGTTCGTAGTCGTCTCTTGACTGCTGTTGCTTCTCTTTATTCTCCGCTTTTTGGGCCAATACTCGACTCGACTCTTTCAGATGTCGCTCAGAGGCGCAGCCAGCTTCCTGACGATAGAGAACGCAAATCGCTGGTAAAAATGGCACGTAAATGGATTCGTAATCCTGTTAAATATCCTTCGCGTGTAGTGTTTGACACATTTTCTCAGTTTAATGCGCCCACTCAACGATTCGTGTTTGAGGAATTGTGTAAATCGTTGAAGGAAGAGTGGGATCACGATGTGGTAGATACTGTACCGTCTGAGGTTTCTGAGCTCCAGCATCGGTTCACAACTGGTGTGATTGTAGGTGACAAAGTTCGAGAAGCTCTAGAACGTTTATTATCCTTTCGATGTACAGTGCAACCTCGAGCATTGTTTAAGGAGGAGACGGCAGCATGGATGGCGCAACCTGGTCAATATCCGATGCGGGAAGTTCCCCCCGTATGGATGCCAGGCGATCCTAATGCTAACCCTCCTGTCCCAGGCCGTTTTCAGAGAGTGTGGATACACCTCCCTTGGAAAAGATCGGAAGTCTTACAGGTGAAGCAAACTTTGCCTGATCCCCGTAAAAATCCAGCAGGTTATTATAAGGAGTTGTCCCAATTGGTGGATGCTACTGTTATGAACCTAGCTGATATTGATATGTTGTTTGGCAATGTAGTGCCTCAGCCGATTTGGGCGAAAATTCGTCACGAGAATCACGCGGCTGAGTTAGGCGGTGACTGGGCTGCCCTTACAGCGGCAGACGCTCAGCAAGTCGGTGGGGCTAAGCCTGAGCAGCTTATTGTGGCATTGCCCCAGAGGATTATTACCCTCATGAAAACGCTTATGCCAGCGATGCGCGTTAATTGGGACAAGCTGTCCGCGTGCAAGCAAAAGAGGGATGAAAGCGTCTCCGACTTCTTTACGAGATTTGAGGAAGCATTTGTCGATCATAGTGGCCAGGACATGGGCTCAGAGGGTGGTCAGCGGCTGTTTGTTGATAAGTTTGTGTCGAACTTGTTGCCCGAACTTAGTAATAAGTTGAAAAATTCTGAGAGTTCGTGGGCCGTTTCTACCACTGCTCAAATATTGGCTACGGCCCAATATTACGAAAATAGGGAAAAGGAGGAAAGTGAACGTGCAGATAAGAAAACAAAGGATCTTAAAACTAAGGTCTTATTGCAGCAAGCGTATCCTCCGCGCTCGAATTTTAATGATTCGCAACAGCCAAATAGATCGCAATCACAGTTCTCTAGATCGCAGACGCGAAATGACTCTCCCGCACCCAGTTTTGTGTTGGGATACAACCAATGTGCGTACTGTCGAGGGGAGGGCCATTTGAAGTTTAATTGTCCGGTTCTCCGTGATAGGAATAATGGTGTGTCAGCTCGAGGAGGACGTGGTGGTCCTCAGCAAGCTTCACGTGGTAGAGGTCGTGGAGTTACTCAGAGTCAGGCCGAGCGTTTTGCCACTTCCTCAGACTCGCAGAATTGTTTCGATCGACGTGAACCATCGTCCGGTAGATCTGCACAGTATCATGTGGATGACTGTTACGTCGAGCGTGATGTTGATATGGATGGTATCTCCTAGGACAGCCATAGACGAAGGAAGGGAGGAGTATCAGTTCCGGTTGATCAGAGAGGGCCTTATGTTGACGTAGCTACATTGGGTATCGTTGAGCCTTTTCTGTTGGACACTGGTGCAGCAAAAAGTTCCATTATGCATTCGAAACTCCCTGGCGCGCCTTTGTCTGGCTTAACGAATGTTTCCGTTGGATTCTCTGGCGCCCCCGTTAGCAATCCAGTTTCTAGCCCCTTGCCACTTACGATTGGGTCTCATGAGCTAGAAGCTCCTTTGATTTTGACTACTGGTTGTGGTGAGAATCTTTTGGGTCTGGATTTGTTGAAGAGGTTACATGCGACTTTGTACTGCTCTCCTGCGGGTGTGGAGCTTACGTTGGGTGAGAATGTGATTTCCCCTATGTATCTGTCGATCGATAAGCTCCCACCGGAATTGAGTTCTCTTCCAGCTTCTTTATGGGCAACAGGTCCCAATGATGTGGGCCTGTTGGATATCCCACCTTATGTTGTTCAATTGAAAGTTGCTGCGCGCTTACCACGCATACCACAGTATCGAATTTCTCTTGATGGTGAACGGGCACTATTAGCGATCATTTACGATCTGATCGGTAAAGATGTTATCGAGGAGACACGAGGTAACGTGTGTAATAGTCCCGTGTTGCCTATTCTGAAACGAACTGATCCGTCCAAGCCTCCCGTGTACCGTCTAGTTATCGACTTACGGGAAGTCAATAAAATTGTTGTCCCACAGTTTCCTGTGGTTCCAGACATTACAGCTTTACTGACTCTGATTCCAGCCTCTGCATCATGGTTTTCGGTAATAGATCTGAAGAATGCGTTCTTTAGCATTCCGATTGCTGAGGAAAGTCGTGATTTGTTCGGATTTTCGTTAGGAGGTCGCAGTTTCCGGTTCAAACGCGCACCTCAAGGCTATTGTGAGAGTCCATCGATCTACAGCCAAGCTCTTAAGAGTCAACTAGATGCATTTGTGCTACCGACTGGTGCGGCTTTGATTCAGTACGTTGACGATCTGTTGGTAGCCGCAGATACTGAACAAATTTGCAAGACTGCTACTGTGTCACTGTTGCAGCATCTCTGTGACTTACACCACAAAGTGTCACCTTCTAAATTGCAATATTGTTGTCAAGAAGTTACCTACTTAGGTCACTTATTGTCAAAGGCGGGAAGAAGGTTGACCCCTGAAAGAATCGCAGCAATTGCTCGAATGACTGTGCCAACAACTCAGAGAGATGTGCGTGCCTTTTTGGGTATCACGTCGTACTGCAGACAGTGGATTCCGAACTTTTCACTGTTAGCGAAGCCATTGATAGCTCTCACGTGCAAGGATGTTTCGACTCCTTTGCCGTGGACGGAGGAATGTCAGAAAAGTTTTTCTGAACTACGTGATGCGCTGTGTTCGGCTCCCGTGTTAGGTACTCCTGATTATAGTAAGCCATTCACATTATACGTTCACGAGAGGGAAGGTTGTGCGTTGAGTGTTTTAACGCAACAATTTGGCGACAAGCAGCGCCCGTGTGCATATTTTTCCTCGACCTTAGACCCGGTAGCTAGAGCATTGCCAAGTTGCTTGAGGGCGACAGCGGCAGCAGCGGCGTCTATACGACAGTCCGCAGGTCTTGTTATGGATAATATGCTCATGGTGATGGTTCCGCATGCAGTTGATACTCTCTTGAATCGGACAAAGACTCAACATCTGACGAGTGCAAGGTTGTCTGGGTACGAGCTGACCCTTTTGGCAAGTCATATACAGATCAAACGTTGTAATGTACTGAATCCAGCGACATTGTTGCCGATTAATATGGAATCAGATGATGTGCCACCACATGATTGTTATTTACGAACTGAGGAGGAAACAAAAGGTCGTGTGGACCTGAAAAACACTCCCTTGCCAGATCCCGATGGTACCTTGTATGTGGATGGGCCGTGCTTTAAGTTGCCGAATGGTGATGTGACGACTGCGTATGCTGTAGTAACGTTGAGCACGATTGTGGAAACTGCGAGATTGAATCAGAGTTCAGCACAAGCTGCAGAGTTGATCGCATTGACAAGAGCGTGCGTTTTGTCGAAAGGAAAGCGAGTGAATGTGTTTACCGACAGTCAGTATGCCTTCGGTGTTGCGCATAACTTTGGAAGATTGTGGAGAGAAAGAGGATTTATGACATCGCATGGTACAAAGATCCAGCATGGACAGCTCGTGAATGACCTTTTGGATGCGCTTACACTGCCTAAACAAGTGGCAATTGTTAAATGTAGTGCGCATCGGAAAGTGACGGATGATGTTGGTCGTGGTAATGCATTTGCGGATGAGATTGCTAAGGAAACGGCTAAGGATCTTGCGACCCGAATGTATGTCACGAGTTCAGTAAGGTGGCCGACAGAGACTGGTATGTGTGAAAATACTATTGAGAGTGTGAAAGCAATTCAGAACGAGGCTACCAAAGCTGAGAAGACTAAGTGGAAAGAAAGTACGGGAAAGTTGGATATGTATGGATGTTGGGTTGACCTGACGGAATGTCAGAGGTGGATGTTACCAGATGCGTATGTATTAGCTGTTGTGACGATGGCTCATGGGTTGGCACATATCAGTGCGAAAGGCATATGTAGGTTCTTGTCCCCTGTATGGAGAAATGAGGGTATTGCAAAATGTGCCGAGAGAGTGGTTAAGAATTGTATGGTGTGTTTGATGCACAATCCTGGCAAGGGTACCCCCACTCCACCTGGTCATTTTGCTCCTCCTGTTTGTCCCTTTGAGGTTATCCAGCTGGACTTTATCCATATGGAGAGATGCAATAACCTAAAGTATGTTTTGGTTGTGGTTTGTGCGTTCTCCAGATGGATTGAGGCCTATCCTCTTAAGGATAACACTGCCCTGTCCACAGCAAAAATCCTGCTGAAGGAATACTTTCCTCGGTACGGAATGCCACGGATTGTATGGTCGGATAATGGGAGTGAGTTTGTGGGAAGTGTAATGCAGAGTGTGTGTAAGGGCCTTGGAATTTGTCAGAAATTCCATAGTGCTAATCCTCCTCAGGCAGCGGGTTTGGTTGAAGGGTACAATGGTACCCTGAAACTGAAACTCGCCAAGATTCAAGCTACGACTGGTTTATCGTGGCCTGATGCCTTGCCTCTGGCCCTCCTATCGACCAGAGCGACCGTACACTCTCGAGTAGGGCTTAGCCCATATGAGATTGTGTTCGGCCGCCCTGCGAATATTTGGGGGGTTCCGAGACCAAGGGCCTTTGATAGTCTTGAGTATCCAATGTTAATTGATTACTTGCATGATTTGACCACTAAACTACGGTTAATCCATCAACAGGTCTTTGAAGCTCTACCGGCGCAGACAGAGGGTCCTGGACACCAGCTCCGGCCAGGAGACTGGGTCGTTACCCGAAACTTTGGTCGAAAGCGTAACTTGGAGCCAAGATTTGTAGGCCCCTTCCAAGTCTTATTGACGACGAGGACTGCGGTTCGACTGGAGGGCAGGAAGAATTGGGTACACGCCAGTCACACGAAGAAGGTGCCGATCCCCTTACCAACGGATGGTTGGGTGAGGACTGGGATTTCGGCAACAGAAACTGAGACTCCTTTGCGCTTTGTGCCGTTTAGTGATGCTCAACCGGTGGGGAGTGATTTGTCACTGCCGAACCCACATGAGGAGTCATCGGTAGCAGAGAACCAAAGGTCTGACTCGTTGTCCATTTCATCGAACACTGTTGCGCCAGCTGAACAATTGTTTGTAGAGCAAACTCAACCTGGAAGAAGCCGATATTTTCTTCGTTCAAGGACTAATAAAAATTAGTTATATATATTTGTTTTTTTTTATGTTATGAACATTATGGACAATTATATCCTTTCTTTTTGAGTTTTTTGTGCTGTCCCGTGGCTAAGAGATTTGTGATTTGAGTTTTTGCGAGGAAACCTCTCCATCCGGGTCACCGTAGGGCCGTGCGGGTACTCCTTTCTGTTTAGCAGGTTTCTGACGCTAGGTCGGTTACTTTTGTCGATTCCTGGGGACTGATAATCGCTTCTCAGAACGAAGTGCGTCAAGTACGTCACGGACGGTTTGTAGAGGATGGCATTCTCTAAGCTATTGGAAGCAGAAAGGATGTCGGCGCAGAGATCAGAATTAAGAAAAGTTGTATGTACAAAATGTTTTTTGTTTCAGGTGTTCCTATTGTTCCTGACCGTATCTATGTTATTGGTGGGTGGAGTATATTTTGGAGTACAGTTGTTATTACCCTCTGTTTCACCTACCCTTTCTCCTAAACTAAGCTCCCTCACCACTGTTTCCCCACATTCTTTTCATCCTCTGCCTCAACATGAACAGGTTAGACGTGCGGAGTTCATGAACAACTCCTTTGTTCAACTTCTACATCAGCATCAGTTGGTGATGAACACTACCAATTGTTGGGTGTGTGGGTTAATGCCACATACCATGGATAGGGGTATTCCGTATTTGGTTCTTCCCTACAGCTCCCAGGGTTCGGCTCGAGCTTTCCAAACTATGTTCCGTAGTGCACTAGATTCTTACCCCAGTCGAGAGCCACGTTCTGCCGATTTTGGTCCTGGGCCGTATCACAAACCTTTGGCGATAGCGATAGCGGATTTAGATAGAGATGTTTTTGATGCATCGCTTATCCCAAGTGAGGAGGTACAGGCTTACAAGGATTTGAGCGAGGCTGAGTATAGTACGTCAGTGGGTGATAGACAGCTTAAGAGCTCGTCCCCAATATGGATTGTACCACACCTCGGTAATTTCTGCTTGAAAGGTTTGGGTCGAAATCCGAGAGCACAACTTGGGAACAGTGCTTGCACCGACACGTATGTTCTGCCGATGCTCTCTTCCCCTGTTTTTCTGACCGCCAAGGGCACTTATTTTGTATGTTATGAACGCGCATATACATGGTTACCCCGTGATTTTTCGGGTAACTGTTATATTGCGAATCTTTTACCACCGACTTTCACAGTTGCCTCAGATTATCACAAAACTAGAGTTGTGAGAGGTGTTATTAGCAAAGAGGATACTGCCGGTCAAGAAGCAGGAGACTTCTTTAAGGGTTTCTTGCCGTTTTGGGGACCTATGGTTAATAGTAGGAACTTAAGACAATTGACACGGGTAGTAGAGTCGACTGCTAATATTACTGCAAGTGCCCTTGGTAATCTCACAGCTGAACTTCAGGCGGATAGACTCATGACGTTACAGAACCGTATGGTTCTAGATGTTGTTCTCGCAGATAGAGGTGGTGTGTGTAAAGTTATCCATTCGAGTTGTTGCATTTTTATTCCTGACAATGCTCCAACTGTCTACCAAGCCATCTCGAAGTTGCACAAGATCTCCGAGTCCATACACGTGGACAAAGGTAATTGGACGCTTCTAGGATGGTTTTGGGGCCTGATGTCAACTTGGGGTTGGAAGATTCTGATGATCGTAGGGGTTGTTGTAACGTTTCTGTTCACGTGTTGTCTTTGTGAACAGTGTGGTCCTGCCTTATGTGGCCTATGTGCTACAACGTGTATAAGACGACCATCTGTTACCAAGGAGACGTTGATGAATAGAATGATGTTCCAGCAGCAACTGAACGACCTGATGAATATTGAAGTAGATTCTGATCTTGACTAGTGCTTGCCTACATGAGGGCAAAAGGAGCGTCTGAGGTTCCGTGTGGGACGGAACGACACTTTTGAGTGGTGACGAATATGGATGAGTTGGGTATCTACGAACCGCAAATGACGAGTATAGTGGGTGTACGCAGTTTCGCTACGCAACCACGTATGGTTCGTCTTATTTTAGGGTTTATTCATCTGAACCCTCGGGTTCCATTTTAGATACGGCATCCATTTTGTTTCTTGCCCTCAAGTAGCCAGCGAACGGACTTTTGTCCGCTTCGTGACCCTGGGACTCTCAAGCTTACGCGAGAGACACGTGTTCCTTTGAGTATGACTTTTATGATGAGGGAAACGACACGACGAAGGCAGATGGCCCCGCTTGAGGCTCATCTTGCCGTGCCGGTCTATTGTTTCAGCCATGCATACATTAGACACGGTATCTCTGATCCCGTTATCAAGTTTCCTTTATTACTCCTAACACTCTTCTTTAACCTGTTGTGCATCCTTGTTCTCCCTTTGCATCTGTTTTTGTCCCTTCTCCTAATGGGTTTACGATCAGGATGGAATGTGTTTTATATGCTTTTACAGTTGGGAACTGGCAATACTGTGGTAATCATGTTCCGGCCTCTTGAAACATGAACGCGACCCTTTTTGAAGTTTATTGTGGGAACTGAGTTGTAATCTTTGTTCACTATATTGGGCTATGGGAAAAACGTGTATAAAAGGAGCGATCCACTTTTGCAAATTGAAGCAGTCTCCGAGAACCTACACGCTGTGTACTTCTTGTGACCTCTGTATCCCTGCAGTAAAATAAACGCTGATCTCTGACGCCGCTGGAAGTGTCCCGTGTCTCTGTGTTTGGTACGCCAGAACAGGTAACCCACGAAGGTTTCAGGTGTTGTTCCCTGGCACCGCTGGGTCTTAGAAAAACCCAGTCCTTCATATGCTATTCAGGACCCAGGCCTGGCTGCTTCCTCTCTAAATGGATTCCTAGCACCTTAGGTACACAACAGATTGGATTCTGAGGTGCCCTTATAAGTCCCTAGTATATGGTATACTATGTACCCAGGGCACAGGTACCCCAGAGGCCTACCAGGGTCTGCAGCATGTACTATGCCACCCCTGGGAATCCCTCCAAAATGACACCACAGGTCTGCTACTACAGCCTGGGTAAGGTGGTGCATGCACCCCTTACAGAGATATAGGTCCACCATATCTCACCTATCATTGCACATATAAACCTATCAGTCACCCCTATGGCAGGCCTTATCAATCCTGAAGGCAGGGTGCTTGGTTTTGTGTGAGAGGGTTCCCATGCATGAGCAGAGCCCCTCTGCAGCCTTCGGAATCTCTTCTCTGGGGTTGTCTGTGATGCAGCCTGACCATATACTCTTAAGTGCATTATAACCAAACGGTAAATGCTAACTTTGGACTGGATGCACAGAAACATGTCGTGTTTGGTGTCAAACACCTTGAAATCATACCCCCACATCAGTAATTTGTGTGGGAGTATGATCCCACCCTTCTAGAGGGAGAGACATGACATCACCAGTATACCCGGTTCCAGCTTAAAAGAGCCCTGGCATCACAAAATGGATGCTGCAGACACAAGTCTGGCCTCCTGCTGCTGACCGAAACACCCGCAGGGGAGGCCTGGACAATAGGTTTCCTGTCACAGGGAGGTGTTACCACCTCCCAGACAGTCTTTAGTGTATTGGGGCTGGGTGGGTGCACTCAGAGTGCTTTGAAGTCCTGCACTGGGGGCACATTTGGTGTCCCTGTGCATAGTCCAGTTCAAACCGGTTACAGGGGCTACCAGCTCCTGCTCTGGCGTGAAACTGGACAAAGGAAATGGTGTAGCCACCCCTCTTTCCAAACCCTCCCATAGGTGGGTCCCCTGAATTAGTCCAACCCCTTCCTTGGGTATAAAGAAGGAACCTCTTTAACCAGAACTTTAGATATCCCTGGACGAAACTCTGAAACTGAATCCTGGAACTTCGACGATCTGCACGATGCCAGATGACTGAAGAATCTCCTTTGGAGTAAAGGAGTTACTCCCCTGCTTGGCAGGCACCAACGAAGCATCTGACCGGTGTGCATCTCCGAAGCTCCCGCCGGACTCCGAAGTAATTGCATCACAGGAGGTGGATTTCCAGACTTCCCCGAGGCCACCCGAGTCCCCAGCAAAGCTGAGACCCGTAGCTGTCGTGGGTAACGTGGAAACGGACCTCCTGGTCACTGCGCACATTTGCAAGTGCATCAGCTTCACGACGTCCTTTGAGGCTGTGCATTGGAATACTTGTAGCCCAGACCCCGAGCACCTTTTCCACCGAAGATTGCTGGCCTACACTCCACGAGTGTTATGTGATCCCGCCCTTTGTGTGTTCGCTCGATGCTTCTTTGCGATCCCTGGTCCGTCGACTGGTGGGTCCCTTTGAAGGCAACTCTTACTTTAATTGGGCTTCCCTGGTTGCTCCAGATGTGCCCTGACTCTCCATCGCTTGGGGAGTCCCCAGGACCTTGCTGGTCCGCACCGAAGCATTTCTTCTCTTTCTGCGTGGGTTGCTGTTGCCAAGGCTTGTTGTGTCCAATCCGGGCACCGACGCTGCAGCACACGACATCCTTCGTGGGACAGCTCGAATCCAGCTCCTGGTCGTCCTCAACGCCTCCTGGTCCTTGTGGCTGAAGAGTCAAGCTTCCCCTCTTCGGACCTGAAGCACCCGACATCGGTGGGCCTTCGTCTAGCGTGCCCCTGTTCACTGGCAAGTGACCCAGACTCTGTCCCCTCTGCTTTCAGGTTCTTCACATCTCCGATCCAGACTTGGATCCCTTCGGATGCGATCCGACACCATTTGACACCTATGCACCGGCTTCCCTGGGTGAGGTAACACGAGTACTTCGGTGCTCCCGTGGGTGTTGGCCCTAGAACCATCTAAGTCCAAAAGGGTTTGTTCCTAGTCCACCTCTGAGTGTCCTTAAACTTTAAAATTCTAACCCCGACTTTCCCAATAGAAGCTAACGGGATCTCGCGGCTGTGTTCTCACACTGCACACGGCCCCTGTGGGTCCCCTGTGTCACTACCTTGGGTCGTTCCCGCGATTCTACAGGCTCTAGGCCTTGTGTCTAGTTATGTCGTGGTTCTTATGCCACGTTCTTAGTATATGGTTTGGTCCGCCCCCAGGGCCTAACGTGTATTGTGCTAATTTTCTGTAATATTTGAAGTGTAACTTATGTGCTATTGCGTCTAGCCTCATAAAGAGACTAGAGGGGTGTGTTTAGTAATAAATACATATATTTTATAGATATACCTGGTGTGGTCCCCTTTCATTTTTCCACTTAAGAGATTATAGACTGGTAGAACAAGCTGCTTTACATTCCTTCAAGACGTATCCTGAAGGATGCTCTCCATAGCTACCACTAGGATAGCTTTGAATAAAGGGAGTCTTTAACCTATCATCAATAAGGGTTTGCTTGGACTGGTGCAAGGTGCCCACTATAACTAGTGGACAGCATATACCAGGCCAACTTCTTACAGGGGGTCCCTGTGCTCCAGTAATGATTTAGTGGGGGGTCCCTGAGCTCCAGTAATGCTTCATTGGGTGCCGGTGGATACCAGTGGGGGTCCCGGTGCTCCGATAATGATTCAGTGGGGGTCCCCGGGTTCCAGTAATGCTTTATCGGGGGATTTCTGAGCTCCAGTAATGATTCAGTGGGTGTCCGTGGGTACCAGTGGGGGTCCCTGGGCTCCCGTAATGATTCAGTAATGGTCACCGGACTCCAGCAATGATTCAGTGGTGGTCACCGGACTCCAGCAATGATTCAGTGGTGGTCCCCGGGCTCCAGTAATGATTTAGTGGGGGTGACGGGCTTCAGTAATGTTTCTGTGGGGGTCCCCAGGCTCCACTAATGATTCAGTGGAGGTCCCTGGGCTCAAGTAATAATTCAGTGGGGTCCCCGGGTCCAATACTGATTTAGTGGGCGTCACTGGGCTCCAGTAATGATTCAATGGGGTCCCCAGTTGTCAAAATGTAAAGAACCACGGATGTAGCTAATTGAGTTTTCGTGGCTGTATTTCTGCCTAAAATTAGTGGCCAAGGACAGGAAATACACCTGTTTGTCAGAGATTTTCCTTCCCATCTCCAACATAAATCAAACATTTTCTTCTTAAGCAAGAGCTTTGGAAGGTGGTATTTGTGGGCCATTGAGGAAGAGAGCTGAACCTCTGCCCTTAAAGACTAGAAGTCTATGATTTATGGAACTAGGGCCAGGAGGTCTTTCTTTCTCGCAACGCTGAAACCATTGGGTTTTGGGGTCAAATGATACGGAAAGATATCTAGGGGTGGAATGAGGACCACGGATCTACAGATTCAGTGTCATGACTGCCTCTGCTACACTTTTTAGTAAAGTGGGCTGCTCCACCTTCAATGAGGGTTTGAACACGACTGGTGGTGGTGGCTTAGGAAGCAGGGCAGGAAAGCTCCTGGAAGACACAGATTACTGGTGTGTTGCAAATGACAGCCTACATTTTCCTAACACATGCATACTAACAGACTGAATGAATGTCCTCTTGTGAGGGGACTGTCCACCTGTGTACTAGAGAACTAGCCAACTCCGCCTGTAAGGGGACTGTTCACATGTGTACTAGAGAGCTAGCTAACTACTCCTTTAGGGGACTGTCCACCTGTATATTAGAGAGCTAGCCAACTCCTCCTGTAAGGGGACTCACCACCTGTGTATTAGAGAACTAGCCAACTCCTCCTGTAAGGGTACTGTCCACCTATGTATTGGAGATCTAGCCTACTCCTCCTGTAAAGGGACTATCCACCTGCGTTTTAGAGAACTAGCCAACTTCTCCTGTAAGGTGACTGTCCACCTATGTATTAGAGAACCAGCCAACTCCTCCTGTAACAGGACTGTCTACTTGTGTATTACAGAACCAGCCAACTCATCCTGTAAGGGGACAGTCCACCTGTGTATTAGACAACTAGCCAACTTTTCATGTAATTGGACTGTCCACATGTGTATTAGAGAACTAACCAACTCCTCTTGTAATGAGACTGTCCACCTTTTTGTTTAAGAACTAACCAACAACTCCTATAATGGGACTGTCCCCCTATGTGTTAGGGAACTACCCAACTCGTCCTGCAGTGGGACTGTCCACCTGTGTACTAGAGAACTAGCCAAGTCCTCCAGTAAGGGGACTGTCCACTTGTGTATTTAAAGAACTAGCCAGCTCATCCTGTAAGGGGTCTGTCCATCTGTATATTAGAGAACTAGCCAACTATTCTTGAAATGGGACTGTGTATTGGAGAGCTAGACAACTCCTCCTGTGAGGAGACTGTCCACCTGTCTATTAGAGAACTAGCCAACTCCTCCTGTAAGGGGCCTGTTCAACTGTGTATGGGAGTGTTCACATGTGTATTGGAGAACTTGCCAACTCCTCCTGTATGGGGACTTTCTATCTGTGTATTAGAGAACTAACCAACTCCTCAGGTGAGGGGACTGTCAATCTGTGTATTGGAGAACTAACCAACTGTTTATGTATTGGTACACTTGTGTATTAGAGAACTTCCATCTCCTCCTATAAGGGACTGTCCATCTGTGTATTAGAGAACTCACCAACTCCTCCTGTAAGGGGACTGTCCACCTGTGAATTAGAGAATTAGCCCACTCCTCTTTTAATGGGACTGTCCACCTGTGTACTAGAGAACTAGCCAACGCCTCCTGTAAGTGGACCGTCCATCTGTGTATTATAGAACTAGCCGACTCTGTCTTTAGGAGGACTGTCCACCTGTGTATTACAGAACTCGCTAACTCCACCTGTAATTGGACTGTCCACCTGTCTATTAGTGAACAAGCCAACTCCTCCTGTAATGGGACTGTCCACCTGTGTATTAGAGAACTAGCCAACTCCTCCTGTAAGGAGACTGTCCACCTGTGTATTAGAGATCCAGCCAACTCCTCCTGTAAGGTGACTGTCCACATGTGTATTGGAGAACCAGCCAACTCCTCCTGTAAGGGGACTGTCCACCTGTGTATTGGAGAACCAGCCAGCTCCTCCTGTAAGGGGACTCTCCACCTGTGTATTAGAGATCTAGCAAACTCCTCCTGTAAGGTGACTGTCGACCCATGTATTGGAGAACTAGCTAACTCCTCCTTTAATGGGGCTATCCACCTGTGTACTGGAGAACCAGCTGCCTCCTCCTGTAAGGGGACTGTCCACGTGTGTATTAGAGAACTCGCCAACTCCTCCTGTAAGGGCACTGTTGTTCCATGTATTGGAGAACTAGCCAACTCCTCCTGTAAGTGGACTGTCCACTTGTGTATTAGACAAGTAGCCATCTCCTTCTGTAAGGGTACTGTCCACCTGTATATTATAGAACCAGCCAACTCCTCCTGTGAGAGGACTGTCCACCTGTGTATTAGAGAACTAACCAACTCCTCATATAAGGGACTGCTCTCCATCTGTGTATTAAAAATCTGGCCAACGCCTCCTGTAAGGGGATTTTCCTCCAGTGTGTTGGAGAACTAGGCAACTCCTCCTGTAATGGGTCTGTCTATCTGTGTATTAAGGAACTAGTCATCTCCTCCTGTAAGGGGACTGCCTTTCTGTGTATTAGAGAACTAGCCAACTCCTCCTTTAAGGGGACTGTCAATACGTGTATTGGTGAACTAGCCAACTCCTCCTTTAAGGGGACTGTCAATACGTGTATTGGTGAACTAGCCAAATCCTCCTGTAAGGGGACAGTCCACCAGTGTATTACAGAAATAGCCAACTCCTCCTGTAAGGTGACTGTCCACCTGTGTATTAGAGACTTAGTAAACGCCTCCTGTAAGAGGACTGTCCACCTGTGTATTAGAGAACTAGCCAGCTCCTTATCAAAGGGGACTGTCCAACTGTGTGTTAGATGCTACCCAACAACGTCTGTAATGGAGCTGTCCACCTATTTTCTTGAGGACTATCAAGACCTGTAGTGGGACTGTCCATCTGTCTATTAGAAGACTACCCAACATATCATGTTAAGGGACTGACCATCTGTGTAGAAGAGGCCTACCCTCCTCCTGTAATAGGACTGTGCACCTGTGTATTAGAAGGCAACCTCAGACTACTATAACAGGATTGTTTACCTGTTTATTAGAGGACCACCAACTCCTGCAGTGGATCTGTTCATTCTTATATTAGAGGACTGTCCACATGAGTATCAGAGACTACTTCACACTCTTGTAATGGGACCATCCACCTGTATATTAGAAGACTGACTCTATAACAGGAATGTTTACCTGTGTATTAGGGGACCACCTACAACTGAAGTGGGACTGTCCACCTGTGTATTAGAGTACTACCCAATAACTCCGGTAGCGGGACTGTCCACCTGTGTATTAGAGGACTACCCAACAACTCTTGTAATGGAACTGGTAATCCACGTATTAAAGGGTTAACTAAATAATATCTTAATAAACTGTTCATCAGTGTTTTAGAAGACCACCTCATCCTCCTATAATAGTACTGTCTGCCAGTCCCTGCGTATTAGAAGACTTCCCCACATATCACATAACTGGGCTTTCCTCCTCGACAGGCCACCAATTGTGTATTAGAGCTTCAAGTAGCGTCTCGTGCTGTAACACTCAACACCTCTTGTATTGGGTCTGTAGACCAGTGCATTGATGGAATTTTCGATGTTTGTATATCCCTCAACTCTCTCCTTATTAGAAAACCTTCTGTAATCGGACTGTCCTCCTCAGACATGTCATTTGAAGCTCTCTGGGTTTTTTTTAAATTAAAGACAATGATGTCTTATGTATAATTTTACATGTTCTTTTCATTCTGCAGCGCACCAATCAGAAGCGGGAAGAATGGATGAGAAAGAGTCCTGTACATCCTCGGAACAAATGCACAAGAGTGAGGGGCACATTTCTTGCTCTAATTCTGAAAAGAGGTTTATTAATAAAGGACTTCCTTCAGTTCATCAAAACATAGACAGAGAGTCAAGGCCGATTCCTTGTCCTGAGTATGAAAAGAGCTTCAATCCAGAGGCAAACCGTCAGCATAACCAAGGCGCACACACAGGGGTGAGGCCCTTTTGCTGCACTGTCTGCGGCAAAGAGTTCACACTACAGACCAGCCTTCAACGGCACCATCTAACACACACAGGCCTGAGGCCCTTTCACTGCACTGAGTGCGAAAAAAGCTTTACTCGAAAGTCGTATCTTCTTGAACACCAAAGAACACATTCAGGAGTGAGACCGTTTAGCTGCACTGAGTGTGAGAAGAGCTTTACACGAAAGCCGGATCTTCTTGAGCATGAAAGAATACACACAGGAGTCAGGCCGTTTAGCTGCACTGAGTGTGAGAACAGGTTCACTCGAAAGTCACATCTTCGATTGCACCAAATAACACACACAGGACTGAGGCCCTTTCGCTGCACTGAGTGTAACAAATGCTTCAATCAAAAGTCAAATCTTCGACAGCACCAAAAACTGCACACAGGAATAAGGCCATTTCACTGCACGGAATGCGACAAAGGTTTTCTACAAATGTCAAGTCTTCGACAGCACCAACGAATTCACACTGGAGTGAGGCCCTTTCACTGCACAGACTGTAAGAAGAGCTTTTTTCAAAGGTCACACCTTCTGAAGCATGTGCAAATCCACAAAGAGTGATGCCAAAGAGCCATTGAAGCGTGATCTGAAACTGCAGCAGCGAATTCAGGCAGGAAATAGACTCTGCTCTTCACCAAGTGTTCGAGAGCCCCACTTGCAAATCAGGGGTGAAGCAGTTTTCTGCACAAAACCTCAGATCAAATTTAACACCACACATGCACTAGTGAATCCATACAAGAAAACCTAGAATAATGGAAACCAAACTCTTTAAACATGTGAGCCAGTGCTTGAAAGGAAAACGTTTCTCTTGGCCAAAGTAGAAACTACATTTATGTTTCCAATCACTTCAGTGCATGGATTGGTTATGAAAAAAATGATTTATTATTAAAAGTTAGTGTCCACATTCTGAAATCACAGAAGTCTAAAATTAAACAATACACCAACTATGAGCTGATTGATTTTGATCAGAATGAAATAATTACTGATTAACTTGAATCTACTCCGTGAAAAGGAAGAACATATCCTAGTAGAAATAAAGCTTCCAGCAGAAATATTCCAACACAATTAGTTGTCATTTTGTGAAGCGCAATCTCTAGGTAAAGCCTCGTAGACTCTCCTGGTTACAAAAATTGTCTATTTTTACAAAGAAGAAAGACACATGAACTCTTACAGGAATTATAGCTTCACTAGGTTATCACATAATTTTGGTTGCAGGTTTTTAAGATAATAATGGTGCTTTTCTCAGGTCACACCCATGAGAAAGAAATGCACACATGTGGTCTCGAAGCCTGCCATGAAAAATAGGTGTTAATAAATGCACCATTTTTGCAAAGCTTCTTCTTGCTTCTTTGTTTTGTTTTTAAAACTGTACTTTCATCAAGGTAACACCTGGTTTCATTCAGTCATCCTAAGAAACAGTTAAAAAACATAAAACTGTCTTCCATGATATTATAGTGGGGCTGACCTTGGCGCGCGTGCAATAGTAACATTTAGCAACTGAATAAGGACACCCGCTGGAAGCATCCATCCGGAGGACAAACGCAAAATGAAGGGGCTGGAGCGACTACGGGCTCTTGGAGTGAGACAGGATCAATAATATTTTGCAATAGACTCAGGGATAAAAGTGAATCCTCAACAGCGAGAGAAAAAATTACGCTGAAATAGGACTAAATTAAATTTGTTAGCATGACAAAAAGCAGCAAATTTAAGAACTGAATGGTTGCTATTTCCTCATGGATGGATGCAAATTCTCTCCGCTTGAACTTATGGAAAACAGAAGTACTTCCCTTCAAGTTCTTCTCTTCTTGGATAACTAGCTTGTGGTCCAGCTCCAAACCCTCTTAATTCTCTGGGGAATCTGTGAGTCTTCTTCGATTCTGAGCTATCCTTTGTCAATCAATTCCAGAAAGTTGATTCAAGAATGCATTACTGTAACTCTCACAACCTTGGATTACCTCAATATTTGGTTCACTGCCTTCAGATCACTCAGAATGCTGCTGTCCTTCAGACTTCGGGATTGTACAAGAGAATTAGAATTTCTACCCATTTGCTTTCTCTTCACTGGCTCCCTATGAAACAGTGTTGTCTGTTCAAGGCTCTATGCCTATGTTTTCAAGCTATTCATTCTGCAACTTCCACACTAGCTTCAACTCTGTCCTCTAACACAAGAAGTACTGCCCTTCCAGATGTTTCCACTTTTATTCCTCTCTTCTAGTGAAGTTCTAAAATTTGACAAGTAAAGCCTGGAATTTCTTGCCTTTACTCTTTTTCTTGGCAAACTCATGACTACTGCTTTGTTAGTTCCTAAAAACTCACAATTTTTCACTTTTTCCTCCTTGCTTTTCTAGCGCCTGGACACCCGGTTCCCGGGTAACAGTGCACGTTACACTTTCTACAATCAATTAATCAGGTTAAACTACATTGACAAACACATAAATTCTGTTATGACATCCCCTTCATTTAGTATCCAGTACTTGCTCCTTGTGTATACCTTTCTTTCTCACACATCCCCCTGTCTGTCCCATGCCCCGTTACCCATCTCGTTACCCATCTCTGCCTCGTAATACTTTTCATGAGCACATCTCCTATTTATGTTCATCAATATTCAACCCAACTATAACCCTTGAAGTACTTTGAGTTTTCCCCTGTTATCTAATTCCTTGTATGTTTGTGCCCCTTTATTGTGTATTGCTACTTATACTTTCCCAGTCCCTGCGTTGTACAGCATGATGAGAGAAAACCATACTTATCGTGCGGTATCCTACTTCTTTGAATGCTTGTATCGCTCATTGAATGTGCCATCTCTTACTCCCTCAGTCCCAGTGTGGACAATTTGCCGGGAAATACTTTAAAACACTTTGATGTCATTTAACATGTCATGAGTGATGTAATATGTGAGGTCATAAGCAAAGCTTGCAGGAGTGCAAGTAATAGTTAGCTCAGTAAACTATAGCTGGTGAATTTCTTTTTTTTTTTTTTAATGTTAGCTTCCATCTTATTTCACCAGCTCTCTCTCTCTCTCTCTACATTTGGGAAATATAAATTAAGTTACTATTTATAATATTTATATATATGTTTTATTTGTTTCACTGTAAATATCCCTGATAAAGTGATGAATTGTCACAAAACATGATAGCTGAAAGTTTATGTTAATTTATTGGCTGAAAATGTGTAATAATTGATGTGCTTGAGATATAAATAAAGCTAAGAATTTGTATTTATTTAAAGTGCCTCTAAATTTGTGATTTCCTTTTTTAGGTCTCGGGACCATCCGGTCTGCCGAAGGCAGAACCGGAAGTCGAGAGATTTAATGACTTGGAGAAGAGGGTCTTGAACCCGCCCCTCTTCTCCCCTGTTCTCCATTGGCTGGCCTCTTCAATGCTGGCCAGCCATTGGAGAAGAGGTCCCGTCACTCCGATCAGGCCCCGTCCTTTTCGGATCGGGGGGCGTGTTTTTTGCAAGAAGTCTCAAAAGACAAACACGCCCCCGAATCCGAAAAGGACGCTGCGTTTCTCCGAGGCATTTCTGCTCTGCCTCGGAGAAAGGCGGTGGTGTGCTCGTTCTCTCCCCCTGTGTACGGCTGCTGCTCTGGTCTCCTCACCTCTCCTCACCCTGTCCTCTCCGGAGCTTATTGTTTACTTTAGCCTTGGAAGCTGCTTTCCTCAGCAGCATTCTGCTTTCTCTCTCACATTCACAATTACGCTGTGTGGCTTTAGTCAGCAGGCACAGCTGAGGAGAAGTAATTTGTTTTTGTTGACAGGTATGAAGCTGGCCAGGTACTGAACTGCTCCCGGGAGTAGTACTGGTTTTTTAAAGGGGGCAAGCTATTCTCTGTGAGGGATGTAAGGGCACGTTATTTGCTTAGGGCACGAGGATTTTTAGGCAGATGCACAAATCAATAAAAAAAATAAGTTTTCATCGACGGGGTCTGACCTTCCATTACAATACCCGCGCCCCCACCACACCCGGATTCCCTAGAGGACATCGAGTTTTCGCTGCAGGTGGCGGGGGCTGTGCATCGCAGACCGCGCTCCCCGACATCCGCTGCCTCTGGCAGGGAGCAGCAGAAATGGCTCGTCTTCGTGCGTCTTGTGGAGGAGGCGGGGAGGGGCTCTGCGGCTCCCGCTGCCGCCTGCAGCCGTCCGTCAGGAACCAGTCCAACCTGCTAGCGCTAATGTGCCATCAACAGCAAATCACCCCCGCCGGGCCGCATCCATCAGCGCCGCCACCGGGGGCCTGAGTGGGCTGGGAGGTGGTGCTAATCCGCCAAGGGGGGGTTAAGAGTAATCATCTTTGCCGATCCACGCCAGAGGAGAGAGGGGGGGGGGAGGGCAGGCTCTGCTGGTGGGTCGAGATCAGGGCAGGGAGGTGTGGTGATTGGGCCCTCAGGCCCGCATGCAGATAACAGATGGACACAGACACAGGATTACTGGTGCGGTAAACTGGCCACGAGCACGTGCGCTCGGCCCCTTTTATTGTCAGGGTCACCTGACTCGTGACGCCTGTGGTGGGTGGGTGTTCAGTGTGGGTTACAGTAAAGTGGAACACTAGAATGTATCCAGCCGGATACTACATCCCTCCCAAACTTTAATGAAAGTTAAACCAAAACGAAGTCCGAACCTGTGGGAGAAAACGCACAAGTTACAAACAAAACATTGACTGGCGAGCAGGACTTCCACGTAGTCTCTTTGCTGATGGTCGACTGCCGGCGAGGGTGTTCTGACAGCCGGGACCACTCTGTCTCTTTGGCACAATGTCCAAGTGCTCTATGGATGCGTGATTTGGGACTTACAACGTGGAAGTGCGCTTCACAGTCTCTTTCTTGTACCGCCGTCGGTGGAAGTGTGGGTGGAATGACGGTGGACCCTCGTTATTCGACCTTCCGCTGTATGCCCTGGTAGAGGTGTTTCCTCCAACTAGTAGTTGTCTTCTTACAGGACTCCCCGTTGCAGGATCTCCCTCTCACGGATACCCCTCTCTCGTGGGTGTCCCCTCTCACGGGACGACCCGGAGGCCCTTTTGTTGCCAGGCTTCCACTGGAACGGTTGACCGCGCCTTGTCGCTCCAATCGCGTTGGAGGAGTCGCTACGGGTCCTCTTTCCGTGTCCGAAGTTCCACCTAAAAGGGTGCTGTTGGCACTTGGTCCTTCGCGCTCTGCCTCTGTTCTCCTAGGATCTCCAGAGCCAGCTTCAACAGTCCATCTCTCGTCTTGGGGACCCGCTGCCACCGGTGTCCCTGAGGCCTCTGCCCCTTGGATGTCCACGGTCCTGTTTCCGTGACTTCCCAGAGGTGGTTGTTACCAACGGACCGGCCTGCTCGTGTCTGCCGTCCCCGGGTGACCTTCGGGTTTACGCATCGACGTATACTCCCAGTGGGGCTGATGTTGTTTTCCAGGTACTAGGTCTGGGTGCCCATGCACCTTCGCACTTCCCTCTTCGGGTACTCCTTCTGGTGTGTGTGTTGATCTGTCACGCACACTTCTGTGCTCTTCTCCTTTCCTCTTCGGGTGTTCTCCTTCTGGTGTGTGCGTGTTGATCTGTTACGCACACCTCTGTGCTCTTCTCCTTTCCTCTTCGGGTGTTCTCCTTCTCCTTCCACTGCGACGTGATCCAGTCTTCCTACCTGTTTGCTCATCCTTACCAGGCTTCCTCGTGTAGCGTGCACTCTACGCGTTTCCCTCTGGTCTTGTCCCGCCACTCGGACACTGTCTTCCTTTCGCTCTGTGACTGGACCAATCATCGCGACCTTCTGTCTCGTAGTTGCTTCTGATGTTGAGTGATGTTACTGGACCTCTTTTCCTACTCCTCCTGGTCCTCTTTGTGAACCTCTCATGGGGTCCTCTTCACTGACGTCCCTTCGGACTTCCTCTTCTCTTCAGCTCTGACCTCTTGGCAGGTCAGTGCACTCTCCGACCTCTTGTAGGTCTATATCCTCCTTACGACCAACTGGTGGTCAGCTTCGTCCTTCTTGCGACCATCTGGGCGGTCGGCAACCTTCGCGCGACCATCTGGGCGGTCGGCAACCTTCGCGCGACCATCTGGGCGGTCGGCAACCTTCGCGCGACCATCTGCGCGGTCGGCAACCTTCGCGCGACCATCTGGGCGGTCGGCAACCTTCGCGCGACCATCTGGGTGGCCGGCAACCTTCGCGCGACCATCTGGGTGGCCGGCAACCTTCGCGCGACCATCTGGGTGGCCGGCAACCTTCGCGCGACCATCTGGGTGGCCGGCTTCACGAGGTGCGTCACGTCGTGCGACTACCTGTGTTTGCTGAGTTGTCGAGTGCTGGTGCATGCTTCTCTTCGTACCGTCGCGGTACATCTTCAGAGTCGCGTTGCTCCTTGCGCTGTGTGATTTCTTGATGTGGTGGCTTCTTGGCGCCACTGGGTGTACTTCTTCATCCTTCGCCCGCCAGTGTCGGATACTTGCTGCGCGCATCTTCGTCAGTGAGTTCCTATTCCTCGGCGCTGCTGTGTACCTTCCGCGTCCGGGGTACATCTGCGCTGAGTCCTTTAGTTCGCTCGAGGGTTCCGCTCCACTTGATGCGGCGACAGCGCAGCCCTTGCTGGCGTGGATGTGGCTTGACACGTTCTTACTTCTTCCTCCTTGTCGCTGTGGGATGGCGCTGCTGCGCATGCCTGTGCGCCTCCGTCGCGCGCTCACCATCGCGCATCATTCAGGCAGTGTCGGTGTGCAGCCTGGAGGATGAGACACCACTCGTGAGCTGGGGCAGTGTATTGCTCATGTGGATGGCTGCTGGTCTCAGTTCCTTTACCTTTTTTTTTTTATTTTTTTTTTTATCTGCACCAGCCGGGCACAGTCACTGTGTGCACACATGATCGGGGCACATCTCCTTCCGTGGTCGGGGCACTTCGAGCTCTTCGCGCCTATTTGAAATTCGCGCTTCGATGCGCCTTTGATCGTTCCTGCCACTTTGCTCTCCTCGCCCGGGACACACACTCGCAGATGGGTCCCGCGGGACCACCACTCTATCGCTTCAGTGAGCGTCTCTGACTTTATTTATTTGTTTCCGTGGCGCCTGCCGCTCTCCGTCACTCTCTTCGTCGCGGCCGCCTGGGGGCACATCGCGTAGCACTTCAATGCGCCGCCGTCCACACACTGACTGGTACTTTGCTCTCCCCGCCCGCAGCAGCTCATTCGTTCTCACGCTGCCTGGGGCGGGGGAGAGTTGGCGCCGACATTCAGGGCAGTGTGTGCAGGCGGGCGAGACGGGGTTGCTAATCCGGTGCGGTGGGTGGGCTCCGCTCTATGACCGGTAAGGCACGTTTCAAGTCCGTGTCTGTCCCGCCCCCGCGCCGCAGGCCTCCTCATTGTTCCTGCCCTGTGGGGGGGGGGGTGCTGGTGCCTCCTACTTCGGCCTTGCGCCGGATGCCATTCCTGCTGTCCCCTCGCTGCCGCGGCTTCACTGCCCCTACGCTGTGCGAAGGGGGGGGGGGGGTGTTGGTGTGCTTCTCCTTCACCCGCTATGCGGCGGTGACTTACTTTCCGCAGTTCCTCACTCTCGACCGGCGGCCTTCGCCTTCACGCGGGTGGGCTCCGCTTAGGTCGCACTTCCCCACAGGGGCACCGCAGCAGGCTCGACTGGGTCGGGGTGGGCACCCGACTTCCTCTCGCTGGGGTCACAGCATCGCGGCCGATGCGGGTGGGCTCCGCTCGGCTTGCTCTTCTCCCCCAGGGCTCTTCCACGCAGGGGGGGCAGATTAACTCAGGCCCATGAGGTGTGAGGTGGGCTCTCAGACACCTCGCTTCATGCCGGGGCTCTTCGCACGCCCGCAGGTGATCAGGCGCTGTGCTCGCCTGCTGGGGGTCTCCACGCAGGCAGCTCTCTCTCCCTTCATTTAAGCTGGGCTGCTGCACGCCAGGGCACAGCCCCCTCGTCGCCAATGTGGTGATTGGGCCCTCAGGCCCGCATGCAGATAACAGATGGACACAGACACAGGATTACTGGTGCGGTAAACTGGCCACGAGCACGTGCGCTCGGCCCCTTCTATTGTCAGGGTCACCTGACTCGTGACGCCTGTGGTGGGTGGGTGTTCAGTGTGGGTTACAGTAAAGTGGAACACTAGAATGTATCCAGCCGGATACTACAGGAGGGGTTAATCAGTGGGGGTGGCGGGTGGGCCGCGTAAAGGGTTTATCACTTCTGGCCACAAAGACTCAGCCATGGAGTATTAAGACTCAGGGTTTCGAAAAGATATGTAATAAAAAAAAAAGGGTGGGATTGAAGGAGACTGTAATTCATGAGAGGATTAATGACTTGATTATTTACTGATAATCTTCGCTACGCCAAGTCCCACTCGCCCGAGCCATTTCCCTCCTATTAGGACCTACGACATCTTTGCACTTCACACATTTAGCCACCCATCCCCTCCTATCCTCAATGTCCCTGTCCTGCTCCTTCCCTCACACACATCAAGATTCCTTTCCTCCAGTGACAGCGGCCAGGTTATGGCCTCATTGGGAATTTGCTAAATAGAGGATACTTCTTGGTCACGCTCCGCATTTTCTCGTGTATTTTCTTTTTAGTCATTCTTTAAAAATGTCTTCTCGCTGCATGTAGACGCAGGAACTATATCCCCTTTTCTGACCCCACCCGTCTCTTTTGTCACCCTCTGTGCGTTGGGAGGTTTGCTTCCTCCTCCTCCCTATGAAGACTGCTCTCCTCCGATTATGAATTTGCTCTCGAACGCTTTTTCTCTTTCCCAGAAGAGCTGCTTGCACGCAGTGCTGAGGAAAGACGTGCTCATGAGAGCCGCGCGGGCGGTGGTGAGGGCGCGAGGAGCGAGGCCTGTGCGTATTTGTTTACTGATAACAGTGTGCCTAGACCCGGAACTCCTCACTTCTCCCTTTGGAGGGGCCGAGAGGCCTATCAGCCGTTCAGGGTGGCCCTGGAGCAGTGGGGGGAGGAATCAATCTCCCCGTCTCCCAGGGTATCACAAATCTGGCGCTGTTGGAAAAACACACTCCCACTCTGGAAGGGTGGTGGTGTTCTCCCAGACACACTGTGGTAGCTTGGCTCGAGTGGTCAGGAATCAGGCCCCGTGCTAAGCATACGACATACCCAAACAATAACCATGCGTGCATACGTTCCAAAAACGACTCTACACCGTAAAAATTATGAAAATATCTTTCTTTATCTTCTTTTTCTCTTAGTTGCTGATTGGATAAATAAATAACAATCACAATATACAACCTTTTTAAATAGTGCAGTTCAAATAAATACTGGCTTAATGATTCAATAAATAGGGGTGATCATAAATAAGGAAGGTATAAATATAAGTGCAGTACATACAGGCAATTAAATATTTTGAGGCAATAAATACTGTAAACCAATAAATATTGTGCATCAATAAATACTGTGGACCAATAAATACAGTGAAGCAATAAACAGGTTAAATACAATAAATACAGTGCCCCTAATAAATACTTAAAAGCTGACAGTGACACTCATAGAATCAGATCACATGAATTCCTAAGGGCTGATTTGGCCCAGGCACAGCTTGTGGGGATGTGGAAGGCTTGAGGGTGTCTACTCCCTGGCTTGGACAAGGCTGAGGCCTAAACTGAGGTAGATCAAGGGGGGAATACCAGAGACCTGGCTCTCTCACTCCACACAACCTCTCTAGATTAGTCCCAGCTCACCCCTGGCACAGTCCAGCTGGTTCCAGCACCTCTCTAACCCCTAGAGTAGTCTCTTAGGATTCCACAGGGCCTTTGGCGCCCTCTACTCCACTTACTGCCCTTTTTCTGATGCTCCGACGCCGCTGGAGTCGTGTCGACGCCGTGAGGCGGTTCCGATTCGATGTCGGCGGCCTCGGCACAATGTCAGTTCCTGACGACGCCGGTAGGCGGTTCCGGTTCGATGTCGGCGGCCTCGGCTCGATCTCGACCTCTGATTCGATGGCGTCGGGCAGTCTTTACTCGATGTCGACTTCGGGCGGCTCCGGTCCGATGGCGACCTCGGATTCGATGACGTCGGCCGGCCTTGGCTCGGTGTCGACTTCCGGCGGCTCCGGAGTGCGATCCTCACTCCCGACCTCCGGTGCTCCTCTCCTCAGGTTTCCGGCGACTCCGGAGTGCGACCTCCACTCCCGACCTCCGGCACGATTCTCTCAGGTTCCGGCGACTCCGGAGTGCGATCCTCACTCCCGACCTCCGGTACACTTCACCTCGGTCTCCGACGACTCCGGAGGGCGGACTTCACTCCTCCGATGACACCGCTCACTCGACCTCGGGTGACTTCCTCTTCGACCTCTGGTACTCCTCACGACCTCTGACGGCGCCCTCTCTCGACCTCTGGCGGCTCCGGGTACGACGTCTGCTTTTCCAGTCAGCGCCGCTTCTCCACCTCGGGCTCCAGGTCTCAGGCTACTCGACGTCGGACTCCAGGGAAACCAGTTTCCAGGTCAGGATCTTGCTGTTCTCTGTTTCTAAGGCCTGTTCCTGCTGTCCAGGTCCTTAGGATGGTTTTTCTTGCTTCTTCCCACACAGGGCTCCAGGCTGGGCTCAGTCAGTAGGGACTAGTATCAAGGGTGGGTTTATGGACCCCACTCCAGGCACAAGTTTCCACCCCTGCTGCCTCACTCCTTCCTCCTTCAGGTTTCTGCTGCTCACTCTTCACCAGTCAGGTGCCAACTGCCAGCTCCAACTGCCAACTCTCTGTCTTAGCTTCCCAACATTCTAAACCGCCTCCAACTGTCACAGGGTTCTGGAATGTTCTGGAAGGTGCTGGTAGGTTCCAGTGGATGCTGGTGATGTCACAGGTGGCCACCATTTTGTGCTCCAGGCCCTCAGACAGAAGTTTCAGGGGTAGGTAAAATGGCTCCCTGAATCTGCAGCAACACTAAAAAGTCTGGTGGTTCCCAAAAAGGAAAAATTCAAACAGGGTTTGAGGCAAAAGTGGGACAAAATAAATAATGATGAGGAGGGACCACCCAAAGGGCTGACAGGTCTAACAGGCGCTAAGAGACTCCTGGCGCTGAGAGACTCCTTCCTGCCTGCACCAGAGGGAAGCCAAGGGTTAATGGCAGCCATTATTCTCCCGGAGGAGCGATGTGGCATAAGGACCAGAGCTGCCTCCTTTGGAACTGCGAACCAGGTGCGATTCTCGGCGTCGGTTCAACATTCTGTGATTCTGGGCAAATCAGTTAACCTCCCACTGCCTTACAAAAATGAATGTGTCCTTGTATAATGTAACTGGTGCTCATGTAAAGCGCTGCAATACCTTCAGGTCAAGTTCGTGCTACAAAAAACTGCACACAAAAAAAGACCCAGAGCCAGTCATGATCTCACTCGGAAGACATTGTGATGGATGTACAGGAACCATCTTAGTTATGGTTAGGTAACTCCCATGTATTAGTAACTCTGTTAAGGCTACAACTTAACTCTGTAAGCAAAATGTCAAATTATGGGTTACTGTGCATAAAAATGAAAATTTGCTTTTCCTATTTATATGTTTTAATAAATACGGCTGGGGTTTTTATGACCCCGAACCCAAAGAACTTGATTTTTGTATTCATGATCTCGCTTGAGGAGAGCGAAGGTTGGTGGGGGTTTTACCCAAGGGACACCGGCGACTACCTGGCCATAAGCTCCATCACCCCTTACAAGTGCAATGTTCATGGTGTTTTGACTTGAGAGAGCAGCGCTTCCCAATGAAAGCATTCAGCTTTTCTTAGGGAATTTGCAACTTCCCCAAAAATATTCCACTGGAGTTAGAATAGTAAATTTGGCATCTCAGCATCCATGAAACTCTAATGCCTTAAAGGCTCAACTGAAGGCGAGAAATGTGCTACAAGAGCAAGTCAGATACCACCATATTGAGACTCTCCGTGGATGAAATATTGTGATTACAACTTGTCAACATTACTGTGAAAAACTTTATAGCAGCCTGTTCTTCATGATAATGAGCACGTTTCATGCAGGGTGATGGTATATTTTGGTGTAAAAACAAAGTGCCTGTTTACTGTGAACACAGCTGTTAGATTAGCCGAAACGCGCCAGGTCCCAGGAACCATGTACATATGATAAAATCACAGAGCAATCCCGTTGCACCATTTGTACAGAGGAAGGATGGTTGTGGAGTACGTTTATTGCACAACTGCAGTGCAAAGCAGGCTTAGTGTGGTAGCATCTCCTGGCGTGTTTCGGTCAGAAAGCGACTTTGACCAAGGGTTCTGATATATTTTGCTTAAAATGTTAATATGTGACCTGTATGTGAATAAAGGGCTGGCTTTAGCATTGGTGGCGCCCGGTGCAACAATCTTTGTTGGTGTCCCCCCTTTGATCTTGTTCACGGAGTCCCTCACTCTCACCCTCTAATGCTGGCCCTCATCTCTCCTTAGCCCCTCTCTCACATTCATCTATTTTATAGCTCTGCTCATTGTAATATAGACTGTCAGAGCACTTCGCATCACAAACATATAATACAAAGAAAATGAGTGACATGATTTCATCAATATATAGGAAATGTTACTTTAGACATCAGGACTAGAAGGTCTGGGAGTCACATTTCATCCATACTGGTGGTCATTATTTGTTAAGGTGCTTGCTAGGCAGAAACGAAAATGGAGGTTTACTGATTAACAAAGTTTTTACGAAGTGCATTAACCAAAGCTGCTGCGCTGCGTAAAAAGGAAACAGCACAACAGTACTATCTACTAAGATGGTTCTGTTGTCCTCTCCTCTAGTGCACCAGGTTTGCATTACGTTTGTGGTGCAAACCAGGCACAGAGTGTTAGTAAATTCACCCCATAAAACTAACACCGGTTAGGGTGTCATACTAATAAAGTTGTATTGCTATGCAAAGGAACCCTTCCTAGCAACCTCAGAATAAAATGAAAGCCTGAAAGAAAAAAAACAATAAGGTTATAAACTTCTGCCTTTGAATTGCACACAGCACTTTATGCAAGTTAATTGGTCAATGTGTTATATTAGAATGATTGTTACTTATGAATTTCAAATAACAAAAGGATCTCTGTGACAAAAACAATAACCAACTGAGTTATCAACATAAAATACTAATCTGTGATCTGCATGTCTCTTGTTGTGCTTTGCAGCAGGAACATTAACCCTCTATACTACTATATCAGGAGTCAAACCTGTGACTGGACACATCACAGACCTCTCCCTCAAGTGTATCAACCATCAATGTTAACATGCCCATGTCATTATCCGGAAAAATGCTGCAAAAAGAGAGATCTCTGCAGGCTGCTCTCAGTGCAGCCCGTCATGCAGAGGGTACCCCCCTCCCCCCTTGACGATGGCACCCAATGTGACGGCGCCGGTCACACCGCCCTAAAGCTGTGGCACTGATCGCACTGACCCAAAGCTGGCTGGCTATCTATCTATGATATACACACACAATCATATATACAAATACAAATTTAAATAAATTAAATGTGGTTTGAGAAATGAATGAGTGTGTCACGGTGCAGTGTCTGTCGTTTTTTTTCTGTATTGCCTCCTACTAAATTTAGCAGCTGTGGTGGTGAGGCAAAAGGGGGAGGCCAAAGCAAATGGAGGTTGGGTATAAGCCCCATCTGGCTCCCTATAACCATTCCACTGCTCCCCAGCTAACAGTTTCCTCTTTTATTGGCCCCTATTATGTTTAAATGCCTCCTTCTGAGTTACACTTCCACCACAAACTTCATCTACCAGCTCGAACCTTATGTCCGTCTGCTCACTCCCATTGCACCACAATCCATTTCTAAGTTACAGTTTTGTAACACTCCTTGAACTCTTTCATTGTAAATAACAATGCAGTTTCTTTAAATGTTTTAAAAACAAAAACATTAAAAAAAATAATGTCATGAGCAATGCCAATAGCTCTAACTTTAACAATGCCGAGACCATTGCATTGTAAATGCTTGTTTAAAGTTTAGATGGAAGCCCCACAAAGGTCACAACAATGCCATAAGTTCAGGCTTATCCATAAAAGATATTGAAATGAGGAATGGTTGTCTTTTAGACAAAGTATACTCATGGGTGGTTAGCCAATGGCGCTTATTGTAGAGTCGCCCTCGCACTCCAAGGGTGGAGAACAAGTGAAAAAGCACCTGTTTGTCACCGGACACTTCACCTCCTCATAGCCGGCCAAATGTCTGGGTGAAGAACACCCTGTAAATCAAGTGTACCATGCATGAATCTGTGCACCAATTCCTGCCTGTTATTCCTCAGTTCTCAGGGTATAATATTAATAGGCAGGTATTCCCACCACCCCTAAGTACCAATACCTTTCAGGTGCAGAAATGCATGTAGCATCCCCACATTATTTGAAATTAGATGTTGATAAGCTTGGCTTTTCTGTAACGTGTGCAGGATGCTGACTCACCGCAACACTTTAACTCAGCGTCCCATGGTCATTCTCTGAAATATGAAAATCCTGATTGCAAAATGGCCAATTTCTTTTGACTTGAAAAGTTGGTTAAAATGTATTTCACTGTGAGGACATCAAGGGACTGTCTCCAAAATGTCAAACAACATCAAATGTCAAGCAGGTCTTCGTGCCAGCTCCCCCTGTGACAGTTCTCCTGTACAGCTTGCCTGCAGTCCGCTACCCTGTGCTGTTAGTCTATCTGCTGCCCTCTGTTTGTTTCTCCTCTGCTCGTGACGTGCTCTAGTTATGCCTTTTCTGCTTGTTTTTCTGCCCTCTATTTTGTCCTCTTCTGCTCTGTTTCGTGCTTGTTTTTCTGCCCTCTGTTTTGGCTTTTCTACTCGTTTTTCTGCCCTCTGTTTTGCCTTTCTGCTCATTTTTCTGCCCACTGTTTTGCCTTTCTGCTCATTTGTCTGCCCTCTGTTTTGCCTTTTCTGCTCATTTTTCTGCCCTCTGTTAGGCCTTTTCTGCTTGTTTTCTGCCCTTTTATTTTGTCCTCTTCTGCTCTGTTTCATGCTAGTTTTTCTGCCCTGTTTTGCCTTTTCTACTCGTTCCACGATGGTGGCTTTTGTATGAAGTTACTAATAATCGTACCTTATGTTTCTCCTTCTTGCAGCCGCTACAGATAAGAGCGGTTTGGTGGTGGGGTCGGCTGTGGGGGGGAGGGAAGTTCGAGAGAGGACCACAAGGGAACATTAAATAAATAATGTATTAATTTTCCCTCGTGGTCGTCTCCCGAAATACCCCCCAGCCAGCCCACCGCTCTTACCTGCAGTACCCGCGGCTGCCTTCTTGTGTCCGGAGAGATCATTACATAAGCTGGTGACGATCAAGGCCACCACAGAGCTCATACAACATTGAACGTTTGCGGGCATCATATTGAATCCTGCTGGATGTCTCTGCGATAACGTTCAGGAAACAAAGCCTGATATTTGTGGAGTGCTGGGACGTCAACAAACATCGGGCCATATGTATCAAGCCTTTTTCCCGTTTGCAAACGGGCAGATTCTCAGAATCTGCCCGTTTGCGAATGGGAAAAAGCCTTTTGGGATGTATCATCCCAAAAGGCCATCACATAATAGAGAATCTCCAAATTTGCGATTCTCTATTTTGCGAATGCAATTAAGGAATTACAAATTGCGATTCCTTAAATGTTATCCTGGAAGCACCAGATATTTGCTATTTGGCCTTAAGGAATTGTAAATTAATTTGCGATTTTCTTTAAAAAAAAGCACTTTTTTTTATTTTTTAGAAGTGCCATATGTCATTGCCATGTATGTGCGCTAAATTTGCACACATGCATATTTCAGGGGTGCAACAGTGTCCTTTTGGCACCCTTGCAACATTGAAATTGCATTCTCAATTTGCGATTCTCTATTTGGTAATCGCAAATTGAGAATGTCTTCCCATTCATTCCTATGGGCCTCCTAGCCCATAGGAATGAATGGGAAGGTGTACCTTATTTGCGAATCTCAATTTGTGATTCGCAAATAAGGAATATGTAGGATTCGCAACATTTTTAGCAAATCCTACATACATTGCATTTTGCGATTCTCTATTTACAATTCGCTAAAAATCGCAATTTGAGAATCGCAAAACTCTTTTTTGATACTTATGGCCCTTGGTCTCTAAACTTGCAGATTTGGGCAGAGTGCTCCAGGCTTTTTTCCGGTATTTGCTTACTGCTGCGCATGTGTAGAGTTTATCGTCTAGCATGCACTATCTTGGTAGTTCGTCTTTGCTCGGCTTGGTGCGTCGCTGTAATCAGGACAACGTGCTCTGAAGAGGCGTAAATACAGCACGCTCAGTCCATTATAAAGAAGTTGGGCAGGCCTGCATTCTTACAGTAGGGGGCTGAGTGTCCATCTCTTTTCCCACTGTAGCAGAAAGATCATTGGCTAGCACTTATATTTACGGTGAGAGGCCCACCTGTGCTGGTGCAGCCTAACTTATCACAGCGACAGGCACTCCTTGTTTCCTTTGCCGCCTGCATTGCTTCCTGTTATGCAGCATTGGCTCGGTGTAGGATACAGTTATACAATTTATGGATTCAAGGAAAGTGGGAGTCTATCCTTTTCTTCTACAGGTTTTTTTTTTTAAAGCGCTGCTGCGGTGCACTTGTCTAACGGTGATAAACTAATTTTCTGCTCGCTTTTCTGCCCTCTATTTAGCCTTTTCCTGCTTGTTTCTTCTCTCTTCCTGCCGTTTCCCTCCTCCTGCCACTCCGCGCCCAGCCCTTCTCACAGGTCCTACTTAATGGAGGCCGTAGTGCGACCCCATTGGACAGACCCTCATGCCATCTCCCCCTGCGACAGTTCTCCTGTCCAGTTTGCCCATAGTTCTCTACCCTCTGCTGCCTTAGGTTTGTGCCTCCTCTGCTCGTTTCTGCTCATTATCTGCCTTCTTTTTCTTCTCTCATTCTGCTAGTTGTTGGCCTTTTTCTGTCCTCTGTGTTTGCGTCTCTCTGCTCGTTCTGCCTGGTATGTTGCCTCTCTCTGCTCGTTCTGCCTGGTATGTTTGCCTCTCTCCGCTCGTTCTGCCTGGTATGTTTGCCTCTCTCTGCTCGTTCTGCCTGGTATGTTGCCTCTTTCTGCTCGTTTCTCACCTTCATTTGTCCCCGTTCTGCTTATTTCTGACCTGGCTGTTTGAAGGAGACGTCGCATCCGCAGCTCTCAGGTATCTCCAGGGCTGACAGTGCTTTGCTCTACAGAAGCTGACAGATTGACCAAAGAGGAGTTTCAATTCTACTTCCATCCATCTTGAATGCTGAAGTGTGCGGACCTTAAAGCGGAATGGACCCCTCACCCTGTAGAGTAGAAGCGTGGACGCTGAACCCCTTCTGACGTCTCTGTCACGACTGCATGGGGCATCTAATGCAATGTTTCTATATGTCGAGGCCTGACGGAGGCTAGGGAGAGATCTGTGATACCGCTTGTGAGAAGTTGGCCTGGTATATGATGTTCACTAGTTAAAGTGACCACCTTGTACCATGCCAAGCAACCCTTATGGTGTGGTTGTAAGTCAACCTTTTCGGACTAGCTGCCCTAGTGGTAGCGTAGGCTAAGCAGTCTTTGAGGCTAAACTCGTTAAAGCGTGTTAAGCAGGCTGTTTTACCAAATGCAACCCCCCTTTATACCAATGAAAGGACACCACACAGATATATATTGAAAATATATATGTATTTATTTCTCAAAGTATCCCCTAGACTCTTTATGAGCACGGGAGCACAAATCGTTAAACAAGACAATGCGATAATATACAGAAGTTGCACTTTATATGGATGGGCCCTGGTGGCCACTCAAACCATATACTAAAATAGTGGTATAAGTACCACGAACAGGAAAGTGAAAAGGCCTAGGGCCTCTAGAATCGCTGGGCCTACACGGAGCTAACTTCAGTTAGTGACCAGGAGGTCCACGGGTCGCGTGTGCAGTAAGGAAAGTTACACGCGGGCTCCCATAGGTTTTCAATGGGTGCGTAAAAGTTACAAAGTTACTGCAGAAAGGGTCTTCTGAATGGACTACGATCTTAAGATTTGAAACACAGACACTAGAGATGATTCTCTACACTTGGGCGCCGGAGTGCCAGCTTTACCTCACCCACAGGAAGCGGGTGCATAGGTCTCGAAGTGCGTCGGGTTTCTTCTATCGATTCAATGGAGCCTGTCGACAAAGATGCTGCAGGCGGGCGGTCCAGAAGAGATGCTTTGGATCCAAGGGTGGATCGGAGTTGTAGAAGACCTGAAAGCAGAGGGGACAGTGTTCACAGTCACTAGCCAGTGACCGGCGGGGCACCAGGTAGGTACCAGGCGATGTCGGGTGCAAACAAGTGGTGAAGGGTAGCTTGTCTCCGCAGCCACGTGGTCCCTGAAGGTCGACGACGTCCAGGAGTCGGTTCACGAGCTGTCCCACGCAGGTTCTCGCTGTCGGCGACTCAAAAGAAGCAAACAAGCCTTGGCAAAGGCAGGAGTCGTGGAAAGAGAGGAAAGCTGATTGTTCTGACCAGCAAGGTCAGAGGGGCTGCTCTTTTGGAGAGCAGCTAGGGCCAGTCTGGAGCAACCAGACCAGCGTCGTTGATTTTAGGTTTCGTCGCCAAAATGGCCACTAGGCAACGGGCCAGGGACCGGGCAGGCGCGTCGAGGTGCGAAGTGCAGAGGGGCCCCACGCAGATCGTGGAGATGCTGGAGGGCTCACCTTTGGTGCAGATGCTGCTCGATGGTTGGGCTTCTCAGGACCCAAAGCACAACTCGGAGGGAGCCTCTGTTGCTGCGCTTGCAGCTTGTCGTCGGTCTTTCAAGATGGCTGGCTCCACGTGTCTCGGTGCCTCCACGGGTTCCTTCTTCTCAGGGACTGTGGATCGGGCGGTGAGAGGTCTGGAGGTCCAGGTCTTGTCGGGCTCTGGGCTCGGGCTCCGGCAGGAGGCGGCGGCAAAGCAGACGTTCAATAGCTGGTTGGTGCTTGCGTTAGCAAGATGGTCACTCCCTGACCATAGGGGAGATTTCCTTCAGTCCTCTGTGCAGCAGAGCTTCGAAGTTCCCGTCTTCTTCTTGTGGTTAAGTTGATTCCAGGATGTCTGAAGTCTTAGGACACAGCTCCTACCTTTAAGCGGATTCTAGGGGCCGGACTACCTGCTAGGTCCCTCCCTAAGGGTGGGACCAGGAAGGGGGGTGGTTACACCCCCAATCCTTTGTCCAGCTCGCCCCGGGTCCAGGGCTGGTGTGCCCCAGGACTGGTTTGAACTGGCATATGCACCGAGGCTCCTTGTGAGCCTCAGGCATGTCTGGTTTCTTTCAAGCCCTACCTGACCAATACACAAAATCCTGTCTGGGGTGGTGCTCGCACCTCCCCTGGCAGGAAACCCTTTGTCCACGTCTCCCAAGCTGGAAGGACTCCCAGCAGCAGGAGGGCAGACTTGTGTCTGTGGTGGCAGCATCCATTTTGTGGAGCTGAGGCTATGTCTGATTTTACCCGGGTTTCAGGTACTGTACATGTCGTGTCCTTCTAGAAGGGTGGAATGCTAACCCCGTCGCCAGAATTGGCGAGGGGTTAGTATTCCAATTCGTATGACACCTTACTCGACATGTTTTGATAAAGCCAAACCAAAGATAGCATTTAACCGCGAGGTTCATAATGCACTTAAGAGTATATGGTATGACGATATCTGGAAACAGTAGAAGGAAGTTGTTCCGACCACTGCAGACAGGCTCAGCTCATGCCAGAGCACCATCTCACATGGAACCAAGCACTCTGCCTTCAGGATTGTCAAGGCCTGCCATAGGAGTGACTTGTAGGTTAACATGTGTCCCATTTAAGGTTAGGTATAGGTATACTACACCTAAGTAAGAGGTGGTTACGCCAACTTACCCCAGCTGAGTGATCAGCCAGTTGTGTCAAATTTGTTAGGCCAGGCCAGGGGTGGCACAATACATGCTTCAGCCCCTGGTAGGCCTTAGATACACCAATGCCCTGGGTACCTAGTGTACACTGGTACAGGGGCTCACAGGTTGATCCACTTCCAATTGGTTATGCACCTAGGGTGCATAGTGTAAATTTAGTAGAGAGAACAGCAGGCTGGGGGTCTGATTAGCAGGCCCACAGCCTCAATATGTCAAAAACCAGTGAAGCAAAAGCAAAAATTTGGGGTGACCATAGGATAGCAGACCCTACTCTCCTACACAACCCCCCCCCCCCAAACGCAGGGACATTAAACTAGCCTTGACCAGTCTCGTCTTCATGTCCTAAGTGGAAGTACCTGGAGAGACCATCTGCATTCCCATGGTCCGTACCTGGCCGGTGCTCCACTGTAAAGTCCATCCCCTGTAGGGAAATGGACCACCTAAGCAGTTTGGGGTTTTCACCCTTCATCTGATTTAGCCACAAGAGGGGCTTATTGTCGGTCTGAATCTTGAAGTGAGTGCCAAACAAGTATGGCCTCAGCTTCTTCAGGGCCCACACCACAGCAAAGGCCTCCCTCTCAATAGCTGACCAATTCTTCTCTCTGGGGGTCAACCTTCTGCTAATAAAAGCAATGGGTTGGTCTTGACCATCTACATTAAGTTGTGACAGCACAGCTCCCACACCCAACTCAGAAGCATCTGTTTGGACAATAAACTCTTTGGAGTAGTCAGGACTTTTCAGGATAGGTGCAGAGCACATGGCCTTCTTCAGGTCATCAAATGCCTTTTGACAGCTTACTGTCCACTGAACGTTTTTGGGCATCTTCTTGGATGTCAGATCATTAAGAGGAGTCACAATGGACCCATAGTTCTTAACAAACTTCCTGTAGTACCCAGTCAAGCCCAAGAAAGCTCGACCTTGAGTCTGGGTGGTTGGAGGAGACCAGTCCTTGATGGATTGTATCTTACTCTCCAGTGGTTGAACTTGGCCTCCACCTACAAGGTGGCCCAAATACACAACCTTACTCTGCCCTATCTGGCACTTAGTAGCCTTGATAGTGAGGCCTGCCTTTTGCAGATCCTCAAGTACCTTCTTCAGGTGGATCAGGTGATCCTCCCAGGTGGAGCTAAAGACAGCAATGTCATCAAGATATGCTGCACAAAAGTCGTCCAACCCAGTAAGGACTTGATTCACCAACCTTTGGAAGGTGGCAGGTGCATTCTTCAGACCAAAGGGCATCACCACAAATTGATAATGCCCACCTGGGGTTGAGAATGCTGTTTTGGCCTTAGACTCCTCAGCTAACCTGATTTGCCAATAGCCAGCTGTCAAGTCAAATGTGCTCAAAAACTTAGCAGAAGCTAGTTTGTCTATGAGCTCATCTGCCCTTGGAATAGGATGTGCATCTGTCCTGGTGACAGCATTGAGTCCTCTGTAATCCACACATAACCTCATCTCTCTCTTGCCATCTTTGGTGTGAGGTTTGGGGACCAGAACCACTGGGCTAGCCCAGGGGCTCTCTGAGGGTTCAATGACACCTAATTCCAGCATTTTGTGTACCTCAGCCTTTATGTTTAAAATTAAGTGAGAGAGACCCCTTTAACCAACCAGGGGAATAGGGTACTACTATCTGGTAGAAATGAAATTCCCGTGGTGCAAATTGATTTAAGAATTGGTGATATTAAGAAAACGAAATGTTGTGTTAAAAAACACAATCATAAGCCCATGTGCTAGGATTTGTCTAGTTAATACAAATCATACCCATATACAATTCAGTACAAACATAATATTTTATTAAAAATCAGTGAAAAACAGACAAAAGCACTTTATGATCCTGTCACAAATGCATCTAAAACATGCGAATGTCATCTATATTCAAAGTGAATTCCACTAAATTAAGGGGCACGACTTGTACACCTGGCTAAAATACAATATTTGGACCTTACAAAACACAATGGCTGTATCTAACAATTAATGATCCCACACACTTGAAACAGAGAGACAAAGACAGACAGTACAATTTTGCATTTAAATAACACATCTGTTGATAAGTTTCAAAAGCTTTTCATACACACAATTTGTTAATACAGTGTCTACAAGAAAAGCTGTTCCCACAGATTGTGTTACAGTAATGCGTCGACGCGTTTCGATGGTTAGATTGAATTGTCCATCTTTTTCAAGACCAAAGATATTTCATTGTCTCTCTTATTATGGGCACTGTTTGGTTGCCGTGTTCAGAGACTCCTGTTGACAGATGTATCAATAATACAAAGTTATATTTATGACCAACACTAATTGATACATTGCACCTTCATTGTGTATTCTATAAAATAATCCTACATGAAGCCATATTGTTATCGGTACATATGATCATATTCTGAATTCACTTCATATCCAGTTCGGTGATTTGGTTATAACTGAAACAATATCAATAATATTTTCTTGGGAGTGGTATTTACATCCACATCAGACTATTTCTAATTATCTCCTAGCAAATGGGCTACTCGGACTAGGGAAGTTAAAGATATTATTGAATATATGGAGCAAGATGTAAAGTCAGGACAATACCTTATAGCATGTCTCAATTTCCTCTGATTCCTTGTTGTCTATTTATTCATTATATCTTTTCAAGACCATCTGGAAATGCAACAATATGTGAATCAGCCTTCAGTTTATGTTTAAAAATGATGTCGTGTTTTTTTATATAAAAGAATTTTTTATTTTATCGACACTATTGTCTCTTATTCACGCATGAGGCAGATATTCCTCCTTAACTTATCTCATCGAGATAGATAGGTTGTCATGTTCCAATATAAATGAATCTTAAATATTTTCTTTGGATTGTCAAATCTAGTCACCTTATTCAATGATGAAGTTAGTATATTCCGAGACCCTTTCCAAACGTCATTGCAGAATGGGGCAGGATGTTTCTTACTTGTGAACTCGTCCTCATATGATTTTAAATTAGTTTTACCTAAAATACGAACCGTTATCATGAGTCTAGAATTTAGATTGTCGTTGCTAAATAATATCACAGAACATAACAGTTCAGATGCCTACCGTTTGATTTGCAGAGAGCTACTTGGCGTGTTTGTTGTAAAGTCGCCGTAGCAGGCAGACACGTATCATTCGCTGGTCACGGTGTTATCCCCTTTAGTTGGCCTTAACAGTGCCTGCAGCAAACAGACAGAGAATGCCGATATATCACCCAAGAGATCAAAAAAAGTGCCGTAAACTATAGTCAGTTAATATAAGGCATGGAGGTTATGACTAAGATTGTGACTCTATAATAGGGGCAAGTCTAACCCGTTCAGCTCACCGTAGCGTATGTCTTGGAAGGTTTTCAATGGGTTCTTCTTGTCTCCGTATCCGACAGCGTAAGGCATACTGTTGACCTAACATCAATATATACCCAGAGACACACACTCTGATTGGCCGGTTGTAAAGTTAAAAAGAATTTCATTCAGGTGTGTCTACGTGTTTCCCGCGTTATGCCCTAAAGGTAATCAAGGCTACGACCATCGTCATCCTGTGCATACTGCCTCGAGTGACCCGGACGTAACAGAATGTAACAATCCGGAAGTGTTGCACATTAAAAAAACATCCGGTTCAGGTCGGACCGTATCGGCAAATTTAAGCAAATCACGTTCGCACTGCCTAAGATGACCCGGACGCGCTCGGTTTACAAAAACTTCTAACTTTATGGATACAGCTGAGGCAGCAGACAATACTTATATTACTATTATGTCCACAGAGGTACCCATAAATATCGTCAAATGACTATTCAATTGTGTTATGCAGAATTTACCCCAAAAATAAAGACTTGCCACAATTTTGGCGATTTGAATCACACTTATTAAACCTAATTCACTAAAATATTAGATGTTAATCATGTAACTAAAAAAGAATCTTGTTGGTTAATTTTGTTTATTAATATGTCACAGCATACCTTTGTTGTAAATAACCCTCAACCTAGAGATGTTTTGTTTCATTTTATTAAATGTAACGGCATTAGAGAAAACTATCCTGTGGTTATTTCACTATGTTTCATATATTGACTACAAGTTTCATCCACTCCTCCCTGGTGTTCATGCCTTTATCTATGGTGTCTAGATGGCACATATACCACTGTTCCCGCATTTTTCTAATTGCATCTACATCACCTCCTCTCCGATTTACAGTTATTTTCTCCAGTATAAACCACTGGAACTCGTTATGTTGGTGGTTTGCTTTGGCATAATGGTCTGTAAGAGGTGCATTTTCTTTTTTTCTTTTTTAACGCGGATCTATGTTCAAGTAATCTAATTCGTAGTTCCCTGCTGGTCTCACCCACGTAGCCTAAGCCACATGGGCAGATAAGCAGGTAGACTAGATTCTTGCTCCGACAGTTGTTTAATGTTTTCACGACCAAAGTTTTGCCATTGAAATTCAAAGTTTTTTGCTTGATGCAATTGGGACAAATGGAACATGTTCCACAGGCATAGTTACCTGTTGCTGTTTGGTTATGCAGAGTAGTTTGAGTGTTATTCTCAATTATTTTATAGGTTTTTACCAATGCATTTCTTATGGTTTTGTTTCTTCTAAAAGAGAAGAGGGGTTTAGGCATGGGTGTCGACATCCCATCATTGAGAATTTTCCAATTTCGGTTCACTATGTTTTTTAATTTGTTGCTTAAACCTGAAAATTGGCTAACAAAGACGATTCTGTTTAAGTTTTTATTCTTATTCTCTTTGTTGCTGTTAAGGAGACTCTCCCTGTCGTAAAATCTTGCACGCTTAAAAGAGTGCTTGATTAATTTTCTGGGGTATCCTCTTTCTTTCAGTTTTTTTTCCATTTTTTCAGCATGGTGATAGAAATCCGTGAGGCTTGTACAGTTACGACGTAACCTTAAAAACTCGCCAAATGGGATGTTATCTTTTTGTGACTTGGGATGATTACTATCATACTTCAACAGAGTATTCTTGTCAGTTAATTTTGTGAATAATTCCACCTCAAGGTGTCCTTGTGTATCTTTTATTTTAATATCCAAAAAGTCGACACTTATGTCGCTAAAATTGGCTGTAAACTTCAAATTCAGGTCTCCTTTATTGAGCCATTCTAAAAATTGCATAAGCTCATTTTCAGCACCGTTCCAGATAAAGATTATATCATCTATAAAACGGTGCCTTGTCCCTTCAGTAAATGGGTGGAGGCATATGCTTTGAAGGATAATACAGCCCTTACGACAGCGAAAGAACTCCTAAAGGAGTTCTTTCCGTGATTCGGCATTTGTCGGGTCTTATGGAGTGACAACGGACCTCATTTCATTGGGCAAGTTGTCGAATATGTCATGAAGGGGTTAGGGATTAAGCAGAAATTTCATGCCGCTTTTCACCCACAATCAGCAGGTTTGGTGGAGCGGTACAATTCCACCCTGAAATTGATATTGGCTAAAATACAGGCTTCCACGTCTTTGAAATGGCCTGATGCCCTGCCCCTAGCACTACTTTCTATCAGATCAATGCCACATACACGATCTGGCCTTCTGCCATATGAGGTTGTGTTTGGCAGGCCCATGAATATTTGGGGATTCCCTAAGCCTCGCCCTATACATAATGTACCCCATGTGTTGATGAGTGACTATTTGACCCAGTTAACTGGCAGCTTGTCTTCTATTTATCAGCAGGTACAGGAAGCCCTTCCAGACAGGTCGCAGGGTGATGGCCATGATCTGCAGCCTGGAGATTATGTCTTGACGAAGTCCTTCCAGCAAAGCAGTTCCTTGGTGCTTCATTGACGTGGACCGGAACAAGTCCTTCTGGCTACCAGAACTGCAGTGCGAGTGACCAACCGGAAGAATTGGGTACATGCTACCGACTGTCGTAAAGTTCTGCATGCCCTCGTGAGCCCAGATGCGTTGACAGATCACCGCGACATACTGGTCACCGAGAAAGGGTGAGCTGTGTCACCTGAAAGATCTGAGGAAGTCTTCCCGGACCACACGTTCCCTGGTACATCTAGATATCTGCTTCAATCCAGAAAAAAAGACATTTCAGCGCAGAAGGAGACTGTTTGAGTCACTGTCCTGGGTGATTAAAGACTGACTACAAAGGGGGGTAGCCTATTAGTGACTACTCGTCTCAATGTTAGTGAAGAAACCAATGCCTGCCCAGGACCTTAGGGCACCATTTGTTTTGTTGTTTACCGACAAAATGAACATGCCGGAGGAGAAGAAATCGAAAGAAATCGAATCCTGCAAAAGTCTGTAGTAAAAATATGATGTTCGCTATTGGACTAACTTTGACTGTCGTCATCACTGCTGTCATAATGTGGGTTGTAGTGGAAGTAGCTCGGGCTCGAAACTTACTGACTGCTACTACTCCTGTCCCCACTGAACATTATTATTTTACTCTTCCCTATCATGAAAGAAAACATTGAATGTCGTATCTCAATAACTCTTTCATACAAACGTTGCATCATACTTATAATGCTACGAACACTACCAACTGCTGGGTATGTGGAATGATGGCAGCACATCAGAAGAAGAGAGGAACACCTTTCATTCTCTTGCCATTCTCGCATAATGGCTCCTGTAGAGTCTGGTTTGCATTGTTGTGGGCCTCTGAAATTGCTAATATTACTCTAGCTGATGTAGGAGGACTTAATGCAAAGCTTAATAAAGTTTGTTACCCCAATGAGGAAGGGGACCCACAAGCCAAAGGAACTGCATGGGAAATGGAGGAGTATCGCAGAGGAAATTCCTCCACACGTTATGTTTTCCCCAACACTTGAACGGCCAAGGGTAACGGGCCTTTTGTCATCGCTGTTACTAGAGCTCGAGCAAATCTTTGTGTGACCAGCTTTGGTAGTATCCCAGTGGGGAAAAGTGACTGTACCACAGTATTAAACATTACTAGAATGAACAATAGCAGTTTTCTTTCCTCACACAACACTTATTTCATTTGTGGGAGTAAAGGCTATTATCATCTACCAATCGGATGGTCCGGAACATGCTACGTGTCCTTTTTGCTTCCTCCTGTGTTCCTAGCACCTGCATCTTATCATAAAGATCAAAAACTGTTTAATGACATTTCCTTGAACCGATTCAAAAGAACTATAAATAATGATGAAGTGGATCAAAGTGACACAGCATTACAGCAATATGTTGTCTTTAATTTGGGACTCTTTTTCTTTGTTGGTGCGGCTTTGAATAGCAGGAAAATCAGGCGCTTAACCCGTGTAGTAGAGGCTGTGACCAATCAGACAGCAATGGCGCTTGGAAATATTACAGAAGAACTCAAAAATATCAGAATTGTGACATTGCAAAACCGAATAGTGCTAGACGTGGTTCTAGCTGATCGTGGTGGAGCATGTCGCATTATCGGTAGTGGTTGTTGTGTCTTTATCCCTGACCACGCCCCTTCTGTTAATGTGCTATTTCCAAAATGCATAGAATAGCCACTGAGATACATCAAGATTCAGGAACATGGACTTGGGCTGGATGGGTCTGGAGTGTATTTTCTGTATGGGGCTTAAAAATTTTATGGGTCTTGTTCATAATTATTGCAATTCTCTTCTCTTGTTGTTTATGTATCCAAAGCGGGCCAATGCTTTGTTCCCTCTGTATTTCTACTTGTACTACTTATCTACCATCTAAAACAAATGTCCAAAATGTAAATGCCCTTTTAGCAATAGATCAAGAAATCAGTAACATAATATTAATTGATATATATGACTTTTATCGTACTCCTTTAGAAACATAAGAAAATGTCTTAGCTTATGCCAAAGGGCCGTCTGTGGAAAATGTGTAATATTTTACTTGGCATAAGCAACAGCCATTTTGGCTGTGGTTTCCATTTTGTTTCCTTCGTAATTCTCCTGTCCTCTGCTGCTCGTCTTTTTCTGCCTGTGCTATCTATTTTAGTTGACTTCCTGACTCAGCTAAAAGCAATGTATGTGCTGAGAGTTTGTAGCTGCCAGGGCACCTGGTTTCAGATGTTAACTGTCAATCATTTACTGCTGCCATAAGCACTCTTGCTCCCCCTCCCACTTTGCTGACCATGTGGTTTTTTCATCTGTCCTTGTTTGCTGATAACTATTTTTAAAACTTGTTCTTCCTATTTCTGTTTACATGCTTACACTACCGAAATCCTGTATAAAAAGAGCTGTGTTCTGTGAATTCAGTGTACTACCTCAGGCAGCACTTGAGAGTGCTGTGTGGATCTGGTCCCACTCATAAATGATTAATAAACGTGTTATGTATTTCCAACTCTAGTGCTGATCTCTATTTTATTGGTCTTTCAACCCGTGGACAAAAGGGGGACCCTGCACAAGTGTACCGCTAAAAAGATACATTTCCGCAAGTCATGTACAGCATGAGGTGGAAGCAGGGCCTGGCCTTTGTCTCTACGGCACATTGCTTTCAGTCATGTACAGCATGAGGTAGGAGCAGGGCCTAGCCTTTGTCTCTACTGCACATTGCCTTCAGTCATGTACACCATGAGGTAGGAGCAGGTCCTGGCCTTTGTCTCTACTGCACATTGGCTTCTGTCATGTTCAGCATGAGGTAGGAGCAGGGCCTGACATTTGTGTCATCTGCACATTGTCTTCAGTCATGTACAGCATGAGGTAGGAGCAGGGCCTGCTCAAAGGCCAGGCCCTAAATACAGTCAAATTATTTACAGAAGTTACTGTGTGTAGCTATGCCGTTGGTCTTTCTGTTTTAATATATGAAAATCAGCAGATTAAAACATAGTGCCATGAATCTATGGCTCTGGTTTGTTCCTTGAACTCTTAGAATCTAAACCAGAGCCACGGATCGCATGCATAAAAAAATATGTCATGGAGCTCGTACTTTCTGATGATTCCCAAATCCTGTGTCAAGCTGTAGAACAAGAGGAACCTAACCCCCCGGGCTCCCACATCCCTTCCAATATCCTCCCCGGGTCTACAGTTGTTCTCATTGTCCCTTTATACTCCCAGCCATTTTTTCTACAACAAATTCTGCTGTGGTTCCTCCTGGATCCGCTTTGGAAGAAGAAACAAAGTGTTCCACCAAAGGTATTTATTTTTCAAAACTGACTGCAGCTTATTTTATATTGTTTGACTCCTAGTTGTGTTTTATTGCAAAACAAATGCTGAGCGGATGTTCAATGTACCACTGAAGGACCATGAGTTGGACCAATCTCCCAAAATCTCTCTCTTGATTTATTTTCTTTGATTTTTAACAGTTTTGCCCTATGGCTACATGCAGCAGGAAGTGGTCAAAGGGACTGGCTGAGGTTGCCCTGGGCTGGCAGTACACAGGCACGATGCTTGCCCTAGATTCACAGTTCTTGGGGAATTCGTCAACCAAGGTCACCGTCTATTGGCCAAGATCCGGGTACAATTTTAAGTGTCATATTTACCCACGGGAGGCCCTTTGAGGCGCCCCACCCCCACTATGGCCTGGGCTAGAGTTGCACCTTTTATGGCCTTTTCTGTTTTATGTTTGGGGCAAGGGAACCAGCCTTGCATCCTGAAGTGGCTGCAGCACAGAAGAACATGTTATTTTGCGGCAGCCAATCATAGAACTAATCCATGGTTGAATCTCTGGACTATGGGTCTGAAAGAGACAATAGTTCATTATTTATGTGTTTGTTTGAAGAATGCTTATTTCAGTATTTATTGTGTATTTATTTGCAGATCAAATCATTGAAAATGCATAGGCGATTGTCTCCGGCTTCCAGTAATGACTTAGAGCGGGCCCTGGCTTCCAAAAATGATTCAGTGTGGGTTTCTGAGTTCTACTAATGATTAAGTGGAGGTCCACGGCAGTCATAAGGGTAGAATGCCTCTCCAGTGCACCTTTAGAACGTATTGCTTTCCTGGCCAATTTATGTTACAACTGAACGCTATGCACCCTTTTACCCCGAGTTTCCAAATATTCCTTTGGCGGTTGGATTTCTAGGAACAGTGAAATTCAGGGTGTATTTAGATTTCAAAGCTTTGTATTGAATTTTTAAAGGTCAGCATGTATGAAATCATACATAAAAGAATTTATCAAATCAGAGACAACATAGGCAAATACAAAATAAACTTAAAGGGTAAGAGAAGATAAGGAGGGGGGATAAGGAAGCAGGGTCAGATTAGTGGTACAAACTGCACGGTGGGGGGGTAACCGAGGGGAGCGGGGGATGCTACATAACTCACATTTGAGCAGATGCATTAATGACAGTGGTAGAGACATTCACCATTCTGATGAGTTTTTTGATAGGTGACCCCAGGTTGCTGGCAAGTAAGTGGTAAAACATAATGGTGTGAACACATTAATACATGTATGTTAGCCTGGTATGTATAGCAAGCCAGCAAGTCAGGTGTAGGAGTGTGGCAACATCTGATCTGCGTAGAACTTTAGGGTATATATGCTTCATGCAGGATTTTAGTCCCGAATAGGATGGGGGTGAACTCTGGTGTACAGAGACTCATCAGTGATGTGATTAGTCAAGCAGTGTCCAGGGATAATTGTGGAAAGAGAATGAGGTGAGACATAGCAATGGTAGTAATCTTAGGTTTGGTTACGTATGATGATTTGGGAGATTTTATTATGGAGAGAGAACTGTATGTGGGGTGTTTCGAAGAAGGATTTCTGGTGCCAAAGTAGTTGTCCAACGTATTCCAGATGGGTTTAGAGGGTGTCTTCCATGGTGAGTTTTGGAGTGAGATATTGTCTGTGCCCCTAATGTGGGAAATCCAGTTGATCTAGGTGTTAAAGAAGGCTTTGTGCCTGCTTTTCCAGTTGAATAGAACTCATTTGGTTGCAGATGTTCTAGGTAACTCTAACCAGGCGCGGTCGGCTGGATTATCGAGATTAGCATCAAGGAAGCCCTTAATGAGGAAGCAAGTCTGGATATTTAGTACCACCACAAGTTGGTGGGTGGGTGGGTAGTTAGTATCACCACTTTACCACCACTGTCCCCAGCTGTAATGTTAACTTTGACTGATGAACTCAGTGCTTTCAGTGTAGCAAGCTGGTATGTGTTGTATGTTACAAGCCAATTTATAAACAGATGTGTATACTACCTGCAGCATATTTCTCTTTGTATTCGTGTTTTTAACACATTCCTGACTTTCTCGTTTCTGAAAGTGTACACAAAAGGATTCATTAAAGGGGAAATAATGTTAACGAACATATTCACTGTTTTATAGAACTCATCTGAAGGGTGCATTGCTGGGCTGACTTGAAGAAAGATGGCGGCTCCATAGATGAGTATTACCATGGTCAGGTGGGAGCTGCATGTGGAGAAAGCCTTCTGTCTTCGATTCGTTGATGGGATTCGCACAATCGTGGAAACGATGAAGATGTAGGACACGACAGTCAGCCCCAGAGAGCTCAGCAGGAAGGCGAGAGCTGAGATGATGTCAATGGTATGGAGGATCCTTGTGTCCATACAAGCCAGCTTCACGATAGACAAGCCATCACAGTAGAAATGGTTTATGATGTTGGGACCACAGTAGGGAAGCCCTGTTATGATAATAGTTGGGTAGAGGATACAAATGAGTGAACCCAGCCATGCTCCAATGATGAGCTGGATGCAGAGCCGGTCTCTCATGATGGTGGTGTAACGCAGTGGGATGCATATCGCCACATAGCGATCTAAGGACATGATTGGGAGAAGTAAAAGGGTAATGGCTGCGAGATAAGTAGAGATAAAAAACTGTATGAAGCAGTTGGCCTTTGCAATTGATTTATCCACCGAGAGCATCTGCACTAGCATTAAAGGCACAATGTTGGAGATGTTCACGGTCTCCAGCAGGGATAGATTCCACAGAAAGAAATACATGGGGGTGTGTAGTCGGCGGTCTATGCATATTAAGGTAATCATGAGAACATTTCCCAATGCTGTAACCGTGTATATGAACAGAAGAATGATGAAAATTAGAATGCGCAGTTCGGGACTTCCGGTGAAACCCACAAGTATGAATTCTGTCACCAAGCTCTTGTTCTTCGTGTCCATGACTGTTCAACGGAATACCTAAACAAGAGAGGTGTTTTAAAGGTCTATTATTGTTGATGCAAAATGTGTTGATATTGCTGTAGTAAATTACTTCCAGTGTGATGAGTTTGTTTGTGGTCGGACATGGGAAGAGAACAACTGTAGGGTACATCAAGTTCTGAAACATTTAGAGTCTGGGCATGTCACTGAAGTTGCAAATGTGTAAAGGAGATTGGATATCTTGGGGACTCTATTTCCAGTAAAGGGGTGAAACCTAAAAAAAGAGTTTGTTGATACTATTTTCAATTTGGAAACTCCTAAGAACAAGGAAGATCTAGTGTCATTTTGGGGTATGATAGCATTTTATAGTTTTACATACCCTATATTTCTCTGAAATCTGGTGGTTTCCAGGAGTTGCGAAAAACAAGGGGGCAGAGTTCAATTGGAGTGAAGAATGTGTAAAAGTGTTTGTGACAATAAAAGAATAGTTGGCAAATGCACTTGATCTGAAAAACTACATTCCGGAAAGAGATATCCTTGCAGTAATTGATGTCAGTGGTAAGGGCGTTGGGGTGGTTTTGTCACAGAAAGAGGAGTGTGGTGGAGAAACGGTCATCACTTGACAGTGCTTCAAGAGTGCTATCAGTTATGAAGAAAGAGATCCTAGCTGCGAGTTGATACATTTATTGTGGGATTGTGTATTTACTATAAGTTAAAATCACACACCATTTACCCCTTAACTGCTGGTCCTTTCACCCCCCAGTGCTGAGCCCTTTTTTAGCTATTTTGCGAAGTTTACACTCAGGGCTCTATAACAGTTTTTTCCATATCAAGTATCCACACCACATTTGTGTCCTTTTTTCCAACATCCAGGGAGTTCCAAAGGTACTAACGGTTTGTGAACTCTCCTGGAGGGAACCAAGAAAATAGGTAAAATACAGCCATATTTTGAAATGTTTGGGAAAACTAGGAAAAAAGTGCTCCGAACAAAAGTGGCTGTTTCTTTTCTCCTAAAAGTGGCATCAATGAACGGTTTGCTGTGCTAAAGTCACCATCTTTCCAGCTTTCAGGAACAACTAGAGCTGAATTAAAAATCGTAACTCATTTTTCCTATTTTTTGCGATCTTGATCTTCTTCCAGCTTCTGGTGATCTTGGAAAGCTACAGATTTCAGAAACGTAGACAAAACCCCAAATTCAGTAAGGGGTCATATGTGTAGATCCCTCATGGTTTTCCCTAAGAAACCAACTGTTGAAATAAAGAAATATTGAAAATAAGTAGTAAAAAACCACCTATTTGTGACAACGTTTTCACCTGTAACGTTTTGTCATGATGGCGACTTACAAAAGCAATATACCATAACGTCCACTAGACCCTTCTCATTGCGGGGCTATATGGGGTTTGTAGGTTCTCCAACAACCCAAGGCACCCAGAGCCTACAACTTAGCTGCACTGAACAATGGTTATTGTGTACCTAGTGTGGACCAATTCATATGTTGAAGTATGCAGAGTGAAACACAGGTATCAAGGAAACCTTTGCATTACTGAATTGGGCACAAGAAATAGAGTTTAGGAGCAGTGGTTATTTGTACATCTTTGAATTTTTGGGTACACGTATTAGCACATGATTTAGAGAGTATTTTTCAAAATATCTTCTTTCTTACGCACTGTCTTACATTTCCAAGGCATAAATGCAGCAAACTCCAATTGGTAATAACAAAAGTTCTGCTAGTCAATGTTCCTACATGCCTTACAATAAAAATGGCACCTCACTTGTATGGGTAGGCCTAGTGCCTGCAATAGGAATCAGACCAAAACGCAATGTGGACACATCACATTTTTCCTCTGAAAACTGACCATTTTTTGTAATGTGCCTAGCTGTGGATTTTGGGCTCCAGCTCAGCAGGTACCGAGGGAAACCTAGCAAACCTGGACATTTTTTAAAATTAGTCACCTGGGGTAATCCAGAATGGGGTGACTTGTCTGGCTCTCACTAGGTTGTGCTTACCCAAAGTCCCTTGCAAACCTCACATTTTGACTAATAAACACATTTTCCTCACATTTCTGTGATAGAAAGTTCTGGAATTAGAGGGTTGAGACAAACTTTCTTCCACCCAGCATTCCCCCAAGTCTCCAGATAAAAATGGTATCTCACTTGTGTGAGTAGGTCTAGTTCCTGTGACAGGAAATGGCCCAAAACCCAATGTGGACACACCACATTTGTCCACTCAAAACTGATAGTTGCGGATTTTTGGGCTCTAGCTCAGCCGGCACCCAGGGAAACCTAGCAAACTTGCACATTTTTAAAAATTAGACACCTAGGGGAATCCAGGGTGGGGTGAATTGCATGGTTTTAATTAGCATTTTGTATCCAGAATCCCTTGTAAACCTTAAACTTGGACTTTAAAACACATTTTCCTCACACATCTAAGGGAAGTCACAAACTTTATTCCCATCTAACATTCCCCTAAGTCTCCTGATAGAAAGAGTACCTCACTTGTGTTGCTTGGTCCTAGTGCCCATGACTGGACACATCCAAAACGCAACGTGGTCACATCACATTTTTCGATTCCAAACGAAGCGGAGTCTTTCAAAGGCCTTGAAGGCGAGAAGAAAAGGAGCTACAAATCCCCACACACTGGAAATAAAAGTGCTTCGCAGGGAACACAGGAAGAAAATATGGGAAATCCGATCAAAGAAAATCGAGGCAGAGTGCCTGAAAATATTTGACCTTTTCAAAGAAAAGGGTCACATCCAACTTTGGCACTGTATCAGACAATAGAGCCACACCGGTCAGAGCAAGGAATACGGGGTGGCAGCCTCCGAGTGGGTCAAATATGCAAAGCTACTGTATACAACACAGCAGAACACGACTGACACCCAAATACAACGAATCCCTCCAGCAACCCATAAAGATGGCAAAACTCTAGGTATCACCGAGGTTGAGATAACCAACTTGATTAAAAAAATGAGGTCAGAATGCGCCGAGTCCCAATGGAGTTCCAGCGGCTGTGTTTAAAATCATATACGGATTCTGGGGGGGGATCATTTAACACCACTTTTTAAGTATGCATTTGAAACTTCCACCGTTCCATCATCGTGGAAAGGCTCAATACTCTTCCCAATTCACAAAAAAGGGGACCTCACAAAACCTGAAAATGATCGGCTTGTGGCTCTTTTAGACATAGAAGCAAAAGCATATGCCAGAGTTTTGCTGAAGGAACTAGAAACCTGGGTAAAAGATCACAATATTCTTCCATTCTTCCAAACAGGTTTCAGGCCCCAAAGCTCCACCGTAGACAACATCCTAGCACTGGGACACTTGTCTCTTCGCGCGATCCAGCCATCACAACCACCTTTGTTTTGCTGTTTTGTGGATTACAGTGCAGCTTTTGACCGAGTCGACCGCGGGAAGCTATGGGGAAAATGTATCAACTGGGGCATTCCTCAAAAGCTGTTAAAGGCAATAATTGCTCTCTACGAAGGGACCTGGGTGGGTAGCAAAACCAGCCAAACGTCAGTAACAACTAAGGTTCCACCCAACAATGGCCTCAAACAAGGGTGAGTCCTTGCCCCTTTACTTTTCAATATCTACACAGCCGACTTGGCAGAAGCCCTGGAGGGGGCAAATCTACTCATTCCAAATTTGTGGAACGAGCGGCTCCAAATTCTCCAGTATGCCAATGACATTGTTATCATGGATCACACTAGGACAGGCCTACAGAAATCCTTAGAAGCGCTGCACAGATTTAATCAAAAGAATAACCTGCTGGTAAATCAGGAGAAGACCAGGATAATAATCTTTGGGAAGTACCATCGAAAGAAGACAGCTCAATGGCGCGTAGGTGACCTGAAAATTAGACCTTGCAAAAGCTATAATTATTTGGGTCTCAGGCTTTCGGAAGGGGCTAAACTGTCAGCACATTTGAAACATTTAAGAAGCAAGGGGGCCGGTATCATCTGCAGCCTGAGAAGTCTCAATCGAAGACTACACAGCCCGACTGCCGTACCTATCTTGAAAGTCTTAAAAGCAAAAGTAGTGCCCTCCATCAACTACAGCCACCTAATCTTCCCTGGTGCCCTTACTAACTTCCTCATGTGCCACCAAATCTCGGTATACAAGAAAGTATTCGGCATCCCACGACAGACCAGGAGAGCAAGAGTAAGGCTGCAGCTGGGTCTTACTCGTCCGGACATTACCTGCTTAGGGGACACTTTAAAATGCTATATTAGTATCCTGCGAGCTCCAGCAACATCTTTGAAAGCGCAAATTAAAACAATCTTCGAAGAAAGTGGATCCCCGTGGCAGGTGCAGTTGACGGCAGCCACAAAATTGTTAGAAATTGATGTGCAAAATTCGGACAACTCAAATATTCCAGTAGCTGCATGGAAAAGAGCAGTGAACAGACAGGCCAAGAAAATATCTCATGAAAGAGATCTGGAAAGATTACAACATCAATCCAATTTCTCATCACTGGATGCTTCCTACACAGTGGGAAAACCACAGCCTTATTTCGAGCAAGCACTGACAGTCCCAGCCCGAAAAAATATCACCTACATGAGACTTCTTGCATTGCCCATTGTGGACTTTAATCAATTTTGGGCCCGGCAGGACAGTTTAGCCGCATGTCGCCCTGCAGAGCCCAGGGCCTTGTACGATGCAGAGAAGTCTCAGACTTGCGTTTTTCTTCTAATACAGCTCAAATAGTGTGGTAAATTTAAATTACCTATACTTAATTTATGCGGTAAAGTTCAATAAGAATAACTCAGAAAAAATAAGAGGCAGAATCCGTGATATTTGAGGTTTTAAAAGGGGTTTTATTCCTTAAAAAGGAATTGGTTCGAACCAGGCAATCGGATTCCGTCACCACGAAGGTTCGGGAAGGGATTGAGCATCCTTTATTGACAGGTTATCATATATATAGTCAATGCATTACAGTAAAGGCAGATGCAGAAGGCGTAACAGCTGAGAGGAGAGATAAGAATACACATACGTAATGAAAAAGGCGTTACAATAGGCGTGCATAAGGGCGTGTACTAGAAACGTCATTAAGAGGATGTCACAGGTGGGTGTATTCATAAGAGAATCCTGCAATGTCAGCAGAAATACTTGGCAGAGATGCGCGTGCAGCAGCATGACGTGTGATTGACGTGTGATTGACGTGTAACTGGAGGGTGAAGGGGACTTGACATTTAGCCCTACATGAGGAGACAGAAGTCTGGGATGTCAGAACAACCTAATCCCAAATCGTATCTAATATCTTGTGTTTAAGGAACTGTATTATCTGGAAGGAAAGGTCTCTCAGGCAGAGGCTATTCTATACTGACTGCTAGTGCGTGTATAAGCGTCTACGTGTCTACATGAGATGCGAGGGGGCATGGGCCTGCCATGGTAACAGGAGCTATGAATTACTTGCACGGAGACAGTGAGGCCGGGCCCTTTGCTTCTGCAGCTGGAAGGATGTTTACCTAAACTACTAGACAGGAATGTATTTTTCGAGGAGCGGAGCAGATAACTTGAAGGCAAAATACAGTCTTTGGCAGGCAACAGGCCGAGCCAGGCACCGTTAGCCGCGCAGGGAGTAAGACGAAGGTCATGGATACAGATGCAGGTCCAGGCTGGAGCATTCAGAGGCAGAAGGCAGGAAAAGGCTCGATGGCAGAATTCAGGGCCTAACTTGCCAGAGCTGAAAAACGTGAAAGGTGCACCATATAAAGACGGTGGCAAGGCATACTTAGGAACAAAATATTCGACCCATTCATGATGGATCTGAAAGAGGACATGTTAACGTTGGACACAAATGTATTTGCGTCTTCATAGCTGGAAGTGGAGGGAACATACATGTACTTGTAGCACGTACATGTAGCCGTTGGGGTCTAAGATAGGGGACACAATTGATCATAAAAATTCATATTTCCTCATTCCCTCCTTGTCCCCTACGGACCCTTCATGATATATCGATCCTCATGAATCTATCAATCTGTTCATGTAACATCATTTGCTCTTCTTTCTTCTTACGGGATTTTGAATAAGAACTTGAATGTGGAATACATGATGTGGCACACAGGCCGCAAATCGCTGGCCCACATTGTAGACACAGGCAGTAACTGAATACTATGAGAAGGGCAATACCTAGGAAGGATAGGACCTTCCATCCCCAGGCTGACAACACACTCCAGAACCAACCGGACCAAGTCCAGGTGCCTGGATTCTGGTGTATCTGACTTGCAATCTTATGAAGACGAGTTATGGCTTTATATGCTGATGGCGCGTTTTCTGGAATGAAAACACAGCAGCTCGATCCGATGACTCTACAGGCTCCGCCCCTATCGGCCAGGATGACGTCAAGGACAAGACGATTTTGGAGAACAACAATCCGCATCGCAGACTGCTCCTCCGTTAAGTTGCCTAGGGCAGAAGTAGTTTCATTCACTACTGCTTCAAGGGTTCTGGTTAATTTGCGTATCAGCTTACTATTAAGGACAGCACCTATGTAGGGAAAGAAACCTTTATTGAAGTCTGTGTATTGCTCCCATGCTGTTTCAGTGTAGTCGACAATCGGGAGATCTCTCTGGGGTCTATTGTGTACTAGATGGGTATTTCTATGATAATCAGGAGGGGCTAGGAAAACAAGTGGCAGAAGGAATGCAATGTAACAGGTACCATCCCAATCTAGAGGTAAACGTATATATGCGGTATGACCACAAACGAAGTAGGAATGACGGGAAGCTCTAAATGTAGACTTGCCTTGATCACTGAATTCGATCACAGTAGTACATTTACTATGACCCAGGTGTACTGAACCATTCTTTCTTGCACATAATTCACCTTTGACTGGTAATACTGACATAGCAGGCAAGACTGGTGCAGCTTCGGATTCAACATTCAGAATCATGAGGTTAAGTGTAAAGTTACCTAATCCATATACTTCATTTTCTAGATCAGTTCCTGTTCTTTTGGGAAGTCCCTCTTTGTTAGGGTAGCAGGCTTTAAGCAAAACTAAGTTCAGGTTTCCCCATACCCAGTTGCCTTGGTAAACTACGGTATCTGAATCTAAAGAATTAATCAAACTAAACCATGCACCACAGGAACCATTGTGTGTGAACGGGTACGGAAAGAGGGGCAGAACTCCCTTGTATTTCTGGTAGGGAGGGAGTCGGCCACATATCCAGCAATTTGTAGCGTTGTTGGTCTGATGGGAGTGGTGTAACATACTAATGAATGTGTTGTTGCGCAGCGCAAGTCTGTAGGGCAACTCATGCGGAGGTAATTCGCTAAAAGAGTGTTCGGCAGTAACATTGAAAGCAGAATGTGCACGCTCGAAAATAGGGTAGTATATGTGCAACAGTATACTTGCAGCAATAATCAGAAGATTTAGAAAAAACATAATCAATAATGTCACTATACAGTGACTACGAAGTGATTTACAATATGCACGTTTCTTGAGCTGTTTCTGTCTATCTCTCTCACTATCTTGGTCTAGGGGATACATGTCAGAAACTAATTTAACCGATTCACCTAGGAGAGGACTTAAACAATTAAACTGTCTGACTTGCTAGACCTTAGTTTCAGTTTATATTCCTGGGAAGCAGTTTTCTCGACCAGGGGGAGTTTTGAGTCAGTCTGTGGAGGAGGGCAGGGCTGAGAGTTCAAATCAGAAGGCAGTCCGTGAAATTTCTTGATTTGGCTCGAGTGTAGCCAACCCTTGCGACCCTCAATCTTCACTGCTGTCCTCGTGGTCAGAAGTACTAATTTCGGCGTTTGCCAGCGGGGCTCCAGCGGGCTCCTCCTGTCGAAATTTCTTATAAACACATAATCACCGGGAACCACTTCATGGGGCTTCACCTCGGTGTTGTCGGGAAAGGCTGCAGCTACCTGTGAACGACAAGATTGTAGTGCAGACATCAAGGAAGCAAGGTAGTCTGTCAGCATATTACAATCAACATCAGTGATTTTACGAGGTATAGGCGTCCCCCACATATTTGGTGGCCTACCGAAGACCACCTCGTACGGGGATAGCCCTGTTTGAGAATGTGCTATCATTCTCATGTAAAAGAGCGCAACTGGTAAAGCTACTATCCAGTCGACGCCTTTCTCTCTGCAGATTTTAGAAAGTCAAATTTTCAGAGTCTGATTATGACGCTCCATGAGACCTGCTGCCTCGGGATGCCGGACACAGTGGAATTTCCACTGATAGCCTAACAGGAGTGTAATGTGTTTCACTAGCTCGGATGAGAACGGCTGACCGTTATCTGAGTACACGATACGGGGCAAACCATACCGTGGGAAGAATTCACGAACCAGCTGCTTGGCAGTGGTCGGAGCAGTGTAATCTGGGACTGGATATGCTTCTGTCCATCGGGAAAGTGCGCATACAACTACGAGGACATATTTGAATCCTCGACAACGTTCCATCTGGATATAATCCATCTGGAGGACTTCAAAAGGGTGATCGGGAGGTTGAAATCCACCTTGCTCTACAGGAATGCTTTTACCTGGGTTGAACTGACAACAAATCATGCAAGTACGCACTTTCTGTTTGGCTGCTGCTCGTAAGTGTTTATTGAACCAAATGTTTTGAATACTGTCTAGCATAGCTTTCTCTCCTAGATGCGCTGGACTATGTATTGTGTTAATGATAACTTGAACCATGGAGTCGGGGAGAAACCATGTAGATTTTCCCTTCGTCATCCATCCCTGATCTGTTTGGATCCCTCCTAGTTCAGTCCATTTCTTGATTTCCTCTGGTGTAGCATGTGTCTGTATGTCAATTACATCAAGGGCGGGATCCCTAACTGTCATGCAGTGTGCCGATGTCGGAACTATTGTCTTTGTCAAGTCAGTTGCATGAGTCTGATTCTGAGCTGTTTGCTTAGCTGTTCGGTCTGCCAGGTCGTTACCCTGGGAAATGATATCGGTGACTTTTGTATGGGCCTTGCACTTCATGATAGATATCGCAGTAGGCAGATGTATTGCATCTAACAGAGCTTGAATGAGGGGACCGTGTTGAATGTTGGCACCGTGAGAAGTTAAATAACCTCTCTCTCGCCAGAGGACTCCGAAGTCGTGTACAACTCCGAATGCATAACGTGAATCTGTGTATATGTTAACTCTCTTATTTTTGGCTTGAATACAGGCTTGTGTCAGAGCGATGAGCTCTGCTGCTTGAGCTGACAAGGTGTCAATACAATTCGTTTCAATGACTTCGGTGTCTGTCGTGACTGCGTAAGCGGCCACTAACTTTCCTGTACTTGTTCTCATGCATGAACCATCCACATAAAGTGTCAGGTCTGGATCTGGTAATGGAATGTCTGTCAAGTCTTGTCTGGGTTTCGTCGTAATAGTAATGACTTCAATACAATTATGTGCCAATGGGTCTGTTCCACTTAATGGCAAAAGTGTGGCAGGATTTAATGTACTACAGCGTCTGATTTCTATGTGTGGCTGAAACAATGTCAATTCATAACCTGTCAGTCGTGCTATAGTCAAGTGCTGGGTCTGTGTTCGGTTCAAAAGAACTTCCACGGAATGTGGAACTTGCACTGTCAATTGATGTCCTAATACTATGGAATCGCTTTGTCTGATCGCTAAAGCTGTCGCTGCGACTGATTTCAGGCACGTAGGCAGAGCCTGGGCTACTGGATCTAATGTGCTAGAAAAGTAAGCACACGGTTTGTGTGAACCTGCTTGGTCCTGGGTGAGTACTGACAAGGCAGTACCTTCGCGTTCTGTGACAAAAAGTGTAAAAGGCTTACTGTAACATGGTGTCGCTAAAACAGGTGCTTGACATAAGGCTTTCTTTAAGTCTTCAAAAGCTTGTGTATGTTCCTGAGTCCAAGGGAGGACAGTCGATGTCGCTGCCTCCTGGGTTGTCAACTGAATGAGTGGTTTTGCTAGAAATGCATATTGGGGAATCCATTGTCTACAGTACGAAGTGAGGCCTATGAAGGCCCGCACCTCCTTTTGTGTCTTGGGTGGTGACATGTTTACAATTAACTGGATGCGGTCAGGTGTGAGCTGTCTCCCCCCTTTGGACAGCAAGTGCCCAAGGTATACAACTTGCTGGACACAGAATTGCAGCTTCGAAGGGGACACCTTGTGCCCCTTGTCGGCCAGAAAATGTAAAACCGTCAGTGATGCTTTTTCACATTCGGGCTCGCTTCGGGCGGTGATCAGCAGATCATCGACATACTGAAGCAGGGCAGTGTTAACAGGCATGTGGATACTGTCAAGTTGTCTTTTCAGTGCTTGGCTATAGATGCTGGGGCTTTCTGTGAATCCTTGAGGTGCGCGTGCAAATTTGAAGCTTCGTCCATTTAAACAGAATCCGAACAAATATTGGCTTTCCGGATCGATTGGGACGCTAAAGAAGGCGTTCTTGAGGTCAATTACAGTAAAGAACGTTGCTTCTGAATCAATAGCTGTCAATAATGAAGAGATATCTGGAACCACGGGATACTGTGGTACAATGCATTTATTCAATTCGCGCAGATCAATAATTAATCGATAAACTGGGGGTGCATTTGGATCAGTACGTTTAAGAATTGGAATGATAGGAGAATTACATACATTGGAGTCGGTTTCCACGACCACTCCTTGTGCAATGAGCTCGTCAATGATTTGCAGCAAAGCCACTACAGCATCTGGAGGTAACTTGTATTATCGAATTCGTGGTAATACCACTCCTGCTTTGAGTGTGACTCGATATGGTGTAATGTGCATACAACCTACATCAGTGGGGCCTTGTGCCCATAAATGTGCCTAGACATTCTGTAACCGGTGATCCATGTCTTTCAATACGTAGTGACCTTTAAAGTCACGCAAAAATAGTCGTACCCCTTCCGGGGAACAACATATTACAGCTCCTAGAGCTTTCAGTGTCTTTATACCTAACAAGTTTTCTGGGCATGATTTTGTAAGCAATAAATCTGTAGTCCGTGTCAATGGACCAACTGCAAGAGGAAGAGGTTGCGATACTTCGTTAACAATAGGCTTTCCTGAAAATCCAAGGGAAACATTCTGTGAGCCTGAGAGGGGTGCCCCTGGAACCTCGTCGTGACTTATAGTTGTTCTGCTTGCCCCTGTATCAATTAAAAACTTTCTGTCTTTCCCTAATACTTGACTATGTACATAAGGACCCTCTTGATCTACAGGAACCTCAATAAGAGGCAAGCCAACCTCCCTCTCTAGGCTGTTTCATGTGTATCGCTGATAATCGGGATAGTCATTTTGTGCATACTGGTACATCTGTTGTGTCGTGTTTTGTGGTGCGGCAATAGACTGTGGCTGTGGTACCGCTACGGTCTGTTGTGAAGCTTGCATAGGCTGTACATTCTGAGGTACTTGTGGTTGGATCTGATCCTGTCTAGGTGGACGCGGTCTCTCCTTGGTTTTACCCGTAGAGATATTATGTTTCAGAACTGCACAATCGTTTATATAATGACCTGGCTGTTTACAATAGTTGCATGTCCCTTTAACAGGAGCCGCTGAATTACTGGACTGTGTCGCACCCTTTTTATGACCGTCAGCTGGAACTGACTGAGCAACGAGCATTTTCATTTTCGTGTCTTTCATACGTCTTTGTTCGTGTTCTTGTTCTTCCCTAACTCTATTCTGGTGGTACTGTAACATTTGTAACATTTGTGAAGGGGTATTAGCTTGCCAAGTGCTCTCGACTTTCAATACTCTGTTCTTAACCTGGGGCAGGGAATTCTCGACTAATTTTGTTACAAAAAGATGTGGATATGAATCGCTACTTGCTTTCAGGCCGCTATTAATACCAAAACATTTTTCAAATCGGGAATAAAAATCACTAGTGTCTTCATCGGGTTTCTGTTTGCAGGCTGAGATTGCACCCCAGTCTTCCTTTTTCGTAGTTAATAAACGTGGCAATACTTGTACTAACAATCCTGGCAACGCTTTAGTTTTGTCCCCAAGCCCTAGGCCTGGAGTTCGGGTATTTTCTTCGCTTTCTAATGCAGTCCAATCAATCTTTTGCTCTCCCACCTCCCATTCTTTTTCTTTGAGTTTCTCGTAAATACCGGCAGGCAATAATACTTTTAATATTTTCATAATGTCAGGATAGGTATAATCACCCATGTGTAACATGTCTTTTATTTCACGGTGAAAACCTGCTGGATCTTTGTCATGGCTGGGCACTAATTTTTTCATTTCCAATAGTTCTATTTTAGTTATGGGCGTGTACACAAACACGCGTCTAAAAGTATTATCATCATTTTTAACTGGGTGCACTTCGCGTAAGGGATTCTGTCTGTCTATGTAATACATTTTTCTTTCCATGGAGGGAGCTGGATCAAGCTGTGGACACAGGAAGGCACTGTATCTGTGCCGATGTTCTAGAATTACTTTAATTAGATCGGTACCTAGACCTCTCCATTTCTTCATGAGTAGTTCTATCAGTATATCAGGTAGGGGACCAGGATCGGAGTGTTGGCTTTTATACAATATAAGGAGGTGTTGTATCATGTACATACCAGCTAAACGCTGTTCGTCTGGTGAAAGATTCAAAAACGTGTGTGCTAGCGCGTCATCACTATATTTATCAGAACTGTCAGCCCATTGTACTGCTGACCTGGCTAATTCTTGTTCATCCATAGAATCGAGTACATGGTACCCCATTCGTTCTTGAAGTATCTTATCAGTAGCCTGAAATAAGTGTTCAGGGGTCTTTGGATTTGACATGGCTGCTTGAACAATTCTCCTACTTTCTGGACGTATCGGACGCATTGAATTATTAAAAGATCTTCCCTTACCTACGTAAGCTATCATTTCTCTAGCTGGTAATTGTAATTGTCCTGTTGTCATTTCTTGTTGTTCCTCCTCCTGCGAGGATTCTGTCTTATTTGCATCTATTTCTCTTTCAGGCTGTTCTCTTTCATGTATTTGTTCTACTGTTTTTCGGATCCTTCGGTACATATTTTCTATACTTTTCTGTTTATCATGTTTTCCGTCTGCTATATTCTGACCCCATTTGTTAAGTGCTTTCATTTCTTCCGGGTCTATACCAGGCCTATCTCTGTTTCTTATCAAGCAGTTTATGAAGAAGCGTAACAACAGTTTTTGCGTGTCCACTTTCTGGTATGCCATGGCCTCGCCAATACTTTCAGGACCTTGCCCTGTTTGGACAAAATGATATATTTTGTCTAGATGATCAATCATTCCTGGTAGTATCATTAAATAGTTCGCAACTCGTCGTAGACGTACTGATTTAGGGGTGGGCGGAATTTGCGTAATCGCGTTACGCAAATCTCCGCGAAACGGTAAAAAATCTCCGCGAACACGCAGAAATTCCGCGAACACGCGGAATTGCTTGTTCGCGATACTTTTTTCCTGTTCGCGATCGCTGTTTGCGTGCTCGGGGTGAAATATCTCGCGAACACGCATATTGAGAACGCGAACAAGCAAAAAATTTCACGAAGTCGCGGAAAGCAGCTTTTTGGGCAATTTCGCGTTCTCCGCGGAACGCGAAATTACCAAAATTCCGCAAATTCCGCGAGCGGAACGGAATTTACCGCCCAGGCCTACTGATGATAGCATCATTCTGTCGTCTTTACCGGGTACTGGATCATATCTACAGTCTGTAAGAGGCTCATTAAGCATGTCGTAATTTGCTGTTTGAGGTGTACGTTGGTGTGCTAAATCCCTATAAGTCAATCGATGTGTTGGTGGTGGCGTATGAAAACCTCCTGTCGCACCTCCTGAGGTGCTAGGTCCAAAAGGATTTGTTGGGTGTAAGGTAGGGAGATTAGGTGCAAGAAGGAGTGGAGGAACAGGCGGAAGGTTTGGAACGGGAGGAGGAGTATGTGGCTGCAGAGGTGGGGGCAGATTATCTCGGGGTCGAGCGCCGTTAGCAGGTGGTGTGCGTGGCGGCGGAACATTAACATATTCGGGGGCTGCATCGTCTAAATAGGAAGAAAGGAAAATGTCCTTTGCGGTCTTGTGGTGCACTTTAGTCGGAAGCAATGGAGGTGGCAGATCTTTTGGTACTTCCAGGGTGGCCTTAGGTAAACCCTCGGCCAGAAGAGGATACATACCATTCATAAGAGTGTTTCGTTGTCTGTCTACTTGTTCTGCTCTTACTCGGATACCTTCCTCAACTAATACGTTTTCTCGGGCTTTGTCTGAATCCTCCCTACTTTTCTCTTCCTTTCTGAGCGCTTTCTCTGTGCGTCTATGCGATTCTTTACGCCATAATTCAATGGCATCTTTCTGTGACTGTCTGGCTTTCTTTTTCCATAATGCTTCTTCTACTCTCATGATGCAATCTGCATCCCATGTCCCAGCAGCGGGCCATCTCTGATTCTCTGCTAAAACCTTGGTGTAGTCCACCCACAAATCGAGATATAATACGGCATCTAGGCCATGTTTATGGTACATAAAGTACCCTGGAGTGTCCCTAGGTGGAATGGGAATGGCTTCCTCGAGTATCCCTTTTCTAGTTTTTATCTGTCTTAATTTTGAGAATAACGGCATCTTAAACCTTGCTACTTGATTCTTACTCGGACTTGAACACAATTAATACAATAAACACAGTAATGAAGATCGAACAATCACTCATACCACGACATTTAAAACACATTAAAACATTTTAAAACGAACAACGATAATTAGAATAAAAACTAGCTAACTGCATAATACTGGATGTACTGCTAAACAGTACAGATACACCGCTAGAACAGTGCAGACCAGGTCTGTGTACCCAAACCCGTCTTGACCGGCACAAATTAATGCGCACGTCTAGATGCGTCCCCAGCAATGGTACTCACCGGGAAGCACGGAACGGAACAGAAGGCCTCGGAAACTCTGGACTGGACTGGACCGGACTCGACTCGACTCGAGACGTAGGTACTTCGGAACTTCGGAACCTGGTGGGCCTCTGTATACCTCGGATCTTGCTCTCTCAGCTAGGCTCTGGTCGGGATCCTCCGCACTCCTCACTGCCTCGTCTGGGTGTTGATCGCAGCCTCAGTCACCTCCGTTGGCCTGAGGGAGATACAGGAAATCCTGCGTGTACGCTTAGTTATCCGTCCGGCTGTGGCAGGGGACTGGGCCTGCAACGCACCTCCGGCGTGTGGGGTGGGGGAGGAGTCCCTGTTCGGGCGCCAATTATGTGGTAAATTTAAATTACCTATACTTAATTTATGCGGTAAAGTTCAATAAGAATAACTCAGAAAAAATAAGAGGCAGAATCCGTGATGTTTGAGGTTTTAAAAGGGGTTTTATTCCTTAAAAAGGAATTGGTTCGAACCAGGCAATCGGATTCCGTCACCACGAAGGTTCGGGAAGGGATTGAGCATCCTTTATTGACAGGTTATCATATATATAGTCAATGCATTACAGTAAAGGCAGATGCAGAAGGCGTAACAGCTGAGAGGAGAGATAAGAATACACATACGTAATGAAAAAGGCGTTACAATAGGCGTGCATAAGGGCGTGTACTAGAAACGTCATTAAGAGGATGTCACAGGTGGGTGTATTCATAAGAGAATCCTGCAATGTCAGCAGAAATACTTGGCAGAGATGCGCGTGCAGCAGCATGACGTGTGATTGACGTGTGATTGACGTGTAACTGGAGGGTGAAGGGGACTTGACATTTAGCCCTACATGAGGAGACAGAAGTCTGGGATGTCAGAACAACCTAATCCCAAATCGTATCTAATATCTTGTGTTTAAGGAACTGTATTATCTGGAAGGAAAGGTCTCTCAGGCAGAGGCTATTCTATACTGACTGCTAGTGCGTGTATAAGCGTCTACGTGTCTACATGAGATACGAGGGGGCATGGGCCTACCATGGTAACAGGAGCTATGAATTACTTGCACGGAGACAGTGAGGCCGGGCCCTTTGCTTCTGCAGCTGGAAGGATGTTTACCTAAACTACTAGACAGGAATGTATTTTTCGAGGAGCGGAGCAGATAACTTGAAGGCAAAATACAGTCTTTGGCAGGCAACAGGCCGAGCCAGGCACCGTTAGCCGCGCAGGGAGTAAGACGAAGGTCATGGATACAGATGCAGGTCCAGGCTGGAGCATTCAGAGGCAGAAGGCAGGAAAAGGCTCGATGGCAGAATTCAGGGCCTAACTTGCCAGAGCTGAAAAACGTGAAAGGTGCACCATATAAAGACGGTGGCAAGGCATACTTAGGAACGAAATATTCGACCCATTCATGATGGATCTGAAAGAGGACATGTTAACGTTGGACACAAATGTATTTGCGTCTTCATAGCTGGAAGTGGAGGGAACATACATGTACTTGTAGCACGTACATGGAGCCGTTGGGGTCTAAGATAGGGGACACAATTGATCATAAAAATTCATATTTCCTCAATAGTTGCGCGGCTGGGGAAATTTATAGAATCAATTCGAGCCGCACTGTCGCTGAAAATAGAGCCACAAAAAGAAACCAGTCGGCTAGCAAGCAAGAGAGTCTCGGACAAACCTCCCTTTTAAGTCTAATGCATTTGCACTTGTACTTTATAACCAGATTGTGATATTAGTTTTAAGGTTTTATGCCCTACCGGGTTGTAGTAACATGCATGGGATTTTAACTTTCTTTTTTTTTAATATTGATAGTATATTGTAATGATTTTAAGTAATTGAAAAATAAAAGCTTAATCACTAATCAAATTTTTCGACTCAGAACGACCCATTCTTTGCAAAGTGAGTAGCTGTGAATTTTGGGTTCTAGCTAAGCCAGCACCTAGGGAAACTTAGCAAACGTCCACAGTTTTGAAAACTAGACACCTGGACAATTCGAGGGTAGGGTGACTTGTGTGGCTTTCACCAGCATTCCTTACCCAGAATCCCTCACCCACCTCAAACGTTAACTAAAAAACTTGTGAGACAAAGACTGCCAATTACATTTTTCCCCAATGTTGCACATTGGATCCATAGGCTGACACGGAAATACTTTAATAAAGAATACCCATGGATAGGAGTGAGCTACAAAACTACACCGAAGTATTAAAATGATAGAATAAATCCAACAACTTGCAAGGTTAGACTTATTATAACTACCACAGAAAGAAGTTATAGAATTTGCTTTTCTGTTGTGCTAAAATCCAGGCTTCCAGCAGCCTCTCCTGATTGGTCAGCCTTTGGCAGGCTCAGCCACACTGATCTCATGAGTCATGAAGTGGCTGCACAGAGACAAAGGACATATGGGGGGGGTCTGCAGCCGCAGAGCATGAGGCGGGATGGGGCTGGAGTAGCTAAAGTGGTCTTCAAAGAGGGAATGACAAGACAGGACAGAGGCTCACCCCCATATCCTGCACCCCCAGCCAGAGAGGAGCCCTAGCTATCGTAATAGCACAGGAAAGGACTGCACTCATAATGACTGAACCTGCTGCACTCCTAAAGGCTGCTCTGCTGGACCCTTGGACTGCACAAGAGAGGACTGCACTCATAAGAACTGCACATGCTGCACTCGTATATACTGCCCTGCTGGATTCTTGGACTGCACAAGAGAGGACTGCACTAATGGGGAATGCACCTGCTGCACTCATGAAGGGGACCCTGCTGGACTCTTGGACTGCACAAGAGAGAACTGCATTCATAAGGACTGCACCTGCTGCACTCTTAAAGACTGCCCTGCCGGGCCCTGGGACTGCAAAAGAGAGGACTGCACTCCTAAGGACTGCACCTGCTGCACTCATATAGACTGCCCTGCCGGGCCCTGGGACTGCAAAAGAGAGGACTGCACTCCTAAGGACTGCACCTGCTGCACTCTTAAAGACTGCCCGGCTGGACCCTGGGACTGCACAAGAAAGGGCTGCACTCATGAGGACTGCACCTGCTGCACTCATGAAGGGGGCCCGGCTGGACCCTGGGACTGCACAAGAGAGGACTGCACTCATAGGACTGCACCTCCTCCACACACAAGGCTTCCCAATAAAAGGACTTTGCCTGTCTTAAAGGATAAGGAGTGGACTCCCTGATCAGCATTAGGTAGAAATGTGCTGGAAGGGCTACCTGCAACATCAGCAACAAGATGAAACTACAGCTGACAACTTACACCTGGATTTTACTTGGATTGACCAGGTGCACTGTGGGAGTTGTAGTCCCAGTCCGCAAGGGGCAAACCATGGTTTCTGAATCCTTGGCTGCTGCTGTGGACCACTTTCCTGCGTTAAGAAACATTTCTGAAAGTAAGTGGAAAAGCATTGCATCGCGGGCGGCCTGGACTCTTGACTTTGTCCCAGTCCAGCGAGACCTTTTTTAACCCTTCAAGAGCTATTTGCTTCTAAGAGCTAGTGTTTCTTTTAATTTTTGAAAATTCATATCCCTATTTCCTATTTTTATAAATTGGTGTTGGGTTTTAATTGTGTCTTACAGTTTTAATGTATTGGTGTTTTTTAAATGCCTATCTCCATAGTTAAGCCTGCCTGCTTGCAGCCTGTTACCAAGGGTTAAGCAAGGGAATAATTTATTGGGACCTTGACTGGACCTTATATTGTGACTGTGGCCTAATTACTAGTGGTAGGTACCTAGTACCTACTTAACCCAACTAATGAAATATATTCCAACATCCTTCCACCCAGCATTCCACTAAGTCGCCAAATAAAAATGGTACCTCACTTGTGTGGGTAGTCCTAGCGCCCTTAACAGGAACCTGGCCAAAACGCAACATGTATACATCACATTTTTCCATTCATATCTGACCCTTTTTTCCAAATTGGGCAAGCTGTGGATTTTGGGCCAGCGCTCAACAGGCACCTAGGAAAACTAGAAACCTTGCACTTGTTTGAAACCCAGACACCCGAGGGAATCCAGGGAGGTGTGACCTGGTAGCTTTCACCAGGCTTTTTTTTAACCCAAACTCATTATAAACGTAGAACTTTGACTAAGTCCCCTGATAAAAAGGTACCTCACTTGTTCCTTAGTTTACGTCCCACTGAATACCCCTTCAAACCCAACAGCTTGCACCTAATATATAACTTACAAAGCATAATTAATCACAATTTACATAATTATTAATCTATTAAATAATGCATAATAAATTAATAATTAATTGTTAAATTGTTACTGAACATATAACTACCCACCCTATACTCCTACAAACCCAGCAGCCTACACCTTATACATAACTTAAGAAATATAATAAATACACAATTTACATAATTATTACTCAATTAAATAATGAATAATAAATTAATCATTTATTGTTAATTAATTATACTAAATTTACTTCCCACTCTATATCCTTACAAACCTAGCAATCCACTACAACACTATAAATTACTATTGGCAATTACATTAAAAATTATAAATCACTTAAAATTACAAAATACATTTAAAAATATTATTACCAATTATGCAAACAATAATACCATGTGAAATCAATATATGAACGAAAACACATAAAGATAATTAAAAAACATATTTTTTACAACTATATTATTGAAAACAATGTTCTTGACAGTAACATTTCGGCATCAAAATATTAATTATTTTTCCAATATTTCTGTAACTCGGTATTAAAACTAACTTTTTGTCCCAAGCATCTCTCTCTTCTCCAATAGCAATGTTGATGTGATACAAAACGGAGGTCTGTCAGCAGAGATTTTGTAGGCTCTGTTTCAAAGTCACCGGTGTTACAAGGAAAGACTTTCTTACCCCAGCAGTGCCTCTGTGTGGACATCTCAGGGTTAGACCTAAGGTTGAGCGGGAGAGACACAGAGGACGGAAGAACAAGGATGGAGAATAGGGAACACGTCTTGGGAAAAGGGATCTGATGGACAAAGGATATTACAGGAAACGGGGAGAGAGATACTGGTGAGAGGAGCAAGACATTGGAGGAGAAAGAGAAGCATCAGAAACAGGAAGCTGTGGAGACAGATGGAAATTGGCGGAGAATAAAAGAGAAAAGCTCCTCATGGGAGGAGGAGTAGAACACACAAAGAGGTGGGGGGGACTGAACACAGTTTAACCTCAATTTCTTTAGTGAGAGACTAGTATGAGGAGGGGTTGGAAAAAAGAAAAACGCAAAGGAGCTGATGGAGCAGAAGGCATAACAAACGAGATGGCTAAAAGCCAATAAAGGGGATAGGAGGTGGAATATATGAGGCAGCTCAAATGACACATGAGCAAGACACTCCAGATGAAGAGAGAAGTCGCAGGGCCACAGAGAGGAAAGGAGAGAACGAACAATAACATCACAGAGCTTTCTCAGGTGTTGGGGACGGCTCTCCAGGGCTGAAAAGATGCAAACATCACTGTCATTTGGTGCAGGGTGTTTTCTAGATCCATACTTGGGCCGATGGTCGCCCAGAGCACACATGTGAAACATATGTTGGGCAGAGTATTTTCAAGCATTTTGTGTGCGTAGATCTTGGAAGACCAATGCAAGTCGCCCCGCCCAGCATTCCCCGGATGCCTTCATTCTAGAATTGTATGAAGTCAACACACATAGCTAGTGGATTTCATTACAAGACCGGAGGCTGCCATTATGCATTATTCCTTGAATACAAACTCCAAACAGCCACTTTGAAGTATTACATCGCAAACAAAATTGTTCTAGAACAGAATACAGCTAGACCCTACTAGGCACACCCACAGTACAATCCGTTCTTTTAAACGGGGCTCCACACGGATACGTATCTCCAGTTTTGAATCTGTGATCTCTTTATATTGTTGTCTTTCTTCTAGTTATTATAGACAGCTTTCCAATTCATGGAAACCTTCTCCCTTATTCATGGACACAGTGTTGTTGATTTCCTGTTATTCATTGTAGGAGCTTTGCACCAGGTTACTTTAATACTGAGCAAAACCTACACGGCTCTCACCCCTGTTGAGGGACTAATGAATCCTTCACACATTGGTTTATGGTTTGGTTAAGAGCTTTTACTAAAAACGAATATATATCTTCTGCTACTGTTTAGCTTAAAAGAACGATGCATTATGTCTGATGCTGAAACTGATGGCCCTGACACGCCTAATCCTAATATTCAGCAAGAATTACTTAAAAGAATCATACAACAGGAGATGCACACGTGTGTGCACAAAACCTTGCAACACGTCATGTGTAATAAGAGGTCCCTAATCTCTGATGAGGATTGTGACTTGGAAACAGCCTCAGGGGGAGAGTCTGATTGCAGTAACAAAGGGGGCAAAAGACAAAAACATTAATAACATTGAAGGGGCAGCTTCCAGGAACATATTGGGAGGTCCAAGAAACCTCAATTCATACTGGAGGTCAAAGCATTTCAATGCATTATGGAGATCTAAGCACCTCAAACAGATCAGGAGGTCAAGACACGTTGAAAGTCTTGGGTGTCCTAAGCGGCACAACTCAAAGGTGTCCGAAGCGGCACACATGTCTTGAGCTCAGAGTAGAGTAGAGGATACTGCCATGGAGAGGTGTGGCACAGCGGCCAGGGCAGCTGACTTTGGAGCACAGGGTTCACGGTTCAATCCTGGCTCCGGAGGCAACTCAGCTCAGCACCATTTGACTCTGGTCAATAGCTCACTTAATTTCCACAACAACCCCCAGCGCCTTGGGACCCGTAAGGGTGAGTAGTTCACGCTTAACAAATACGGATTTACATTTTTTTTTTTATGGAAGATCAAGGGCACCAGAGTAAAGAATTACTCAATGAATATATCCTTGGCCTGCATCAGGATGATATGGACATTGAAGGCATCTTCACAGAGGAGGAATGTCCGTCATCCTCTAACGGGATAAAAATCCCCTAGGTAGGGAGATATTTTTCCCACATAACATCAGCCATCCAAGAAGTGCCGAATGGTGGTCTCAAGATCATGTGGAGAAATTTATTAGAAGGTGGATAGGAAATCCCCTAGAAAAAGAGGCCCATAACATCTTCTGTGCTGAGTGCTCTAGACCAGTGATCCAAAAGAAAGTTTGCCTAACACCGAACTGGGATCCTGAACTTATCACGTTTTTATTCAAGCAAGGGAGAGACCCCAGAAAAGGCACAGAAAGATCCCTGAAGGCCTGCCAAGATCGTCTTCTCGACGTCCTAGGCCCCTTAACTAGAATAATCGACATGGCAGAGGAGGCCCATATAAATGGGACCCCTGAAGATATTAATCTACTTAGGGTCTAGAGTCAGAGAGCTTTGATCCTCCTAGGAAACACCAATGCAGGGCTGAAGGCCGAACGGTGTAGGGTTGTTCCAAGATCAACTTAAAATTAGGAGACATGGCAGATAAAGAATCCTCTGAAAAATCCCAAAGGCCTCCTGTTCATAGAGAATATGCTTTAAACAATATGAAAATATGTGGCTATGTCCACTGCCTTGGACAAAGCATAGACAAATATGAGAAGGATTTTTAACCCTATTGTTTTTGTTCGGGCTGGAAGAAAGGGCCTTTCTACCAGCTGAGGTACTCAAATGCCCAACTTCAGACAAAGAGGTTTCGGTAGAGGTTACCAGTCAGATACCACATAGGCCTTCTACCCCCAAGGAGGACAACCCTCTTGTACCAGAGGATTCAGATCCCATGGACAAGGATCCAATTTTCAGAGTGAGTACGAACACTTAACATAGTTATTTTTTCCCGGTAAAAGTGAGGGATCAACTCAAGTTCTTTTACCACACTTGGAAATTGATTAAATACGACCCTGGGGGCCTGGAATCCTTTCAGGGCTTCGAAATAGATTTTGCAGAGTTCCAGATCCAATCCTTTCTCCCAAGAGTATTGAAACTTACCTTAGAACAACAGAAGGTGGAAGAAGAAGAGGTTGTCTCGATGATACAAAAAGGTGTAATCGTAGAGGTTCCTTGGGAATGCCAAGTTTTTGTAAGTACACTCTTCCTTGTGGAGAAACAAGACAAAGGATGGAGACCAGTTATAAATCTCAGGGACCTGAACAGATTTATAGTCTTCAAGATGGAGGGAATACATCCCTTGAGAGACATTCTACTAGAAAAAGACTGGCTCATGAAGTTGGTCCTGAAGGATGCCTACTTCACTATTCCCGTGGCAATGGAGTCTCAAGGTTACCTCCAGTTCTTTTTCAGTTTCAGGCACTTCCCTAAGGCCTATCCTCGGCTCCTTGGTGTTCCACCAAGGTAATGAGAGTGGCTGCATCCTTTCTGAGAGAGAGGGGGATACGGTTAATTGTTTATCTAGGCAATATCCTCATAATATCCCATTTTCATTCTCAGATTTTTAAGGAACTGGAATTGGTGGTAAATCTTCTAGAGAGTATGGGTTTCATAATAAACAAGGAGAAGTCCTTTTTGGGTATTTTGATAGACACAATAAAGAAGAAAATTACCAAGATTAGAAAGGAGATAAGATTTGTATTGAGACAGGACTCCTAGGTCTCCTTTCCTTTTCTATACAAGCCATATTTCTGGGGCTATTTCATTATCGAGCTCTACAGAGGGTGAAAGCGAGAGCTCTAAGTGAGGGATCATGTTGCGGGGACAGATGCCAGATTAGAATAGAACCGGTGGTTGGAGAACATGGATGCCTGGAATGGCAGAGCAATCTTTGGGGGTTCCCTGGAATATATACTGGAATCGGATGCCAGTCTTCATGGCTGGGGTGCATGCATGGGCAACCAGAACACAGGAGATTTATGGTCTTATATGGAGAGGTCCCACCACATACATTTTCCGGAGTTGACAGCAGGTCTATATGCTCTGATGAGCTTCATACACTCCGTGCAGGGCAGAACTGTCATGGTAAAAGTGGACAATGTGAGTGTTCTGTCTAGAACACAAGAGCAGCTTGAGAGCAGAGCACTTACCAGGGAAAAAGAATATTGCAGCAGATTGGAACTCGAGGTTCTTAAAAGACTACATTGACTGGAAGCTGAATGACAGCCACTTCAGAAGTCTCCGTCACTTACGGGGTCCTGTGGAGGTGGATCTCATTGCAAGCAGGTTGACATTTCAACTGATGTACTTCAGCTGGATGACAGCCTCTGGTGCTCAGGCAGTCAATGCGTTCCTGCAACCCTGGAAGGGAACCTGAGCTTAAGCCTTTCCTATAATCCAGAGGTTTCTCCAGAAGGTAAGACAGGAGCAATGTTCCCTGGTACTAGTAACTCCCTTCCGGCCATCTCAGGCTTGGTCCCCAATGACCTTAAATTAGCCTGCGATATTCCCTTGCTTCTACTGGCAGAGGAAGGCCTTTTAAGGGACGTAGATGGAAGAGAACACCCTCTGGGCTAGACTGGAATTTTGAAACTTCTTGCCTGGAAAGTGTCAGGAAATCTAGTGAGATGTCAGGTCTTTTGGGAAGGGCTGAGAAGCTTCTTGAGGAATCCTGGGCTCCACATACCCACTATAGATACAATGGAATATGGAAACCATGGGTACGCTGGTGCTTGGAGAGGGACTTGGATCCTCTGGAAGCTCCTATAGTTGAAGTGGTTAATTTCATAGTAGGACAAAAAAGATCCGAGTAGTAGGGAAATGGGGGGGGGGGGTCAACTCAATGAGTCAACGTACCACAATTGACAGAAAAGGAAATACTTTTCTTGAGTCCCCTCACTCACCCAAGGTTTCCCCTAGGTGACATGCTTCATCATTGGGGCCATCCCAAGCATCTACTGCTTGGGGTGTGCTGCGACTTGCGAAAGTTACGTAGGAGCACTGAATAGTAAAGACTATGTGTAGTGCAGTGAGGGGGGAGTGGTGTGGATTGATTAAAATGTACCTAGCTAGTGAGTGTAGGATAAGTTTATTCTTGCGCCTAGCTGATAAAGGATAAAAAAGTGATTTAATAAAAGGGAGGAATTAGGTAATTATGTGCTAATTGTCCCTAATATTCAAAGTCAACATGTTTCGAGGTTATCCCCTAAACCTCTTCTTCAGGATCGCATGGGGACCAGCCCCATGTGTACCACTCCGTGCACAACCTGTAATAAAGTGAAAATAATAATAATAATAAACGCGCACCTCAGTGTCAGCGTAAACAATTTACATACGGTTACACTGAACACGTAGTATCTAAAAGGATACAAAAAGACATACATGTTAATAAGCAACCTGCCCATCCGTGTCGTGGGCAGGTGAACATCTTGGATCATGATAAAACATAGGTGATGGTGCTCATGACTGTAACTCACAATAGGTGTTGAAATCCAGTGCAGTCTGGTAATCGTGTGTCTCTAAAGTGAAAAAACACGTATTTAAATGCAAAAAAACACACAGAACACTCGTGATGGGACAACTGACATAACAAACATTACATGAAACATAAAACATATATAGTGGCTTCTGGACCTACTTAGTAGTTAAGCAAAAACTAGCCTCATGGTCTGCCAGGGTGGGGGAACCTGAATAACCCTAGGAGAGAGTATGGGTTAAAAAACTCAAGGTCGGTATTGAACCCTGTAAGAGCGAACGAAGTTAATGGAAAAGAAAGTAGCTCGGTCGGGCTCGTGGTTACGAGTGAGCCCAGACACGTGTGACTCCATGTGGGCTCCAAAGGTTGTGCCCAATGGACTTGTTATCTTCTTCTTGTTTTTCCCCTCTGGGGTCCCTGACCACGTCCTAAAAAAGGAACCTGTGGTCCTGGGTGACCGTGCATTTTTCTATCACTGCACACAGTATTAATAGCGCTGAAACCAAGACACGCTAAGATGCGGTCTACCGAAGGGTCTCAAAAGGTCCAACTGACGGAGGCAAGCCGAGTCAAGTAAGCTTTTTTCCTCCCGTGTCTGGGCTCACTCGTAACCACGAGCCATTTTAACCCATACTCTCTCCTAGGGTTATTCAGGTTCCCCCACCCTGGCAGACCATGAATATTTTAACCTATAACATTAATACAGTGTAAATTGAATACTTATTTCAAAGATACCTTTATTCTAGAGTTGTTTGAAGCAGACACATGGCTAGTAGAGGCTCTTCCGTCTTTCTTGAACACGGAGCGGCTTTTTATCGTAATTCAGACCACATGAGTCGTGATACTGAGATGGGATCCAGATACTGCTAGAGGCAGATTGAGCAGAGCATGAGCTGCGTGTTTACAGATGCTTTTCACCGAAGTGGAGAGGGAGCAAGGACCGCCCAAACCAGGGATCAAGAGATGCACAACTGGGGCACTTCCTGCATCCTTTCCATTTCAAGATCAATAAGCAGCCAGGACCCTTCGTTTGAGGTCATTGGTGGAAAGCAGGGATACTCGCTATGTGGCCCGGGGGGCGCCTGCGTCCCACCAGACTTTTACCTGTTGGTCCCTGATGAAGAGCAGCACTGGGCTCTTGCTTACTTAACTGATGGGTAACATTCAGAAAGATTTTGAACAAACGGGCAAACATTTATGTATACTTTCACTAATGGAAACGAAGCACAGAAGGTGTCCTGCGACCCTTATCTTTAGAAACACCTGGATGATTAAAGAAATTGTGCAACAAAGATGTAAAAATATGATAAAGGGCCTTTTTTACACTTTGGTGAATGGAGTAATGTATGTCAGTCCCACACCCTGGAGGATGTACCAGCCACCACATTTAGAGATGTCCGCAGGCCCCACAGACATCTCTCTACATAAACACGAACAGTTGATATATATGTTCGTGTCAATGGAGGAAAAGTGTGGCCGCCATCTGTAAAACTCCCAAAGTGTGAGTTTGTTTTTGAAAAGCTGTACAATAATCCTCTCTCACACCCTGGGAATTTTCTCCCGGGAGGGGGGTGGGGGGCTTATTCTTATTTTCCTATCCCAATCTGGCAAGTTTTTCCTGGCAGTTATGGACAAAAACAAAAGGCCATTCACTCTCCACACTGAATGGAGCAGATGGCATCCTGCCCTTTCTCCAATGCCCCCTACTCCGTCAGGCCGTGGGAGGAGGCATTCCATGGACAGAGCGAAAGGGGGCTCCGCTGGTGGAACAGTCTTACATCAACCATTAGATACGTTCTTATACAGAGCACATACTGGACTCATGTATTTCTATGGGATTTCATATGTGATAGCGAAGGAAAAAGAGGTGAAGTGAAATAAAACATTTTGCCCAGGATCATATAATTTGGTGAAGCAGGGCGCGGGGACTGATCACAGGTATTTTGGGTTTTACATTGTGCAATTAAGCATCTCTATATCTCTTAACTTCAAAACTGAATGCTTTGACTTTAATTCTTGGTGCATGAAGATAGAATGTGGGTGGCAGACAGAAGCCACATCAGGGCTTGGCTCGTTTTGGGTGCGAGGACCCAGGAGAACCCGATATTATATTATATTTACTCATTTATATTGCGCAGGCGAATCATCCACAGGGGGATCTCTCTGTGCCAGAGCCAGGCATCTAGCCAGGCATCTAGCCCAAGGTTGGCTCGAGAGGTCAGTGGCTCACCCATCTCTATCACATGATGACAATTAGGGGGACAGAGGCACAGAAAGAATATGCTGTGACTACGATGAAATAATTTGACAAAGCAGGAGTACCAGCGCCACAGTGCAGGACTCCTTTCATAAGTTTCTCACTGCACTACAGTTTAGTGAGAGGACTCTACTGTGAGACTGGGTGTTCTCTCCTCCATGGGTAATGGTTGTTGAATTACAGTCCTGTTGTCTTATCGCATACCTACTACCAGTGTTTAGTTTGATTCAAGTTGTTTATACCACAGTAAAATAAAGGACCAGAGAAATATACTCAAAAAGTAATTGCCCAAGAGCGCACAATTTGTCACAAGAGGCAGATGGTATTAACAAAAAAAAAGATTCTGGTTCCATGGTTTCCATCCTGCTCATTAGACAACTGGGGTATGAGTGGCTGTGAGTTCACAGCTAGAATATTTTGGCAAAGTGGTAAAACCAGGAATAAACATTAAGGCTCCTAGTGCCATGGCTAAAACTTTCTCACTTCACCACGTCTACTGGTCGAGGTTGGGTGTTTGTGTCTGCCTGCCTCAGTAAACTGCACACTTTGTTGGTGGGTCTTTCTCAAGAATTCTCTTAAGGCACTTGCTGCATTAAACCAAGTATGTTTCTAAGCACTTATAATGTTTACACATCAGAGAATAAAGGCATAAGGAGATTGTGAGGTTTAAGATTATATTTCAGTTCAATAATCAAGTTACTTCCTTATTACACTTGACTTGCCAAAGGCAGCGATAGCAAGCAGAGAAGACTTACTCCAGGGTGTGGTAGAGGGATAGCATCTCAGATACAGCATAACTCAGTATCGTCAAATCTGTGTCTTTTCTAGAGACTAGGGGCTTAATTTAGAATGGAGTATGGAATGCCGTCAGGGCTTACCCCTCACCTGAATATCTAGGTTTCCGCAGGGGCAATGAATGCCCACCCGCGCTGCCCGGGAACAACTCTCAACTCAAGGGATAGAGACCATCAGCTGGCAGATGTCCAGGAGGACAATGGGGGCTCGGAAAAAAAGAGAGCAAAGTTGTGGCAACATCTGGCTGCAAGGGTTCTCTGTAGTCTCTAAGACTGGGTTTGCTTTTTTTCAAACGGTCCTCAGCTCCCTTTGACAGAGAAACTTGATGGGTGGAATCCATTATCTTCTTTATTTCATATTCAAAATGTCCATGAATTTTAACAGGTGGGTGTGGCTTATCTGGCCGTGTATGCATGTGTTAAGGTTGTATCAAGAATACTTGAAATATTTAAAGGATAGGAAAGGGTCCAATAAATCTTGGTTGGAACTCGTGTGGACTGTCAAGCTTTTAGTTCTTGGTTGACAACCAGACTAGGTCTCCCTCTCTATAACATGGTTAGCAGGTTCTGAGTTTATCAACGTCATTTGGCTTTTAATTACTTTTTGGTGGATTTCCTTCAAATTATTTAGATCGTCTGAAACAGAAGGGGCTACCCCTAGCTGGAGGTGACTCAGTGTAACAGTAAATATCTGTGATGTAGCTCTGTCAAACAATAGAAAGGTAAATAAACTATTGATGGGTGTGTGCTTTTGTTGTATATGATTCTGCTAATGGCACAGCCTTATCCCATTAAATGGTTACAGAGGTTACTCAACATTGCAATAGTTGCTCCACTGACTGATTTACCTGTTCAGTCTGCCAGTTCATTTGTGGGTGATATGCCAATGACAGGCAGGCATCTATAGTCAGAGATGCACAAAGACCATGCCAGAAGTTGGATATAAACAAGGAACCCCTGTCTGAGATAATCATGGGCGGCAGGCCGTTCAGTTCTGGAACATGTTGGATGTAGATCTCACTCATTTCTTTAGTGGATGGAAGTTTCCACAGATGTATGAAATACACAATCTTGGAGAAATGATCAGCTACTACTAGAATGGTAGCAAAGTTGTTGGAAACTAGAAGGACCATGATCAAATCTAAACTTATGGTATGCATGGGGTCTGGGGCACCAATAAGGGTTGTAACAACCGAGAGGGTGGTGTAGGCTTGTTTTATTTTGCATATCCACTGAACACCCATAGACCTAGTCTTCTATATCTCTAGATGGAGTTGCCCGCCAAAACCATTGCTTATAGTTTTCTAATGTTTTCTTTTTCCCTTGGTGTCTGCCTAGAGCAGTTTCATGACACCAATGTAAAGCCTTTTGAACGGCCTCTTTGGCTGGAATAAATTAACGGTTTTCATGCTAGAATAGCCAATCAGTTATGCTTTATTTATCAGCCTCTAACCACTGTTTTGTGTTAAACATCTCTAATGCTCTTTTTGAGGTATCCTGTTTTCAAACAGCTACCAGTCTATTTTCAGGAATTATTGTTCTAGTTTCTTCGACAGCATCTAACCTTACTGTTTAGAGCTCAAACCCAGTTTTGCTATTGGGGAAAAAATAATAGCCAGCACATCTGTGTATGTGTGAGAGCTTTGATGGAACTGAAAAATTGCAGGTTCCTATGGTCTGTGTAAATTGTTACCTTGTGTTTTACACCTAGGAGCTAATGCCTCGAAGCCTGAAAAACAGGCTTTATTGCTAGCAATTCCCTCTTTGTTGTAGTATCGCTTTGTTTTGCAGGAAGGAACATTTGGGAGATAAAGTCTATGGGATGCATATGTCCTGTTTCTGGATTTCTTTGGGAGAGTACGTCACCCACAGCTACTTACAAAGCATCTGCCTTGACAAAGAAGGGTTGGTCTGATACTGGATTGTGGAGGACAGGAACTGAAGTAAAACCTTTTTTGAGCTTAATGGCTTTCTATGACTATTTAAACACACTCTTTTACTTGAATAGTTAGGTGATTGGCACTGCTACTTCAGAGGAACTCTCACAGGGCCTCGTTGATAAAATACTGGAAGGCTGCTAGGGCTTTGCAGAGTGCAAAGATCATGACGTTGTATTTAAGCAGGCCAAATTTAGGTCAAAAGACAAGTTTCCATTAAACACCCTCTCAGAATCTGACATAGTTGTAGTCGCCCCAGAGATCCAGTTTGGTGTAGATTTTAGATAATAATATGCGGTAAGGGCTTTCAATTATTTATGGAGACCTTGCTAAGAGCTCTATAATCACTGCAAGCATGTAGCTTGCCATTTTTCAGGGACAAAAATAATAGCAATGATATGTATATGTAGAGTGAAGAATAAAATCAATATTTAACAACTTGGCTAGGCAGTTTTTTAGATGTTGAGTTTCCGTTTCTGCCAGAGCATAAATTCTATGTTGAGGAGACTAGCCCCAGGTAACGGGTTGATGTGACAATCAAAGCCTCTGTGTGAAGGCAGCAGGCTAGCCTTTTGTTTATCACAAACTTCTGTGTAGTCCAGATATTGTCTAAGTAAAGTCTCACCTGCTTTACCTTGAGTTAGAGCACAACTCAGTGGCGTTACCAAAACTGGTGCTTCTTGGTACTTAACTGTTCTAAGGACTGACCCAATTTCTGGGTTGTAGAGCTGTAATCAGAGTACCACTCAAATAACCCTAAAATTAGGCTATTGATTAAGTCAAAAGATATTGTCTCTGTGTGTCCGTTATCCCATGGTACAATGAGAGCCTTGGTTTGGAACTGAATCAGCCCGGACCAGAGTTCCAAACCATCAACTCCTTGTATTGGCTCAGGTTCCCCCTTAGGAACATTAGACACCCTAACTGAGAGGCCAGGGTTAAGTCGAGGAAGTTTCTGGCAGCTCCTGAGTCAATTAGCAGAGGAAGCGCCTTCCTTTGTTGAGTGAAAACTATAAGGGTTACCATGATGATTAAGTGCTTAGGAACTTAACAGCAAGTATTCTCCAAATATTGTAAGATCAAATTACTTTTTTCTGCCAATAAGTCAATTTTGTTCCTTGCTGAGCAAGTTAGGTTTTTGACTCCTCCTCCCCACCTACGAGACAATTATTACCGTTGCATCCCCTCAAGGATGCTCCCCCTTCCATTCCATGATCCAATGATCCAGTTTAATGACTAGATCTATAAACTCTGAACAGTTTTGTGGAGGGTCAACCATGTGGGAAAGTGTGTCCTTGAGGTCACCTGAAAACCTATATATAAAAGGAAGGTGCATTTTTTTCCCAGTCCATTGAGTCCCTGCTACAAGTTAGAAAAAGGTTGTGATGCAAGTACAAAGCTCCTTGGGCCCTTGGTGCAAATTTACCAGTTCATTGTTGCTTGCTTCAACACTGCACAGAGGAAACTCACAACAAAGGAGCAACCCTAGATGCCATTATCGCCCAACGCGACATAGTCACGATAGACCACACCCTGCCCGTGGATTGGTCTGACCACCATTTAATCATATTCCACCTCACCTTACCGATCACATTCCAACCCCCCACCCAAGACCCTCCCAAATGGACTAGAAGCCTCACTCAGATCAACATAACTGACCTAGAGGAAAGGGTTAACTCCCTCCTCACTACCTTCGCGGATGAACTATCCACAACAGAACTCATATCCCCATTACAACACAACCATGACATCCATTCTAGGCCAAGCAGCCGCCCTGAAACAAAAAAAAACCAGGAACATTCCATCCAGATCTTGGTTCAACAAGGACATTAACAACGAAAGGAGACAACTTAGAGCTACAGAAAGACTGTGGAGGAGCAACCCCTCCACAAACCTACACGAACAACTCAAAGCAGCTCAAAGGAAGTACAAAAAACACATCAGCAGCGAAAAATCCACCTTTTTCTGCTCCGCCCTGGACAGCGCAAAAAACAGACCCAACAAACTGTTTAAAATCATCAGGCAACAAACCTACAAGCCCCACGAACCCTCTGGTCAGGCCTCCAAGGAACTGTGCAAGAACTTTGCCAACTTCTTCGAAGAAAAAATCACCGAGATTGAGCTCTCACTGAACGTCAACCCCGCTTGCAAAAGCTTGCCCCCAGTGGCAATAGATAGCACGTGCAAGCACCCCACGAAAACATGGAAGTCTTTCAACCCCATCCCGGAAGCCGAGATCCTCAAGCTGGTCTCCACCTCCAAACCCGCCTCTCATGTCCTTGACCCTATACCCACCCAATTGACAAAAAAACTGAAACTCTCCATAGCCCCATTCTGGTACAAGATCATAAACAGCTCCCTGAGACCGGCGTCATACCTGAATGCCTCAAAGTTGGCCAAGTCACGCCACTACTAATAACAAGCATTTGCAATGCAATCGGTCTCGCATTTGTGAAAGTTTGAGCCATTGGTGTTGTAAATGACAATGTTTGTTAGTCATGTTTTGCCGGAAACGCACCCAAAATCTGGAACTCCATCCAGCAGATATCAGAACTATCTCGCCCTTCACAAAATTAAAAAAAATCACTTAAAAGTCCTCTTCCTCAACCGCTCCTTCCCGAATGGATAGCCGCCGCCTTAACGCAAATCCCTGACATTGTATCACAAAGACTTACCTCATCTTTGCTCTTTGACCCCTTCCTGTTCCTCCCTCCCCCAGGAGGTTCAACCCAAGACAACCTGCACTCAATGAGCTTATCTCAGGACTCACATACTACCTCAATGCTGCACCACACACTTGGACTTCTGAACAAATATGTATAACACTGCTCTATTGTATGACTTACAAAAAACTGTTGTAAAGCGCTCCGATACCCCTGGGTCCGGCCAGCGCTATATAAAACTCCTCAATTAAGCATACAATTTTGACATGGCATCTTAAAATTTTACAAAAAAGTAATTACAAGGGGTTGTTGTTATCAATTAACGGTTTTGATCAGTAATACGAAATCACAAAGGCCAGTTTGGCGGAATCATTAGGAAAAGGAATGGCCTACACAGAAATCGTAATTGACCTTGGCTGATGGAAATTTCTAATTTAGCTGTATCACCAAAAAGGTTCACTGACATCGATGTCATATATATTGATGTAAAAAAATCAATAAAAAAAATATAGACAACAAAACTATTAACTCCTATACTTGAACAGGCAAGTACAAAAATATTGACAAAAAAACATCGATGTAAAAAATATAGATGTATAAAATATCAACTTTTATATAAATATAAAATAAAATAATATATATTAAATATATTAAATATTACATTTAATTTTAACAAAATAAAATAAATGTAATTTACATTTTAAAAAAATATAGCAAATACACTTAATAAAAAAAGATCAACACACAAACATAATTTTTTTATGCATATATTCACTTTAATACAATTAATAAACTAATATTTTTAATTTATGTTAAAGGGTTACAATTATATAACAAAAATATATATCAATGATTTAAAATATAAAAAACAAAATTCTATAATAAATTAAAACATGAAACTATTGAAAAATATTTAAATTTACATTTCACAATACAGTCAGTGCAACAGTAGGGAAAGTGTTGGTTAGCGGAGGGGTAAGAATAACTATTACCACTCCAGTGAGTGCAAATGTAGGGTAAGAGTTGGATAGCGGAGTCATTAAATTTACTATTCCAACTCCAGTGAGTGCACAAGTAGGGAAAGTGTTGGATAGCAGAGGGGAACAAATTACTATTTCTACTCCACTAAGTGCAATAGTAGAGTAAGTGTTGGATAGCAAAGTAATTAAATGTATTATTCCAACTCTAGTGAGTGCAACAGTAGGGAAAGTCTAGGATAACGAAGGGGCAAACATTACTATTCCCACTCCAATGAGTGCAACAGTAGGGAAAGTGTTGGATAGCGGAGGGGTAAACATTACTATTCCAACTTGAGTGAGTACAACAGTAGGATAAGTGTTGGATAGCGGAGGGGTAAAATTGAATATTCCCACTCTAGTGAGTGCAACAGTAGGGAAAGTGTTGGATAGCGGAGGGGTAAAAATTACTATTCCAACTCCAGTGAGTGCAACAGCAGAGAAAGTGTTGGATAGAGGTGGGGTACAAATGACTATTCCCAATCCAGTGAGAGCAACAGTAGTGAAAGTGTTGGGTAGCGAAGGGGTGAAAATCACTATTCCCACTCCAGTGAGTGCAGTAATAGGGAAAGTTTTGGATAGCAGAGGGGTAAAAGTTACTATTCACACTCCAGTAAGTGCAACAGTAGAGTAAGTGTTGGATAGCAAAGTAATTAAATGTATTATTCCAACTCTAGTGAGTGCAACAGTAGGGAAAGTCTTGGATAGCTAAGGGGCAAACATCACTATTCCCACTCCAATGAGTGCAACAGTAGGGAAAGTGTTGGATAGCAAAGGGGTAAAAATTACTATTCCCACTCTAGTGAGTGAAACAGTAGGGAAAGTTTTGGATAGTGGAGACATAAAATTTACTATTCCCACTCTAGTGAGTGCAACAGTAAGGAAAGTGTTGGATAGCAAAGTGGCAAAAATTACTATTCACACTACAACAATTAAAAAAAAAGAAATACATATTTTTAACAATTAATAATAATAAAAAATATAGAATATTTAAAAAATGTAAAATCAAATATATTACATATATAAAAACCACATTATAATATAAATTTCATTTAACAAATAACTACAAATATTATATAAAATGAAATAATAAATACATTTAAAAAAAAATTCTTTTAAACTAGAAAATATTTACTAACAGAAACTTTAATTAATACATAAATGTATTTATAACAACACACTTTAATGTTCCGAAATAAATGGACTTCTATAAGTAACATAATTATTAATCAATTAAAAAAGTACTAGTAATAATAAAACAACTAATAAACATTCATTAACTACACACACTTTAACACTATAATGTCCATAACACACACCTAAATTACATTATAAAATAACAAAACACAATTAAAACTTATTTTAAAATTAAAAACTATTATATTTAACAACTAATTATAAAGTAATTACAATCTATTTAATACCACCCTTTACTCCTTTAAAAATAAAAACAACACACAAAAAACAATTACCCCAAATAAATATCAAATAATGAACATTAATTAACAACTATATATTAATTATTGAAACACAAATTACTTTCCACCCTTTACCCCTATAAACACCACAACACACACCTAACATTAATTACACAATTGCTACAATAACATTTTAATTAATCAATTAATATCAATTAACAAATGATTATTAATAAAAAATAAATAAACTACTTAACACTATTTACCCCCATAAACCCCAAAAAACACACACCTAAAATAATTACACAATTACCATAAACAATTACCAATTAATTGATTATAATTAATTAACAACCAACTATTAATTCATCAATTAAAAATAAATTACTTCCCACCCTTTACATCTACAAACACCAAAACACACACCTGAAATTAATTACACAATTACCATTATTAATTCCCAATTAATTAATTAAAATTAATTAATAACCAATTATTAATTCATCAATTAAACATAAATTACTTTACTACTTTTACACCTATAAACACCAAACATGGGATCTTGTGTTGCGTGGCCTTTCTGACGGCGGGACTGCGAGGACCAGCGTGCATAGCGAGCCAATCACCGCTGCAGCTGGGGCCTGTTCCCGTCAGCTCCTCCCATCACTCTTATTTAAGACTCACGGCCCCCGCTTTGCGGGAGCCGCTCGCCGCTGTAACACGGAGGATTGTGTTTCCTGGACACCCTGGGACCATTAACTTTGCCAAAACGAACTTTGCCTGCATTCTGGGAGCTTGTGTTGCGTGGCCTTTCTGACGGCGGGACTGCGAGGACCAGGTTGCATAGCGAGCCAATCACCGCTGCAGCTGGGGCCTCTTCCCGTCAGCTCCTCCCATCACTCTTATTTAAGACTCACGGCCCCCGCTTTGCGGGAGCCGCTCGCCGCTGTAACACGGAGGATTGTGTTTCCTGGACACCCTGGGACCATTAACTTTGCCAAAACGAACTTTGCCTGCATTTTGGGAGCTTGTGTTGCGTGGCCTTTCTGACGGCGGGACTGCGGGGACCAACGTGCATAGCGAGCCAATCACCGCTGCAGCTGGGGCCTCTTCCCGTCAGCTCCTCCTCCCTATTTAATACGCCCTTTGCTCACGCGCTAGCGGGACGCGCGCGGGTCGAAGACCGGGCAAAGAGCGGGCCGTTTGAGGCCGTTCGAGTACGGGAGAGGCAGGGTCAGGGTCAATACCTCTTATGTTCGCCTGAGATTGCAAGGGACTGGATTGAGGTCTGAAATTAGGACAATGTCTGCTAGAGAAACCCGGAGCAAGTACATTTGCCAGAACGCACTATTACTGATGTGGGGGGGGGACCTGGCACGGCTGCGGTACTTGAGTCTAACATTTCGATTATATCTACCGCAGACTGTGATATTTCCGCCCCTGCTGATCCCAGCTTACTATCTTTTCCATCACCCAGGCCCCTCCCTGTCCAAACCATTCGCAAAGCAAGTATTGCTAACAAGGCTCCGACTAGCGTTAGCATTAATTCAACTACACAGCCATCGCAGGGGGACCGGGAGGGAGCAATCTCCAAAAGAAAAAGAAGGGCCCAAGTTGCAGGAGGGCGGAAGCCTAAGACCCCAAAGCATAACCCGAGGGGTGTAGTTAACCAACATGGTGCAGCTCGTATGGGGCCAGATTTACCTCTCACCCAGGCCCACGTACCATCTAGTCCTAATGATACACCACGTGTGGATGGTCTTTCTCTTTCAGACATAAAATCTCTTATGAAGGAAATGTTTATCCCCCTAGTCGAACGCTTCGCTAACATGGAAGCACGGCTAGCGAACCTCCAAAAGGGAATCGATCAACTAGTGGTTGTATCTAATTTAGCTAGCCGAGATACGAATACCATCTATGCACCTCTAGCCAAGGAAGGTTGCTCCCCACTAAAGCTTGCACAGACACACCATCCCAGCCTATCCAGTCCTAAAACATCTAGGCCCTTGATCCCTCCATGCACATCAACACTCAGCCCCCACGATATGACAATAGCACCTACATTACGGACAGAGGGTCAAGGTATTAGACATAGGCCAGTTAACTTACCTCCGGAGGCAGTTCCATACACAGTCATTTTAGTCGGTATCCCTGAACTAAAACCACCTACTAGAGAACCCGTGGAGGCCTTGAAAAACAAGGTTATCCACTGGCTCTCTAAAAACAGGCCTCTTCCTCCGGGAATTAACAGCGAGGTCCTTATGGTGAGGAGAGTCCCATGGCTTGGAAACACCAAAAAATCTTTTCAGGGAGACTGTGTATTGATTAACTTTAGGGACCCCCGTACAGTATCACACATATGTTGCTGGCCTCACAATACACCATGATCTTCCATCCAATCCCTCCCCCTGTCATTCTTCTATCCGCCTATAATTATTGAACAGGTTGAGGATGGATGGGACCTAGTAGAAAGGAGAGGGGGCAGAAGGGGCCCAGGGGCAAGTAGGGGGCATTCGACCATAGGTCCCTCCCGATTCGACTTTCTCCCAACTTACAACAGGTTTAGTACTTTGGATATGGTGGACTGACCGAATGTCCCGGGGGGGGGGGGGGGTGGTCCCACGATCCAAAGTAAGATTCAAACATTCAATAATCATTTAGAACTTCCCAAGGAGAAGGTGTATCCTGTGCATACTCAAGCTATTGAAGAGGGATCCCTAGGGATTTCTAGTTCCACACCCATTTTGCCACTTGAGCAGATTACTCAAGAAAATTATTCAGGCTTAAGCCCTCAGCGGGGGACAAATTCTGGTGAGCCTGCACACCCGAATCCACTCCTCGCATCAAACTACTCTTCTTCCCTCAAGATTTTATCCTGGAATGTGGCAGGCTTAGCTAATAAACTGAACAACCCTGGAGTTCTTTTATCGAGGACAAGGACATTTGCCTGCTCCAAGAGACTTGGGCAAGAGAAGACATCACCCACACGGGTTTTGCAACATTTTCAATACACGCAACTTGGGGGGGAAGAGGGCGTCCCTCGGGCGGCCTTGCAATATGGGTGGCTACTGATCTGGGATGCAGGGCTGCTGCCCTTCCAACGAATACGGCAGATATTCTAGTTGTACACTTGGAATGGCCAAACGCTCAAAGCCTTCTGCTGATAAATGTCTATTCTAGGCTAACTAATATTACACAGGAGTCGCCTACCATTGCGGAGCTTGCCCTTGTCCTAAGTGAAATTCCGGAGGGCATACCCCATTTAATAGGAGGCGACTTCAATTGCCATTATGAGCCCCTCTCAGGTACTTTGGAAGGCCTGGCCTTGGAGGAGGACCTTCTGTGGCTTATACCGCCCTCACAGGCTCCGGCCCCAAGATCATGGTCCCCCTTGGCCCTACAAATCACCTCCCTAACTTTGAAACATGGCCTTCGGGCCTGCAATGGAAGGTTTAATTCTGACATCCCTGCAAGATGCACCTTCAATAGAGTGGGCAGCGAGTCACAATTAGATTATGTTTTGGTTCCCCTGACCTCTTGGTCGCATATTAGAGACTTCCGGGTCACAACCAGGGATGATAGTGACCATAATGCTTTAGAACTAGTATATGACCATCCCGGGCCCTTGGCCAGGGGGAACCAAAGGGAGGCAATAGTGGAGAGTCTGGTCCTTGAGAACAATAGGCGCAGAGTGAAGTGGGGGCTAATTGCTTCCCACCCTGCGAAGATACCCAAGCTATACGCGCAGGTAGTCCCCCTATTTGAAAAGGTCGCGGCACTTAAACTGAATGACACTTCACAGGATGTATATATGCAACTCGGGCAGATACATGCTGCCCTTGTTAAATCCCTCTCCGAATCCCTAACCAAAAAACCCACTAGGTCGAATGGAAAAATTGCTGGCCCCCTCTGGTACAACGGTGCTTGCCGCAAGGCAAAAACCGATCTTATGACTTCAATTAAAGAGGGAATGGGCAATGTGGAAATAAGGGCAAGGAGATCAGTTTATAAGTCTTTGATTTCCAATGCTAAAAGAGAATGGGAGCATGAAAAATGGATCAAACTCACTAATTCCCTGGCCTGTGCAGACTCGCGCAAATTCTGGCGCTGTGTCAATACTGGCTCGGAGGATTTGACATCCGCCATAGAACCTAACATTTCACCCAAGGCATGGCAGGACCATTTCCAGTCCCTCTATAAATTACCTGAGGATGACAGGGCAAATTTCAGCCAATTGCACTGTCCCGTCGGGACTGGTGAGCTGTTCACAACAAAGGTTGTACGAGCAGCTGTGGCTGGGTTGGCATCAGGAAAGGCACCAGGGTTGGATGGGATGCCGGGTGACCTGTTCAAGCAGGAACCGGACGTCTGGGCGCCTTATCTCACGATTCTCTTCAACGCCATCCTGGGAGGCATGGCTATGCCAGGTACTTGGCTGGGCGCAGAGATTGTCCCAATTTTTAAAAAGGGCTCGCCTCTGCTCCCAGCCAACTACAGACCTATTAGCCTTATTGATGTGCCACAGAAGATCTTTGGCAGACTCATGTTAAATCGCCTCCAGGATTGTATTGAGGAGCGTGCGATCATGAGCCCATACCAAGCGGGGTTCCGCAGAGGCATTTCCACCACCGATCAAATCTTCCGTTTGAATCTTCTACACTGGAAGACTGTGCTGATCGAGGGCGGTACCCTTTACACGGTTTTCGTGGACTTGCGCGCCGCCTTCGATTTGGTGCCCAGGGAAAAATTATGGGCTGTACTAATGGACCTCGAGATTCCTGCTGATATCCTCTCAATCTTGAGAAGGTTGCACCAGGGTAATTTTGCCAGGGTAAGATGCGGAAGAGGAGGCCTTCTCTCGGACGCTTTCCCCGTTGACAGGGGGGTTAGACAGGGTTGCGTTCTTGCACCGACCCTTTTCTGCCTCTTTGTCAACGGGGTCATAAACCATCTTAACGTCCTGAGTAACATCGACGCCCCTAAGTTGGATGGCAGCAGGGTACCTGCAATTATGTTTGCAGATGATACCCTGCTGCTTTCCAAATCCCCCATGGGCTTACAACGGGTGTTGGATGGGTTCGCGGGTTTCTGTGCGGATCACGGATTGGAGATCAATGCTGCAAAAACTAAGTATATGATCTTCAATCCGCCCCCCACGGCGCGCGCGTGCCCCTCCATAGGCTCCTTTAGATTAGAGAGGGTCTACACCTTTGAATATCTGGGGGTAGTAATTAATCAGTCCATGACCTGGGACTCCCACAAAACAAAGGCAAATATGAAACTGACCCAGCTGGTGGGTGGAATAGCCAGGATGACTAAAGGATTGACTTATAGGCCATTTGGCCCCCGTATACAAATTTATAAAGTCCAGGCCAGAGGGGCTGTGACTTACGGAGCTGAAATTTGGGGGCATACGCCTAATCAGAAGCTGCAAGTAACAGAGAATAATTTCCTCAGGCAGCTGGCAGCTCTGCCAGTAAGTACCCCCCTTTTGCCACTCCGACTGGATTTGGGTTTGAGACCGATCTCAGAGGAGCTGGGTCTTAAATCCCTAACCTTTTGGTGCAAAATATGGTCCTCGCCGGAACTCTCCAAATACAGAGCGGAGTTGTCTGAGATCTTGCGCCTCCATAATAACACAAAAATCCCATGGCTAAGTTATATAAAGCACATTTGTGAGTCACTGGGCAGACCAGAATTGTGGCTGGAACCAGAGACTGTTTGTCACAGGGTCTCACGCAAACTTATCTCGAAGGCGTACTATGAGCATAACTTACGAGTTGCCATTATGAGTGCACGGGAGGGGTCTCAAACTAGCTACTTCCTGGGCTTTAAAGACTCATACCATCTAGAGCCAATTTTTAATTATATGGGCCCGACTTTAACATGGAAGCTTTACATGCAATGGCGCTATAGCACCCTTCCTCTTAGGGCACACATGGCTCTCTGGGCACATTTAGATCACACAGCTTTATGCCCTGCTTGCGCGCATTCGCACGAGACAGATTTGCATGTTATATTTTTTTGTCCAGCGTACCAAAGAGCAAGAAACTATTGGCTCCGCCCCCTCCTTAGAAATCTGGGCTTCAGACAGTATTCCCTAGCTTTTAGAATACTGAAAACAGATCTTTCTGCTCCAATTGTATTTGCTGTGGATAAATTTCTAACATCAATGTGGATTACTCGCATGCATTGTCTCAAGTTACCCCATTCGAATGAACTATCGTGATGATTTTAGCTTAATATGTGCCTTGTTTAATAATAACTGAAATTATGTCTGTATTTTACATTCTACGTTTTTATTGTATTTTTCTTGTACTCTTTTATGGTCCGAGTGACCGAAATAAAGATAAAATGATGATGATAAAGTAATTACAATCTATTTAATACCACCCTTTACCCCTTTAAAAATAAAAACAACACACAAAAAACAATTACCCCAAATAAATATCAAATAATGAACATTAATTAACTATATATTAATTATTGAAACACAAATTACTTTCCACCCTTTACCCCTATAAACACCACAACACACACCTAACATTAATTACACAATTGCTACAATAACATTTTAATTAATCAATTAATATCAATTAACAAATGATTATTAATAAAAAATAAATGAACTACTTAACACTATTTAACCCCATAAACCCACAAAAACACACACCTAAAATAATTACACAATTACCATAAACAATTACCAATTAATTGATTATAATTAATTAACAACCAACTATTAATTCATCAATTAAAAATAAATTACTTCCCACCCTTTACATCTACAAACACCAAAACACACACCTAAAATTAATTACACAATTACCATTATTAATTACCAATTAATGAATTAAAATTAATTAATAACCAATTATTAATTCATCAATTAAACATAAATTGCTTTACTACCTTTACACCTATAAACACCAAAACACACACCTAAATTTAATTACACAATTACCAAAATTAATTACCAATTAATTATTTATTATTAATTAACAACCAATTATCATTTATTTAATAAATTAATTTACACATTTAATTATATAATATCTCAATTAAACAAATATGAATAAATACAAAATAATCAATTAATTTAATATAATTAAATTACTTCCCACCCTATTCCCCTATAAAGCCAGATTCTGCTACGGAACTAAAAACGCAAAATAAAAAAAATAAAAAAATAACTACTACAAATATAACATATTTATTAAAAATACAAACAATTCTTTTGCAAAATAAATAAATCACATACTTTTAAAATATATACTAAAATACATAACATTAATTAAAGAAATCGATATTTTTAATAACTATATTTGTGAAAATGATATTAAACACTTCAGGGGATATTCTCAAGAACGTGTGATAATTATCGCAAAATTAGCTTAACGCAACTTTGAATATCGCAGTCTATCGCGGGAAAATAACGCTGTGTTAATGTTGTATTCTCAACACGGCGGTACCATGCGATAGTCTCACGACAACACGCCAAATGACCGTGTTAAAACTAACGCAACACCGAAAAATGCGAAATACGATTGAGAAAAAAGTTGCGATGTGGCCAATCGCGATACAAAAGTCAGCAATAACCAGCGACAGGTCTGCAATTCCCACGCGTCATGCGGGAAAAAAGCACTATAAAAGCACCGAAAAACACAAACAAAATAAATTAAATTGCGTAGCACCATGGAGGAAGGCGGAGCAAGTACAGAGGATGACCAGAACCCCACAAGCCCCCAGGAGGAGCAGCCTGGGACCTCGGGGTCACGGAAGGGCAAGGAGAAGAAGACGATGAAGATGCGGTTCAGTCCGCAGGAAAACAGGATCATCATCACAGAGGTGATAGAAGACCACCAACAACTGTTCGTCACCTCCAACGTGTCATTGACATATAGCAATGCAATATGGCAGGACATCCTGGAGAAGGTGAATGCAGTCGGAGTGAGGAGGAGGACAATTGGAGAGGTCAAAAGGCACTGGAATGACGCGAAGCGCAAAACCAAGGAGAAACTCGCTGAGAACCATCAGGCAGCAATGCAGACTGGAGGTGGCAGTCCAGCGGAACACAAGGAGCTGGAGGAGATGGTGTCCACAGTCATCAGTGGGGAGACGGTGGCAGGAGTTGGGGGTCCGGACACTGCTCAACATAACCTGACACAACAGCACCAGGGTGAGTACTGAACAGGGACTGGGGGGACGGGGAGATGGGCACAATGGCACACGTGCGCAGCTGGAAACTGTGAGATGAGAATGTACGTGTACAACCTCACATCCGTGATGTAGTTCAAATGTCCACTGTCCCACATCAAATAGTCAGCTCCTACAAAACAGTCACAATGTACATTGTCATGCAGTCTGTATGTAAACTTGAACAATGCGTCAACATACATGTCAACACAATGTTAAAATGAACCTCCCCTTCACATTGCAGAGGGACAATCAACACCTCCTGCAGAGCAGACCAGACAACTCATCAGTGATGATGAAGAGGATCTCCACACCTTCGACACCGACGCCCTACTACAGCTCATAGACAGCTACGGCAAACCACCTCCAGGAGCAGGGCAGCCCAGCTGCACCAAGGAGACCCCACCCCCTGCACAGGCCACACTGCAGGAAGCACCCATCACCACAGCTGGCTCCCAGTACCTCACCCAAGAACACATTGCATTCCAATGCCAGGTGTAAGACTGCCAGTTGGAGGTGGCTGGACAGGTACAGGTGGAGTTCGACCACATGGCAGCCAAACTGGATGACATATGTAGGTGTCTAAGTAACATCAGGGACCACTTACACTCCCTAACGGACACCCACAGTTCACTCCATGATGTCCAACAATCCATGCCTGACACCGCTGTAGTAATGCCTCTGAGAGGAGAACAACTGGCCAGTCAGAGTGGCCTCAGCAATGTCAGCCAAGAGTTGGCATAGATGCTGAGGACATGGAGAACATGGAGCGGATGAGTGCAGAAAGAATGGCTGCTACAGTTGCACACCAGCGAAAAGTTGTTGGGATCTTCCATGCCCTGCAGTCCTCATCATCTCATTGCTGCCACTAAGGCAGTCGCTGATGGATGCTGCTGGTACTTCCACACACACATCTCCGGCCCCTGATGTGTCAGTGGCACACAGTGCTGCAGACCAAACATCAGCATCCACATGTCAGACAGATGACATAGAGGACACAGATGCAGGAGATTCCACCTGTGTATTAAGAAGGAGCCAGTTACAGTCTTCTCCCCCATATGCCCTGTTTCAGCTTGGTTCTGCCCCCTGCATCATGCCTGGTAACAACACCTTCCACTGTCCCGCGAAACCCTCTGCGATACTCACCTTGGACCTCGACATGGACTGCCATATTCTGTTTGCTTGACAATGACACAGCAATCACACTGCGGACTGTACTCTTCCTCTTCCGAGGTACTTGTCAATCCCTACATGACTCTGGCTGGCCCTCCACTGGGCTACAATGGAATGTGGTGATTGCATGGCCATGTATTGCTCCAGCTCCGACACTCCACCAAATGTGAATAAATCATTCAAATTCACACAGATGTGTCATGTCCATAATCAATCAAGTATGAAAGTATGGATGAATGTAAGAACATTGATTGCACAAAAAGGTACACCCTGGGAAATGAAAGCAGTGCACATGTGTGACCGTGACATTCAGAGGCAGTGAGATGTGTACACTAGCTGTGGCCTCACTGCTCTGAAACAACAATCGCGCAATTTCACAACTTTGCCCCACGCAATGTTAGAAATAGGGCTGTGTATGAAATGTCAAAGTTGTTGGTAGGCCTAAATTAGTGTCCCCCATCACATTTGGCAACAGAACATCTCTTCGCATACCTACTCACACTCAACTGGGTGGACACAGCCTGTAGTGATGGATCACATTGAACCACATGGCAAGAAGTTGGACACCATACTCACATTGCTGAAGACACGTAAGAGCACAGGTCTATCAGCAACTATCCCAACCACAATGTCTGGCTCACAGAGGTGGAGCTGGCAATAGGGATCCACCCCTAAGTGAAATGCGTCAGTCAGTCCCTCACTGTGTACGGACAAGGCTCATTGAGGCACACGATTTGTCATTTTAATCAACACTCATCACAGTTGAACACTAGTGAAGTTGCGTAGGCTTAGCATGTGCGTGTCAGTACGGGCAAGACAAGGACCACAACATGCAGACCAATGCATAACACACTAACAGGCAGCATTCAGTCACGGTACAGTTCCACGTGACAGGCATTGTGCATGTGTTAGGGATGTTCTGCCATTGCGTTGGTGGCACTCGTAGAACTGGAACTTTTCTGACCGGCGGCAGTTATGTGGATGATATGCCACAGCTCGGAGCAATGAGTCGTATGTGTGTGCAATGTTTGGACGTATGGGTTGTTGTGTACGTAAGTGTCAGGGGCATTCCATGCAAGAGTACCTCGAGTAAGGACTTCTGTGTGTGGGGTGTGGATATGTTGCTCTTTCATTAGCGCTGTGCGTAGTATGGGAGTCGTCATCATCAGCTATGGTATCTCTCTCTGCCGCATGTAAGACCAAGGTCAGAGGTACAGATGTCCTACCGCCTTATGTATTGATACAGAGGTGCTTGCATCCACAATGTTAGTCTGACTACTGCTTGCATTCTGGAAATGTGATATGGCTTTCGCGCTGCAATGAGGCTAGGCCTTAGGCTTGTGGTGCACCAATTGCGATACACACACAACAGTTAGCATGTATGAGCCAAGGGCCCGAGCGGTCTTGCGCTCCTTGTACAATCCCTTCGTGCGCGGACGCCCTCCGGGTGCATGCAACATTGCAACATTGTTGATTGCGGGCCGTGTTGCGCCGACACTGCGACAGACACACGCATCAGTTGGTTTCCTGTCCGGCCAAGATATGGACCACACCCAGGGTGCAGGGATAATTATTCACACCCCTACGCTGGCCTGGCTTATGCCGACCCAGCCCACTCAGCTTACGTAGGAAGGGGGGGACGTCGCTACGTGTCCGAGTTCTCCCCACTGGCGGAGGTGACATGGCTGCGTCCGCCTGGCAAATCAGGAGACTCAATCATAAAGGGACTATGACTTGCGTTGCAAAGACTTGGTGGCACCGGATACACTGCTGATGGCATGGGCCGACTACTACGGGATGGTGGCTTTAGGTGCAGTGAGGTAGGGGCACCTTAAGTGCAGAGCGGGTGTGCAGCCTGCGATAATGCGCCGTCCTGGGAGTCCGGACTGGTAAGGATTTGTGTGGGCCCTGCTGGACCGCAGTGTAGGCCTGAGCCAGCGGCCAGCGCGGGCCTACCGCCACGTGGCATTGCCTCGCGGTTCACAGAGTTAGTGGCACCTGAAGAGCTGGGCGGGTGTGCAGCCTGCGATGATGCCGTGTGTAATGATATGATCCCTGCCATTGCGAACTCAAGACCCAGAATCACGTGTGTGACCTTGTGGCCCGCGGTGCGGGGTTCCATGATATGAAGGCTGCCAAGGCAGCGGGACCCGGGCTTGGAGCTTGCACTGGCATGTGGTGGGCCCTCTTGGAGACACGCCGGTGGCAGAAGGTGAGCAGTGGGGCCTGGGTGCGCAGGGGTGGGCAATCACCGCTGGGCGGTGGGAGGAGCTGGGGTGCAGCAGCCTGTGTGCGCAGGGGCGGGCAAGCGATGATGGCGTCTGCAATGATATACTCTCTGCCATTCATGAATCTGGACTCTGTTTCAGATAAGGGACCTGGTGAACTGCAGTGTGTACTGGCACATGGTTGGAGACACACCGGTGGCAGCAGGTGAGCAGTGAGGCCTGAGTCTGCAGTGTCAGCACTCTCTCTCCCTCTCCCTCTCCCCCTTTCACTGTCTCTCTCTTTCTCTCTCTACCTTTCATTTTCTCTCTTTCTCTCTCTCTCCGTCTCTTCCTTTCATTGTCTCTCTCTTTCTCTCTCTTTCTCTCTCTCTCTGTCCTTTCATGAGCGCATGACACCTTCTTATCTTTGATTTTGTCTTGCAGTCTGTGACTTACAGATTGTCCAGAGAAGACCCGCCATGACTCTTCCAAATAGTTGTATTGAGTTTAATTTAATAAAATATTTTGTTTGGAGTTGTGGTTCTTATACCACTTTATTGATATATGGTTTGGTACGCCCATAGGGCTCAATGTATATTGTGCTAATTTACTGTGTGCTATTAATTTTACTGAATGTACTTTTGCCTCTAGCCTCATAAAGAGACTTGAGGGATGTGTTTAGAATAAATACATATATTTTATATATATACCTGGTGTGGTTCTCCTTTCATTTTGTCATTCACAAGATTATAGACTGGTAAAACAAGCTGCTTTACATTCCCCAAGACTTAGCCTGAAGGCTGCTCTCCACAGCTACCACTAGGATAGCTTTCTATAAATGTTGTCTTTAACCTACCATCAACAAGGTCATTTAGACTGGTGCCAGGTGCCCACTTGAATAGTGGACATCATATGCCAGGTCAACTTCTCACATTGGTGTGCAGCGTGTGGGATTCCAGCTTGCCATTGTTTTACCAGATAATCTCAAGTGATTGACTATTTGAAAACCACTAACGGTACCAGAGGTACATATAATACAAGCTTAAATACAGTAAGTTCTACTGAACTTAGAGTTGTGTGTCAAGGGCTTATCACACCCTTTCTACAACTCAAGAGAGTTTAGTAGGTAACAACTAAAATAGGTAGGTGCATACACCACACCACACTAGTAATGTCTTCAAGGCCAGGAACCAGTGGGTCCCTGCCAGATGTCAGTATGTTACAGGCATCCAAGTATGACACATTCCCATTCTTAGAGTTAAGGGCTCTGTGTACTCTGAAGAAACTGAAGACTGGCAAAAATGCCAACACCCAACGCCTCAGAGAGGTACTACTGTTAGATGGTCTTAAGAAGGCGTCAAAGCCTCAGGAGTCAGGCAGTGGGAATGGGGCAGCTGAGGAGGAAGGGACTGGTGGTACAAACCACCAGGACTCAGACTCTGATGCTGACCAGGAAGGTAACAATAACCTTGACCCAGACAATCCAGCTCCTACTGGAGATGACGAGGAAGGCCAAGGTGGCCCTATCTTTGTCCCCCCAGGAAGAGTTGGGGGTACACCTACAAGGCCCAGATCTCCTTCTGTGGAGTCTAACCATTCTAGTGTATCTATAGGGACCTCTGTCTCTTCTCATAAGAGGGACACCTCCAAGGAGAAGAGAGACAGGCAGCTCAAGTTTGAGGAAGCCCAGCTGAGAATTAAAAGACAGCAGGTAGCCTTAGAAAGGGAGTCCCTAGAGCTCGAAAGAGCTAGAAAAAAGATGGGACTAGAGTCCCATGGTGGCAGCAACTGCCCTAGTGGTAGAGAAAGATCTCATGACCATAGGAATTTAAACAAGATTGTCCCTCGCTACCAGAGGGGGGATGACATCCAAAAATGGATTACTGCACTGGAAAGGGCCTGCAAAGTTCAGAAGGTCCCCCAGGAGCAGTGGGCAGCTATCTTGTGGCTCTCCTTTGCGGACAAAGGTAGAGACAAGCTCCTCACTGTTAGAGAAGAGGATGCTGATGATTATACAGTCCTGAAGAGTGCTCTGATTGAAGGGTTTGGCCTAACCACTGAACAATACAGGATTAAGTTCAGAGATACCCAAAAGGCACAGACTCAGGACTGGGTTGACTTTGTAGATTGTGCTACTAAGGCTCTGGAGGGCTGGCAGTAAGGTGTGTGATTCTACAGGATTGTACAACTTAATTATGAGGGATCAGATCCTTAATAACTATCAGAATCAGCTGTTGCATCAGCACTTGGTAGACTCTGATCTGACCTCTCCCCAAGAATTGGGAAAGAAGGCAGACAAATGGGTCAGAACTAGGGTGAAGCAGAAGGTACAGAACCAAGGTGATGACGAGAAGAAGCAAGAGCCTAATAAGGGTGGGGAGAAGGGTAAAGACCAGAAGTCTTCACAAGGCCCCCACAAATCTTCTAATGGTGGGGATTCCCAATCATCCAAAAAGAAAGGCCAAAAGAAATCATGGTGTAAAATCTGCAGACAGAACACCCACTGGACTAGTGAGTGCACTAGGCCCAAAGTCTCAACTCCGGCCACCATTGCCCCTAAGGCAACTGTTCCCCCTAGTTCAGCTCCAAGTGGTGGTACTGAGAATAAGGGTGTAGTAGGGTTAACCCTGGGTTCTGAGATGGACTCTGGCCTAGTCAGAGTTTCAACTCAGGCTGTACTGATCTGTGATGGAGGCATGGATATGTCCTCGTTTGTGAGTCCCAGTAATTTCAGAAAATACAGACAGCAGCCTTTGATCAATGGAAAAGAGGCTATGGCCTATAGGGACACAGGGGCAAGTGTCACAATGGTGACACAAGACCTAGTGGCTGCTGAGCAGATTATACTTGGTGAACTTTACCACGTGACCAATGCTAGTAATGTCAGGACTGGCCATGCCCTGACAGTTGTTAATTTCTCCAGGGGTGGGGGGTTAACTGGCCTCAAGAAAGTTGTGGTAAGTGCAGACCTCCGTATAGAATGCTTGCTTCGCAATGATTTGGAAACTTCAGCCTGGGCTGAAGTGGAGCTCAGGACCCATGCAGAAATGTTAGGTATCTCTGCACATGTGTTTGCTGTGACTAGGTCACAGGCCAAAATGTCTAACACTGAACAGGCCCTGGATTCTGGAATAATGGACCAGGTGCCTTCCAAGAAAAGGAGCAGTAGGGTTAAGGCATTGCCTTCCCCCCTGACTCAGAAGGAAGATCAGTCTCTTGAGGGAAATGATCTCAGTCCTGAAGAAGGAACTGTCCCAGATGAGGTTGAACCTGATTAGGTTGAGTTCTTGGGGACAGGGGGCGCTTCTAGGGCAGATCTGAGCCAGGAGCAGCTGAGCTGCCCTTCTCTTGAACCTATCAGACAGCAGGCTGCTGCTGAGGCTGCTGGGAATGCTAGTGGCACCCATAAGATTTATTGGGATGATGGACTCCTGTACTCAGAGAGTAGAGACCCCAAGCCTGGTGCAGCCAGGAGGTTGATTATACCTGTGAAGTTCAGGGGCTTCCTATTGACACTAGCCCATGATATTCCCCTTGCAGGTAATCTGGGCCTAAACAAGACTTGGGACAGAATTGTCCCTCACTTTCATTGGCCTCATATGTCTGAAGGCACCAGGGAGTTTTGTCGCTTCTGTGTCACCTGTCAAGCCAGTGGTAAGGCAGGTGGTACAATAAAGACCCCCCTGATACCACTACCAGTGGCGGGGGTTCTCTTTGAGAGGGTGGGGATTGACATTGTTGGTCCCATGGATCCTCAGACAGCATCTGGGCACAGATTTATACCAGTGGTGGTGGATCATGCCACCATGTACCCAGAAGCTATTCCTCTTAGGACCCCTACAGCACCTGTGGTGGCAAGAGCCCTCCTGGGAATGTTCTCAAGAGTGGGTTTCCCTAAGGAAGTAGTATCTGACAGAGATGTCTAGCTAAATGACTGCAATGTGGAAGGAGTGTGGAGTGAATTACAAATTCACCACACCCTATCACCCACAATGCAATGGTTTAGTTGAAAGATTCAACAAAACCTTAAAGGGTATGATCAAGGGTCTCCCAGAAAAGCTTAGGCGGAGATGGGACATCCTACTACCCTGCCTTTTATTTGCATACAGGGAGGTTCCTCAGAAGGGGGTTGGCTACAGCCCTTTTGAACTTCTGTTTGGGCATCCTGTAAGAGGTCCTTTATGTTTGGTGAAGGAGGGATGGGAGTTATCTCTCAAACCCTCTAAACAGGACAAAGTGGACTATGTACTTGGTCTCCGCTCCAGGATGGCTGAGTATATGAAAAAGGCAACCAAAAACCTTGAGGCTAGCCAGGAATTGCAAAAGGCCTGGCATGACCAAAAGGCTGTGCTGACTGTTTACCAGCCAGGACAGAAAGTGTGGGTGTTGGAGCCGATGGCCCCAGCAGCTCTCCAAGACAAGTAGAGTGGACCCCACACTATTGTTAAACAGAAGGGAGAGGTTACCTATTTGGTGGACCTTGGAACTCCCAGGAGCCCCCATAGGGTGCTTCATGTCAACAGACTGAAACCGTATGTTGAAAGGGCAGACATGGGCTTGCTCATGGCTACTGATGAGGGACAGGAGGAAGAGAGTGACCCACTCCCTGACCAGCTCTCACAGAACCCTGATGATGGGTCAGTTGATGGTGTAGCCTTGGCAGGCAGCCTCACTGCTCAGCAACAAGCTGATAGCAGACAGGTGCTCAATCAGTATAGGAACATGTTCTCACTGTCTCTAAGTGAGACTACCTAATGAACTCATGAAGTGGATACTGGGGACAGTCTGCCTGTGAAGAATAAGATCTACAGGCAACCTAACCATGTCAAGGACTGTATCAGGACTGAAGTCCAGAAAATGTTGGATTTGGGAGTTATTGAACCCTCAGATAGCCCTTGGGCTAGTCCTGTGGTCTTGGTACCAAAACCTCACATCCAGGGTGGCAAGAAAGAGATGAGGTTTTGTGTAGACTACAGGGGTCACAATAGGACTGATGCCAATCCAATCCCAAGAGCAGATGAACTGATAGATACTTTGGCCTCAGCCAAGTTTCTGAGCACATTTGACCTAACAGCTGGCTACTGGCAGATCAGATTAGCTGATGATGCAAAGCCCAAGACAGCATTTTCTACCCCTAGTGGGCACTATCAATTTGTGGTTATGCCCTTTGGTTTGAAAAATGCACCTGCCACTTTTCAGAGGTTAGTGAACAAAGTCCTAACAGGCCTGGAAGACTATAGTGCAACATATCTAGATGATATTGCTGTCTTTAGCTCCACCTGGGAGGATCACCTGGTCCACCTGAGAAATGTTTTGGAGGCGCAGCAAAAGGCAGGCCTAACTATCAAGGCTACTAAGTGCAAGATAGGGCAGAGTCAGGTTGTGTACCTGGGCCACCTTGTGGGTGGAGGCCAGGTTCAACCATTGCAGAGCAAAATCCAGACCATCATGGACTGGGTTGATCCAACTACCCAGACTCAGGTCAGAGCTTTCTTGGGCCTGACTGGGTACTGCAGAAGATATGTCAAGGGGTATGGATCCATTGTGACACTCCTGAATGACTTAACTTCTAATAGAATGCCTAAGATATTTCAGTGGACAGTCAGCTGTCAAAAGGCATTTGATGACCTGAAGCAGGCCATGTGCACTGCACCAATTCTGCAAAGTCCTAGCTACTCCAGAGAATTCATTGTCCAAACAGATGCATCTGAGTTGGGTGTAGGAGCAGTCTTCAATTGAATGATGAAGGTCAGGACCAGCCAGTAGCTTTTATTAGCAGAAGGCCGACCCCTAGAGAGAAACGTTGGTTAGCTATTGAGAGGGAGGCCTATGCTGTGGTTTGGGCTCTGAAGAAGCTGAGGCCATACTTGTTTGGCCCTCACTTCACTGTTCAGACTGACCATAAGCCCCTCTTATGGCTAAACAGATGAAGGGTGAAAACACCAAACTTTTGAGGTGGTCCATTTCCCTACAGGGGATGAACTATACAGTGGAACATAGACCTGGGAGTAACCATGGCAATGCAGATGGACTCTCCAGATATTTCCACTTAGAACATGAAGGCTCAACTGGCCACAGTTAGTTTAATGTCCCTGCATTTGGGGGGGTTGTGTTGGAGAGTAGGATCTGCTTACCATGGTTACCCCCACTTTTTGCTGGTGTTTCACTGTTTTTCGACTTTAGTCTGGCTGGGGCCCTGCTATCCAGGACCCCAGCCTAGCTGCTTCCTCTCTAAAATGATTGCATGTACTTTAGGTACACTCCAGTGTGGTTACTGGGGTACCCTTGTGAGTCCCTAGTATATGGTACCTTAGGTACCAAGGGCATAGGTACCCCAGAGGCCTACCAGGAGCTGCAGCATGTATTATGCCACCCCTAGGAAGCCTTCCAAAATGACACCACAGGACTGCTACTGCAGCCTTGGTAAGGTGGTGCATACACCCCTTGCTAAGGTATAGGTTACCTATATCTACCTTTAATCACTGACACATAAACCTATCAGTCACTCCTATGGCAGGCCTTATCAATCCTGAAGGCAGAGTGCTTGGTTTTGTGTGAGAGGGTGCCCATGCATGAGCAGGACCCCTCTGCAGCTTTCGGAATCTATTCTCGGAGGCTGTTATGTGGTGCAGCCGGACCATATACTCTTAAGTGCATTATAACCTTGCAGTAAATGCTAACTTTGGAATGGCTGCATGGAAACATGTCGTGTCAAACACTTGGGAATCTTACCCCCCCCCCCCCCCCGCCAGTCCTGGCGTCAGGGGTAGAATTCCACCCTTCTAGAGGGAGAAACATGTACACACTGGTCTGCCCGGTAATAGTTTAACAGAGCCCTAGCATCACAAAATGGATGCTGCAGCCACAGACACGAGTCTGTCCTCCTGAGGTTGACCGAAACTCCGGCAGGGGAGGCCTGGACAATAAGTTTCCTCCTAGACAGGCTTTAGTGTATTGGGGCTGGGTGGGTGCACTCTGAGAGTGCCTTGATGTCTGCACTGGGGGCACATTTGGAGTCCCTGTGCATAGTCCAGTTCAAACCGGTTGCAGGGGCACTCAGCCCCTGCTCTGGCGTGAAACTGGACAAAGGAAATGGGTGTAGCCACCCCTCTTTCCAAACCTTCCCGTAGGTGGGTCCCCAGAGTATGTCCAACCCCTTTCTTCAGTATAAGTAAGGGACCCCTGGCAACAGGACTTTGGATTACACCTGGATGAAACTCTGAAACTGAAACCTGGAACTTCGACGCTCTACTAAAGACTAGAGGACGGAAGAATCTCCCTTAAGCGCAAGGAGTGGCTTCCCTGCTCAAGGAGGCACCAACGAAGCATTTGCCGGTCTGCATCTCCAAAGCTGCTGCCGGGCTCCGAAGTATTTGCATCCCAGGAAGAGGATTTCCAGACTTCTCGAAGGCCGACCCGAGTCCCCAGCAAAGCTGAGACCCGCAGTCCTCATGAGTGACATTGAACTGGAACTCCTGGACGCCATGCACATTTGCTAGTGCATCGACTTCCCGAGCTTTCCTGAAGTTGTGCTTTGGGTTTCTTGTAGCCCAACCCCCGAGCACCATCTGCACCGAAGATTGTGGGCCTGCACTCCACGTGTGTTCCGCAAGCCCGATTTTTGCATTTCCTCTTGAGGCTCCTTTGCGATCCCTGGTCCGTTGACTGGTGGGTCCCCCCGAAGGCCATTTTGATTTTCCTTGGGCTTCTCTGGTTGCTCCATATGTGCCCTGACTCCCTACCAAGTGGTGAGTCCCTCAGACCTTGCTGGTCTGCACTGAAGCCTAAGTCTGCTTTCTGCGTGGGTTGCTGTTGCCAAGGCTGGTTGGGTCCAATCCGGAAACCGACACCGCAGCACTCGACATCCTTTGTGGGACAGCTCGATTCCAGATCCTGGTTGTCGTCGACTCCTTCTGGTCCTCGTGGCTGAAGAGTCAAGCTTCATCTTCTTCGCCTGAAATCACCCGACATCTGGGGGCATTCATCTATCGTGCCCCAGGTCACTGGCTAGTGACCCAGACTCTGTCCCCTCTGCTTTCAGGTTCTTCTCATCTTTGATCCAGGCTTGGATCACACCGGACGCTTTCCTCTATGACAGCAGCAGCACTTTGCAGCAGATCGCCATTGAAAACAACGACGAAACCCGAGACGAAAAGACACCTATGCACCCGGCTTCCCTGAGTGAGGTAACTCGAGTACTCCGGTGCTCCCATGGGTGTTGGCCCTGGAACCCCTTAAGTCTAAAGGGGTTTGCTCAAAGTCCTCTCCTAAGTGTCCTTTATCTTTAAAATTCCAACCGCGACTTTCCCCGTAGAAGTTAATGGTGATTCGCGGCTGTATTCACACACTGCACGTGTCCCCCGTGGGTCCCCTGTGTCACTACCTTGGGTGGTTCCTGGTGGCCCAGTGGTTCTGAAGGCTCTAGGTCTTGTGTCTATGCAAGTCGTGGTTCTTATACCACTTTATTGATGTATGGTTTGGTACTCCCCTAGGGCTCAACGTATATTGTGCTAATTTAGTGTGTGCTATTAAGTTTACTGAATATACTTTTGCCTCTAGCCTCATTAAGAGACTTGAGGGATGTGTTTAGAATAAATACATATATTTTATATAAATACCTGGTGTGGTTCTCCTTTCATTTGGTCATTCACGAGATTATAGACTGGTAAAACAAGTTGCTTTACATTCCCCCAAGACTTAGCCTGAAGGCTGCTCTCCACAGCTACCACTAGGATAGCTTTCTATAAAGGTTGTCTTTAACCTACCATCAATAAGGGTTGTTTGGACTGGTGCAAGGTGCCCACTAGAATAGTGGACAGCAAATGCCAGGCCAACTTCTCACAATTTTTTGCGATTCCCTAAATTGCGAATGCATTTCGGGAATCGCAATTTGCGATTCCCAATTTGAGATACATTAAGCATTTCCTAAATGCGATTGTGCATTTAGGAAATGCTAATTACCATCAACTTAAAGTTGATGTTAAATTGGCCATGCATTGAAAAATGCACAGAAAATGCATTTTTCGATGCGCTATGTAGCGCACACATGGCCTTAGGGCATGTGTGTGCTACACATGTTCATACTTACCTTTTTCAAGGGGGTGCTTCAGGGGGGCCTTAGGCGCCTAGGCACCCTGGGATTAGCATTCGCAAGTTGCGATTACCAATTTGGCAATCGCAAATTGTGAATGCATTCCCATTCATTTCTATGGGCCTGTAGGAATGCATTACCTAATAGTGATTCGCAATTTGCGATTCGCTATTAGGGAATGTTAAGGATTCGCAAGATTATTTGCGAATCCTTCATGCATAGGCATTTGCGAATACCAAATAGCGAATCCTTACAATTTGCTATTTGGTAATCGCAAAGGATTATCTCGATGCATGTGTCCTTAGAGTCCTGTGGAACTCTACAGCGGAGTCCACATAAAGTGCTCATTTCAGAGGTAAGGACAGCCTTTTTACACTCCAGGCTGAGGATGTGTGCATTGTAAATCATAATCTCATCACAAGCCTTTTCTAGTTATCGCTGACATTAGTCTATGTGTTTAAGATTTAAAACCCACCGTTTCTTTTAACGCCAGATTTTAGAGTATAAGAGTATGGGCACGCTGCTCCCACTATACATGTTACGGGTATGCGATGACTATGCAAGTTGAAGGAAGCTACGCTAGGCATGTAGTAACTGGGTTAATTATGAGAAAGGTGTAAAGGTATCCATCATTTACTTATTTAAGCTGTTAAATATTGCTCTCCCCAAACTTTCAGAGTTATGCTGTGGGTTTATGGTAATGTAAAGACCGTCGGTATACATTTGCTTGCATAATGAATGTAGAATCATTGACTTACAGCCCAAACCCTCCTTGGGTCCATTGGAGGCACTTGCCTTACTTAGTCAGTGAAATTCAAAGATGACTCTTGTGCCCCACCTCTTTCGAAGGTCATCAGCCGCCGCTGTCCTCAGCTCGCTTAGAAAGGGAACCATTGGCACCTCTTCACTGCACGTAACAGCCGGCAATTATTATGTCAGCATTTCACATCGCTGTTTACACTTTCTTCACGTGCTGTGTCAACATATGAGGACGGAATGCTGAATAAATCATACATTCACCCCCAATCAAGAGACCTGGGTTAAATACATCGTTTTTTTGCTCACTTCGCCCCCCCAATTTGGACCCAGCCATATGCAAATCAGTCTTGACCCTGTGCCTCATGGGAACAGTTCAGCCTGAACTGCCAAGCCGAGTCATCCCCGGACCAGAAACAAGAATCCTGGGACCAGTTTCAGGGTATCACCCCCTCATCAGCCAGGCTAGCTTGAATCTAGTGGCACAGTGAGCACGGGTCCCACGTCTGAGCATATCCGGCGCACTTAGGGCACAAAGTGCTGCTGCAACAAATGATGGATGGAATGCTGAATAAATCAAACATTCATCCTCAGTCACGAGATCTGGGTTAAATCCATCATTCTTTATCTCACTTTGCCACCCCAGTTTAGACCCAGCCATATGCAAATCAGTCTTGACCCTGCTCCTTATGGTAACAGTCCAGCCCAAACTGCCAAGACTCCCTGAACCAGAAACAAGCATCTTGGGACTGGTTTCGGGGTAACACACCTCATCAGCCAGGCGAGCTTGAACCCAGTGGCACAGCGAGCAATGGACCCACGTCTAAGCATACCCTCCCCACTTAGGGCAAAAAGTGCTGCAGCAACAAATCATGGGTGGAATGCTGAATAAATCAAACATTCATTCTCAGTCACGAGATCTGGGTTAAATCCATTGTTATTTTGCTTACTATGCTACCCCAGTTTGGGCCCAGCCATGTGTAAATCAGTCTTGACCATGCTCCTCGTGGGTACGGTCCAGCCCAAACTGCCAAGCCAGGTCCTCCCTACAGTGGAAACAAGCATCCTAGGACCGGTTTCGGGGTATGATGATGAGGAGGATTTATGGAGCACGACAAATACCCTGGGGTGTCTAGGTGCTGCCTTTAATATATACCGATCAGAGTGTACAGAGGAATAACATTATGCAGTAAACAACCACGTTTTAAGGCCCTTTCCAAATCTAGGAAGGCAGGGCTCTTTTTTTAGCGTGGTGTGCAGTGAGTTCCATAGGCTGGCAGTTGTAGCTGTGAAATTCTTACCGCCCCACCTAAACCTGCTGAGTCTGGGAACAATTTGGATTCCAAGTTTGGCAGCTCTGAGGGGTCTTGCAGGAGTATGTGGCTTTAGATATTTCACCAGCTGTGTTTGCCCCATGTTTAAAAGAGATTTAAAGGCAAGGCAGAATGATTTACATTGGATCCTCTCGGCTACAGGTAGCCAGTGAAGACGGACTAAGGCTGCAGAGACGGAATCAAATTTAGAGATACCCAACAGTACTCTTGCTGCTGCATTCTGAGCAGTTTGGAGTTTGTTAATACTACGCCTTGGGACACTGGAAAAAAAGGGTGTTACAGTAGTCCAGTCTTGAGGATATCAGTACTGATACCTCCGTCTTCGTTAGGTTCATAGGTATTGCCGGAAGGATTTTCCTCAACATTTTCAAGATAAAAAAACATTCCGAAGTGGCTGAGTTGATTTGTGCCTCAAAAGACAGCTTGGTGTCAAAATAACTCCTAAGTTTTTGGCTTTGAGCACTGGTTTGGGTAAGGGCCAAGTTGAGCCGACGACCAGCTATCTGTCCAAAGTGATGGATTGTTCCCCAGCAACAGAACCTCAGTCTTGGATGAATTCAGCTTCAAACAGTTTTCTTGCACCCAATTTGCTATATGGCTCATACAGTTGCGGAACGTAGTTGCTTTCTGGCTAGAGGGACTGCTCACCGAGACGACAATCTGAGTGTTCACCACGTATGACACAAGGACAAATCCGTAACTCTTTACTAGACTGGCAAGGGGGATAACGTAGAGATTAAAGAGCTTTGGCCTTAGGGAAGAGCCCTGAGGAACTTCGCAGGGCAGCATGAAAGGGGATGAAACAATGTTCCCCAATGCCACTTCTTAATACCGTACAGACAGAAAGGAGCCTAGTAGGGACAGCGCCTTACCCCCGATCCGGATGGAGGCCAGCTGGTCCTGCAGCAGCCCATGATTAACAGTATCAAAGGCTGCTGACAGGTCCAGGAGGATCAGAGCTGCGCTCCTCCCTCCCACCTACTAAAGTCTGCTTGAGCTCCTCCGTGGCGGTGATAAGAGCCAACTCTGTGCTATGATAAGCACAAAATCCAAACTGGGAGGGATCCAGAATAGCGTTATCATTGATAAATGCGGAAAGTTCAATTTTCATCGCCTTCTTGATTACTTTAGCAAGGAACAGGAGCCTCGAAATCGGTCTACGATTGAGAGTTTCCTAGTGTCCAAGTTGGGTTTCTTTAATAATGGAAGTATGGAGGCGTCCTTCCATTCCGTTGGGAAATGTCCTGTTGTGAACATTGGGTTAAAGATCACTGTTAATGGAATAGCTATAATTTCTGGAGAAATATGCAGAATTTTAGGAGCACATGGATCTGATGGAGAGCCAGATTTAGATGCAGCAATGAGTTTAGAAGTTTGTTCGACTGTCATAGAGGTAAAAGAAAAAAGGATCGGGGTAGCTGATTCAAAAATAACTTGTATTTTATCATGAGATTTAGATTGAATCTTATTGAGCTCGGCCGGTGTCTGAGCCAGGCGATTATCCTGCAGTATAGACAAGTCAAACACAGACTTGACCTTGTGCTGGAAGGATTCCGCTAACAAGTTGCCGAATTCCTGACCAATGCTGATATTCGGTGCGGTTGGCAGCTTTGCTAGTTTCTTTACTGTGGTGAACAAAGCTTTAGGGCTGTACTCGCCTCAGAGAAGTATAGAGCCTTTTCCCTGAGGATAAGTTTCTTGAAGGGTTGAAGCGATGAATTATATTCCATTTGAGTACCTGCATTATCCTCAAGTCTCCATTTCCTCTCTAGTTTGTGACATAGTTGTTTCTGGGCTTTCAATGTGTCATTGAACCAAGGTTCTGTTGGGGCCCTCCGGATAATTGACACTGTTTGAGGGCGCTAATTGTGTCATGGCTGAGTCAAGCCAAGAATGTTATTGAGCTGTAGCTTGATCAGAGTCATTGGACAAGTTGGGTAGAGTTTTTAAGAGAATAGAGTCTAGAGATCCAGCTTCTACTTTCTTCCAAGGGTGACTAACATAGAGTTCTCTAGGAGCTTTGAGATTATTTTTTTGTGGCAATAATATATAAAAGAGGACTGCCCTATGATCCGATCAGATCAACGCAGAGCTCCAGTCCAACTCTGAGGATGGTTATCTGAAAAAATACCATCTACACAGCGTCCAGCGCTGTGGGTTGAACCCTTCACAAGCGGACACATCTCAGCGCTATGCATCTGATCTATGAGTGCTTTTGTATCTGGATCAGCAGCATTTTCCAAATGGAAGTTAAAATCCCCTAGCACGGTAAAATTGGTGTGTTCAGCTTTGCGAGCGAGGAATGTGCCTAAGTTATCTAAAAAAGCGACCTTGGATTTAGGCGGGCGACAAAGTAAAATTCCATTACAAGAGCGTTGCTCGTGCCGTTCAATTTTAAAATCAAATGCTTCGCGGTCCTCATTGTCCATGTTCGCTTTAATACAGGACTTAAAGCTGGATTTGAGAATGAGGGCAATGCCCCCGCCTTTTTTCCCTGCCCGATCTACTCTATGAATTTTAAACCCTACAGGTCAGGCCAAAAGTAGATCTGGGTCCGAAGAGGCATCTGCCCAGGGCTCAGTGACAAAGGCTATATCTATCCGATTGAACTCTAAATATTCTCGAAATGCGATAGCATTCTTGATTAATGACCTCCCATTAACACATGGTACCCCTCTGGGATATACTTTAGTAGTAATGTAGGTTTGTGTAGATAGTGAGGTGTGCTGGATAGTCAGGCCACAGTTCAAGCACTGCACTCTGCCCTGGGCTGGGTGGGGGTCAGTTCATGGTCCGGAACACTGCTTACCTGCCCATTGTAGCTCCATAAGGGTATCTCAGCTATATTGTATTATAGGCTTCAAAATAGGACTATCTGGCCCAAAACCCGCAGCAAGGACAGCGCTGAGTGCCTTTCCGAGCGCTGCAGGTGCAGACTGGCTTGCCTTTGGCGAGTATTCAGCACGCCCACTGCACGCGTCCACAGCTAATAAACATGGTTTTGGACCCAAAAATTCCTTTTGATACAAGAGCAGCACAGGCCCTGAGTAACTCAGTTGAGGTTAAGTGATGTACTCCTAGCAATAGAGAACAACCGCCCAGAGAAAGCCCCAGGACAGGATAGAATTCCAGTTGATCTGTATAAATATCTACCAGATTTTCGGGCCCCGCTAATAAGCAACATTTTAAAAGCTGCTATAGTGGGACCCTTAGTTGAGACATGGCAGGAAGCCATTATAGTCCCTATTTTCAAAAAGGGGGATAAAAGTCAACTTCGTTGTTATTATCCAATTTCCTGGCTGGGTGGCTCAGTGAAATGTTGGGCAGGGTTATTCTGGCTGAATTAGAACTATGGGTGTTTGAGTCCCGAGTGCTCTCGATCTTTCAGTTTGGATTTCATCCAGGACTTGGAACCGTGGAGAAGACAGTACATCTGGCACTGATTGTCCATAAATATACAAATGCACAAAAGGGTTGTGTACACTTAGCCTTTATGGACTTGACATGTGCCTTCGATGCAGTGGAGCATTCTAAATTATGGTCCATAATGGCCCAGTTAGGGATCGATGGAGCAATTATTACCTTGCTTAGTAGACTGCAAGAATATTCTTCAGCCTCAGTACGGTATAATAGCAAGGAGGATCTCACAGAAGAATTTCCCTCTGATATGCGGTTTAGGCAGGTGTGTGTTCTGGCCCCATTCCGTTTCTTACTATATATTATTGGACTAGGAGAACAATTAAGTAAGGTGGGGAAGGACACCCCGAGGACTAGCGCATTGCGAATTCCTCTATTACTATATGCAGACGACGCTGTCCTGATAGCGAGAACATCCAAATTCTTACAAATATTGCTTGATACCTTTAATGTTTTTATGAATGATATGGGACTCTAGGTTAATCGTTCTAAATCATTCATAATGAAATGTGGGCCAAAAAAGTTTAAAACAAGAAAACGTTTACTCGGGACAAAGAAATTAAGAAAGTCCCTCATTTCACCTACTTGGGGGTACTATTTGATGTGGATTTTATTTGGAAATGCCTATTACATATCAGAGACATGCTATTTCAAAAGTCGATTAACGCTATCTTTAGATTTGCCTAGAGACTAGGATACAAGCCAATCAAAGAGATTTCATGTGTCTATAAGAGTAAAAGTCTTTCAGTAGTAACTTTTGGAGCTGGTGTCTGGGGATACGTAAATTGTAACTCACTCCAAATAGTAGAAAACAAGTTCATAAGGAGACTTCTTGCAATGCCCCAGAGTTCCTCTGCCTCTTTCTGTCAAGAGGAAGCTGGATTGAGTTTTTTAAAAAGATTATATCACACTGCAGCCACTGTTGCTCTGGGTTCGAATTTGGAAAAATCCCAAGGCTTATTTTTGTAAAACAATATTAGCAGACTGTGTGAAATTAGACAACCGTTTAGATATACTCTGGTTAAGGGGCATCACAACGAGGTTTGCTAAGATGGGGGTGTCAGAATATTACACAAATCCTGATACCTTGAGAAATGTCTCATCTGCTACATTCAAATCATTATTCTATCAAAGCCTAGAGCACTTTTCATCCTAAATTGGATGGGTATGCCCAGACAAGGGTCCCTTGCTCGCTGTGCCACTGGATTCAAGCTAGCCTGGCTGATGACAGGCGATATACTCCGGAAACGGTGCCAGGATGCTTGTTTCTGGTCCAGGGAGGGTCCGGCTTAGCTGATTTGCATATTTGATTTGCATAAGGCTGGGTCCAAACTGGGGTGGTGTAGTGAGCAAAAGAACAATGAATTTAACCCAAATCTCTTGACTGGGGGGAATGTTTGATGTATTCAGTATTCTGTCCATCATTTGTTCCTGCAGCACCACACTTTCTTTACAGCATGGGATTATAATAAATTGCTTATCCCTTTAAGGATCGAGAAATCAGTCTCTCGCTTCAGAGAGTCCTAAATCACAGCTGTTCCTATTCCTACTTTGTCAATGAGCCATGGATTGGAAAAGGACATAGAGAACTGTAACAATAGAAATACTTACCCTTACTTGAAATATTTTTTTTTCAATGAAGCTAATCCCTCAACCATAAAGAAAGAGCCCCAGGGCAGATCAACAAAGAGGTTTATTGCTTTTTGAGAAACGTAATCCGATTCAGAGGAAGCAAGATCAAGATTCAATTCTCAGACCCAATCCCATCCTTGTTTAGGAGGGGCTACAGAGGATCCAGAGGGAGAAGAAGAGAGAGTCAGATGCCGCCGTCAGCTAGGGCGGAAATCTCACCACTCGCAGACAAATATACCACCTATTTGTAATCTTTTGAATCATACGTTGTCTGAGGCTCAAATTTCACTATTCACTAAACGTGTATTCTTCAATTTTTTAGAAAGATCAGACTTAACACCGATTTCTCATCCAATCTAGACAATGCCCCGAACAATATTCCAGGATAACGCAATACATATTCTCTCTGTCTGTCTCTAGCTTCAATTCCCCAGAAGTAGATCAACAAGGGCCGCCCGGTCACATGAGCGACACAAGATCTTGCGAGATTTTGTGCACATTTGGAAATACATCCTGATTGGAAAGGTTATGTGTGTGAGGTCAAGCATGGAAGCAATCATGCTTCTTCAAGTGAACGAGTAGTCCACTAGGCGGCCATTGAAAGAGACCCTAAGGTGCTGGACAATGGAACAGGGAGGGGTCTTGACGCGATGGTGGTACAGTCAAGGCGGTCATTGAAAGAGACCCTAAGGTGCTGGACAATGGAACAGGGAGGGGTCTTGACACAATGGTGGTGCTGGAGCGGGTAATGCAAAATTTTGTATACCCATCCCATTTTGTATGTTGTTTTACTAATTGGATTAATTAATTAATTATAATCGAACTAATGGATTGGAGTGATGTGGAAAATACTTACCAACCTTACTAATATATGAATTACACGTGGGATTTGCACCTGCATGGCCTAATTAATACATGAACTGAATTCTGTACGCATATTAATGATAGATAATTAGAATATTGCATGATATATGTCGCTTTTGTGATGTAATTGTAATTTGTGCTTTATTTAGTAAGTATAAACCGCACTGAGTGTTGCTTTTGCTAGATAAATACACCCACATATGGGTATTAGCGAGGGAATAACATTTAATTAGTCACTTGTATGTATTAATTAAGTTTTTGTCTTTCTTTGCTTAAGTTGACCATTTCGAGTGGCCACAAAATGGCTGACTCCTGTATCCGATGAAACCGGCTCCATTGCTCAAGGTTCTGGGTGAAGTGCGCATGCGTCACCGCTAGCAACTGTGGCCTGGACCTGACCCCAGATGAACATGTACCCTCCAAGGACAGCCTGGGACATCGGCCAAATATTCCGAACAAAGACTGTTGTGTGAACCGGAACTGACGAGGGTCATAACCCAAAAGACACTCTCGTGAGAAACCAAAAAGATGATCCCTGATTGTCCAATCAGCGAACTCGGATGCCCAAACTTTGAAACTTGTTAACATCAATTTTACTATAAATTATGGTAGAATAGAGAGATAATTACGGTCGTTTTCCAATTTCCTGATGTTATGCTGACGGAGAGGACAGTGACACTGCAAGACAGCTGTTTTCCTGAATCTTTGACAGACCGATCGAATGCCCAATTTCCTGATGAACTGATCTTTCAAATTGACGGGCATAGATTGATGAGGCTACTGGATTTGACTTAGAAGACGATATTCAGCCAGAATAGGTAAATATGATGGTCAGCTGCTTGAACAACTAATTAATTTATTTGCATTAATTATATAAAGAATGTATTTTTGATTCATTACAGAAATGAGTTGGTTTGTTTATTTATGAAAATGTATTAATGCGAAGGGAAAAGAGAATTAGATAATCATTTAAACAGCAACTAGCAGATCCACCGCCAAGATTATGGGAGGAATACCAAAGATGGAATATAGGGCCTAATGAGCAACAGAAGGTGGTGTAGATTTGTCACTCATTAGGGTAAAAGTGGTATTTCCTTCTCATACCAGCGTTTGGAAGATAATCGCCTCCCACACGGATTAATGGTGAGTGAATGTTGGTGTTATGGGCCCCACCAGCGAATGTATGGATGATGTGTGTATGTGAGATCTTTGGTCTGTGATAGAGGGAGGGATTTTGCACTCCACGCTGGAGCAGTGGCACAGTCAAGGCGGTCATTGAAAGAGACCCTAAGGTGCTGGACAATGGAACAGGGAGGGGTCTTGACGCGATGGTGGTACAGTCAAGGCGGCCGGCCCTTGAAAGAGACCCTAAGGTGCTGGACAATGGAACAGGGAGGGGTCTTGACGCGATGGTGGCACAGTCAAGGCGGTCATTGGGGGAATCTCCAACAAACGAAGCCAAAAACCAACTCGACCCCATGTACATGATGTCCCCGCCCTCTCTCTCTCCTTACAACCGCTTCCCCTGGAGCCCCCAGTGCCAGCATGAAGGTGGCCCCCTGTCACACCACAGACCATACTTGTTGTCCCATGGGAAAGTGTTTGTGAGTACTCAATGTGCAAAGTTTTGACGTGAGATGTTTTTAATCGCAGACTATATATGCGTATCTCTCCATCAGCCTGTTGACGTAGTAATGCATGTGCTTTAAGGGGGGTTAAAAAGGTGGGAGGGTCTTTGGAAGGAGCGTAGTAAAGATACGTAAGTGAAGAGGCGTGGCTTATGAGATGAAGGGTTTGGCTTAAAACAGGATCTAGAATCCTGACAATGGTGCAAAATATTAGAACTGAAAACGTTTAAATTCAATAAATATGAGATAAATTAAACATTAGTAGGATCTGTGGAAGGGGCAGTGGTCTTCAGAGTGCTTCGCTCGCTCCATTCTCCCCTGCCCACCACTTTCTTCGGCTATCTCTTGTCTATTGATACTTATGCCCTTTTTCTCCCCATGTCTTTCTGAAATCCTCCATATGCATATCTTACACGTCATTTCCTTCGTCTTCATCGCAGTCTGTTCCTTCTGCAAGTACCTCTGTATCACCTCCCATTCGATTTACTCACCTGTAAACACTTGACTCTCTGATGCTGAAAATATTTTAAAGCTGTGGATATACCTCCCTCAAACATGTTCACATAAAACTGTAATTGCAATTAGCAAATTTGGAACAACTCCTCTGTGCACTCTGCAGAGAGGCCAAGGATTGCATGGGCATGAAAGCTGAATACATCTGTGACCCAGTAACAGCCATTATGAAAACCTCACAGTGTGTTCAGATTCAGCTCTGGGGCTCTCACTTGTGCCCCAAGATGAACACACACTCATACCCAGAAGTTTAGCAGACACCTAGAAAGGACTGACTTTACAGTATGCACTATACAAGGCTCAAATACCGCACGAAAAACATTGGAAATGCGACAATGGAAAACACCAAATAGCCCTTGCCGATGAAAGATGAAGTAAAATGTGTAATGTAGACCGGGGCCGCATCGCTGACATGGGTTGGTTTCAGGGTTTTTACACTCATTATTGAAAAAAGGATCAAATTTAATGGCCTGAATATGGAAGCCTGGCAGAGAACTGCTTCAAAGTCATTTTTCAATTACTGTTAGATCTGGTCACTGGCAGGACGGGCCCTCTTAAGGCACTAAGGGCCACATGTATTAAGCATCTTTACAGTCTTAAACGGCCAATCGGTCCTTTTCCGACCGCAAAAATCCAAATACCGAATCTGAATGAGATGCATGAATGTTTTGCGACAGAATTACGGTCGCAAACATTCATATTTTACCAGCTCTTTGGAGGAAGTGGTAACCCCCTCGCAAATGGAAAGGAGTCCCCAGATTCGGAGAAAATCGCAATTAGGTATTCACCACTTGAAATCATGATATTTGTGGCCCTGAATGCTCAGAACTCCTTTTCAAGCAATCAAGTGACAGGGCAGGGTTTCTTGAATCTAAATCACTTAGTAAAATCATCAAAGAGAATCCACACTGGTCGCACGCACCATTGATTGTTGACTTGCAGTGTAAAAAAAGAGCTAACATCGGCAATACATTTCAAGTACAGTGAAACCAATGTGGCTCCACAAGAACAACAGAGAGGATGGTGTTCAAACATTAAGGGTTTTATTAACAATGTAATTGAAGGTACAAGTCAAATCAGTCAGGGAAATTGGAAGGAAAATATTGTAAGAGCATATATATTTAAATGATCATGCAATCTGAATTTGTATATAATCAAAAAAATACACAAATGGGAATATAGAATCACAAGACAAAGCTAAATATAAACAAACATGTTCCATAACCCGTTCCCCGCGTGGCAAATTCCGCTGTTGTGCAAGGGGCGGGGCTGCACGTGGCGTTCAGGCACCCAGGACGGCTCCCGGCCTTCATAAATCACGGTGGGCGTGTGCTCATGACGGCCGGGAGCCATCCGAACTCCGCCCACCAATTAATTTGCCCGCACAGGCGGGGAATTAGCCGCGCGTGGGCGGAGCGGCAACAGTCGGACGGCTCCCGGCCGTCATGAGCACACGACTACTGTGACTTATGATGGCCGGGAGCCGTCCTGAGCATCGATGAGGATAAAGCAACTCCCCTCAAATGAGTAACCATCCAGGTGACCTTGGATGTAACATCAGTCTGGTCTTTCGGGTACAGGAGGGTCTCTCCCACTATCTCAAGTCCTCATATCTGAGGAAAACTTCTAATTAAAAGTTCAGTAGACTACTAATCTAATACAATGAACAATAAGCCTATTCTAACTTAACAAGGCACACGATAAGCCACCTGCAGAAAAGAGAAAAATAAAAGGTACTTGCAAGACATTTTAGGGAAATACAACGTGTGCAACTCGGGCCAGATTACAAGTTAGGACAACATTAGCTTCACAAAAGATTCTAAATGAGTTCAGGTAGTATTAGTGAATATGTAGAGCGCGTTTAAGAAGGATTTACATTCCATTCTGTATCAAATACACTTATTATCATTCAAATAAAATATGGCTGGCTCTTATCTACATGAATACGTAGCTACTCACTAGATTTGAATAATGGGATGCAAACAGATTAATACAGTTCAACTGATGTTAAGTATATATGTTGCATCTAAAGGGGTAGGGCACTAAATTATGCTGTCCCAAGCCCTGTTCTGATGGCTAAGATAACCATCCCACAGTTCAAATGAATCTTCTAAGACCACCTGAAGATCCGGTTCTCTTCAACATCTTACACCTTGACTTCTCCAGTTGCTTCATCTCATCATAGACCTTGCACTGCTTCTCTTCTAACTCAGTGTCATGCCCTTCCCTCCTAATTCCTTTTACTTAAAGCACCCCTTTCTTTGAGGTCCTATATTTGAATTCCTTAAACATAACATATAAACTAATCAAGCAAATACCAATGATCAAATAGGCATGAATATAGCACCTAAAAGCCCACTGTCTAGATTGCCAGGCCAACTACCTATTTCAGCAAACCCCTTTCCAATTGCTTCCCAAGCTCCTGTCACTTCCAAATCCTCTAATTCAGATGTCAATCCAGTGATATTCTTCTCAAGCCTTCTTATCTCGTTGCTCTTATTAGGGATAAAGGTGCAACACTGTTGATCCTTCAGTATCTTACAGACTCAGCCCTCTTTTGCCAATACAATGTCTAATGCAAGTTGATTTTGCAAGACCATTGACCTAATCGCCACTAGTTCTGTATCTACAGCTAACAATATGCCAGCAGTACTTGTAGCAAGTTTGTTCACTATCGCGGATAGCTTTCTAATCTTTCAATTGTTTAAAAGGACACCTACTGAAGAATTCATAGCTCCAAAAATATCTCCTTCTACTTGTGAAGCACTATTGCACTACGTTAGTATCTACTAGATGATCCCTTTCAAGGCATCTCCAAATTCTTTGCATGATAACTTTTTGGAAACGCCAGCCAAGGTAACAAGTACCTAACTAATTTCTAGGCAAAAAATACAGTCTACCCACAAAATAAACTCTCGGAATCACCTGATCATCTCCTGTAAGAATTTGAGCAGAGCCACATAAAGGTTCAAATTTATGGTCACACACACACACTTCTATATACCTATTCCTCTTTGCACTTGCCAAAATATAAATACATAGTTTCCCTTTGTATCCAATTTCATCTTAGTATATATATCTTATCTTCTCCTTATACTCATCTTCCTCCTTTTTCCACACATGCTTCAAAACATCTTCTCATCCATGGACCGAAAGTACAATTTGACCCTGCTTGCCTCTAAATCATGGATAAACTGTTTCTCTATATGACTCATGGCACATATCAGATTCCCTCTATCGGCACGATCAATGTCAATATTGTGAGGGGGTCGAAAGAAATACCAAGCAGTATCTATCTCATCTGCCTCAGGATAAAGGGTCAGTCACTTATTAAGGGGAACTTCAGAAAGTATAGAATCATAATGTAAATATTAATATTCAAAGCGTACCTGTCTATATGGGAGGCTAAGCAGAATGCTACATGTGATGTTGTAAAAAAGAGGAGTCTGATGGTAAGTGACTCCCTCAACTTCTGAAGCAGACAAGTGGGGGCCTACATAGCAGTCCTTACCCTCCAGTGTGCGTATGTGCTTGTATAGCAATAGAGAAAATACATTTGTAGAAGAGTCTCCCTCTGGAGCATCCTTGTGTGGAATCCTAATGTCAGAGCTGTTCATCTTCAATGGGATGTGCATGTGATTAGGCTTAGATTTGGCCGTAACAGCATTATTCTCAGCCGGGGAACTTAACTCTATTAATAAAGCAGCCATGAATATAAAACCAATGATTAACACTCCAGCTACCACTAACCTACGCTGCTCTTTGGTTAGAATACCCATAATTTCTCTACAGTCTGACCTTTGGAGTAGAATAGCAGGAAGTAGACTTCTAAATGTTACCACGTTTCTACTTGTGCACATCACAAAGCTGATATTGTAACTAAACTATAATATTGGCTCCATGTACAGCAGTCATGTGTCATTCCTAGCCCTACTCCACCCTCTCCTAGAATGTCAACCCTACTCTTCACCTGGAGCTTTGGCCCTCGAGAATCTTCGTAATTCAATAAATGCAAGGTTCATCGAGCTCAGCCTAGCAAAGTTCAATGAAGTTATGTTTATAGATACAGCTCCTTATGCTGGTTGCAATCACTCCACGAAATCAAATGCTTTACTGTGCGGTCATCAATCAAAAAGGTTCAGTTGGCACGCTTCCCTGATCCCCTAAATCTTAAGTAATTGATCAAATCCACTGTCATTGTAGTAGGTCCACTCAGTGGCAGAGAAAGTCCAACAACTCACCCCCTCTCTTTGTGATCTCCTGAGTACCGGACGTTCGTCTTCACTGTCTCTCAACCCACTCAACTCTGTCTCCTTTGTGACAGCTTGTAGAATGCACGTGATAGGCTCGATCTTAGTATCCCCTGACCCCTTGGCCACTCTTCTCTCTCCTGGTCATACCGGATCAGCGCCATCATCACCTGCACCTGATGCTAGTTCACAGTGGTCACTCCTGATTTGCTCATCACAGACTCAGAGCTGGCCTCAGTTCGGCTTTGAGCTACTCATGGATCATGGACGGACTCTGAAATTCTTTGGTATGCACTTCACCCTCCTTCGCTCCTTCAGGATATCCACAAAGTGGGATTGCATATCAATAGCAGGCGTTACTACCTCCTCATCCGGTATTCTCACTCACTGGGTTTGGGAGGCATGCATCTAGTTCGGCAGTCCGCCACACTTAACAGCAGTGTTGGTCACCAAGATTTACTGGCACTGGCCTTTCCAGCGGGGCTCAATTCATGATTCTCAGATAGGCTTTTTGACGAGGACCCATTCCTCTGGACTGAGATTGTGGCACTGTCCCTGTTGAGAGAGGACAGAGGAAGCTTGAGCCTGTGAGAGACAGAACGCGCCACATCAGCCAGTCCTTTGCAGTAGTCGAGAACCACATCATCTGCGATATTCAGTGCATTAGTGCATTAGCAGGCACAGCAGGTAATCTCAAGTCCCCCCCATGAGAATCTCATTGAGAGCCCTGTTCACTGATCAGGAGTACTTCAAAGACTCATAAACACTAAGGGCAAAGCATTCGGACATTTCAAAGAGGCAAACATGTACACTTTGGCCAGTCGGAACTTTGAAGCCCTATTTATGTGTTCCACAATGCAGAAGCCTCAGGTCGGAAACTAGAGTGAAGTTGCTGTTCCACGTGCAAAGCCGCACACAGCATTTTCAGGACTTACACAATATAACCCGGGCATATCTCAGCCCGTTACACACAGGCATCTCAATAAAATCATGTTGAAGGGCCCTCCTGATCTCCCTATATGACTCATGGTGACTGGGGCTCTTCTCTATACATTTATCCGCTAACAACACATCTGTGACAGAGATTCTCAACCATGATCCTAAACCAGGGATTGAACAAATTCTGTCTGAACAACATCAACATCGTGTCCCTCCCTATGTGTGCGGGAACATGAAAATGTCTGGCCATTGGGGACAACAAACTGTCAGGTGACACAGGTCTTCCAAAACCAAAATCTCATCCTCTTATAGCTTATTTATTTATAAGGCTTTATATAGAGCGAACATGACCCTCCATCATCATTCTCCAGCTCACTTCACCACCCCAGTTCAGACCCAGCCATATGGAGTCACTATCAGTGTCAGGCTTATCCTGTACCTCCTCCTCTTTCTCTCCTTGAGGCCCCTTCTTCTTAGGTTTGTCCTTTATCAGTATCAGATACAGCTTATCTCCCTCAATCATATCCCTTCTCCACACCTGCTGCTGCCCATACCATTTAGCATCCACCCAATTACCACCTACCTTTATCGCCCTATTCTGGTATTTGTCTTGCTCTGAGGACTCTCACGTGACCCCTCACCAAATCGCTTAGCACCCTAAAACATTTCATATCTGCATTTTTTTAAAACAATTTAAGAGGAAACAGTGAATTCAAATATGAGGTAATTTCTGTCAAATCACAATATTAACTGCCACAGTCTTAGTATCTAATCTTAGCGTGGCACCTGATGACACAACAACCAATACCAATGCGGCACCTACACCAATTGACCAATACCAGAGTGCCACCTAATGATGTAAGGTAATCCTTCTAGAGTTGCACGATGAGAAACGCAGACCATAATGCCACGTCTCTCGATCTCCCGGGCTCTGCAATGCCTCTTCCCACTCTTCATCTTCAAGTGGGCCCAAATTCGACTCCGCTACTGCCATCATCTGCTGTAGTTGCATATTATTTGGTAACTCTGCGTTACCCTTGTAACGCGGAGTTCCTGCTGAATTCCACCAATTGTCAAATTGTGAAATTATTCTACCATTCGACGAGCGTGATGTTCACTTGAACAATGGGTGACTCCACCAACGCACGTTTGTGAACGCGAGAGAGATTTGCCGGCCCCTGGTGCAATTTCCAGTCTCCACAGAGCCTTCCGGAGCCATTTTGTAAAACAGGTATTTTCGCAAGTGGTCAGGACCTCTTCTCGAGTAGATTTTCTATTCGAGAAGCAGCTATATCAATTCGAAAATACCTTTTTGAGTGAATATTCTACTCAAACAAATGGTTCAGGTATTTTGTTTAGCGCGAAGCTTACTTTTTCTTACCTTACTTAATTGTTTTAGCAGGAAGAAAGTGCCACAAACATTCTAACTTCCTCTTCCTCTCCATAAGGCTCCTCCCAGTGCTTTGCCTATCTCCTGGTCACTTTTCATTTGGATTTCGAGGTGAAAGGATCACTCTCTTTGTCTGCAATTCCTGCTGCATATACCATTGGATTTTAAGGACGTTGCCTTACATTGTGCCATCACAACAAGTAAGTTAAAAAAAAACTAAGGATGAGGGTGTTGTTTGGTAGAGGACATTCATCAGTATCAATACATTTGTTCAATTTCTAAATGTGATTGTGTTTGTGGTGGGTGGCCTGGAATGGCAGTAGGGGGCCCATGTCTTTGCATTTCACTTTTTAGCTTTTATAAGGGAAAAAAGTGGCACAGTTAAGATCTTTTTCTCCGTGTTTGTGAGATTTGCATTATTCAATTATTTTACCATGTTGCCTAGTCTGCCCACAAGCCAGCCAGGCAGTACTAGGTATTGGCTATAATGAAACAACTGTTTCTGTGGTACATTGGATTAAATGCAAAATGGTTTCTTTTGTATTTCACTTTTTTCCTGCTAAAAATGTATTTTAGTGGGGTCATATGTTGGTGCTTTGGGAGGATTTGTGTTGTTGGGAAAGTTTTATAGCTGACTTAATTTTCATTTTTACCATTGCTAAATTAGTGGTAGTGTTTTCTTTTTTGTTTACCATGCCTCCTTTGTTTGCTGGCCAAGGGGCCATTTTTGTGTGGTCAGTGTGTATTTGCCACAGGCCAACATTTTGTCTATGTTCTCCATGACATTTGTAAGGCGGCCATTTTGTGTAGCCATTGTCCATAGGCCTGAATGTGTTCAACTTCTTTGTTGTCCATGCCTCCTTGCTTTTTGTTGTTTGAACTTGTGGCAGACTAGTGTGTAGAGGTCAGTGTGCTTTTGTCATAGGCCTGCATGTGTTCTTTGTTGCCCATGCCTTATTGCTTATTGTTGTGTAAACATGTAGCCAGTGGCCATTTTGTTTAGCTAGCTAGTGTGTTAAATCCTTTTTTTTCCAGTATTCAAAGTGGGCAGAGGAGTTGGCCTAATGGCAAGGGCAGTCAACCTTGAATCTGGGGAACTGGGTTCGAGTCTCAGCAATGACACTGAACATCCTGTGATTCTGGAGAAATCACTTAATTTCCCCGTGCCTAACAAAAAAAAAAAAATTGCCCTCATGTAATGCAGCTGGTGCTATGTAAAGCGCTCTGATACCCGATCCGGGTCAAGTTCGCGCTATATAAAACTCTGCAAAATAAATAAATAATAACGTCATTTCTAGGTCTTTGATAGAAGAGGCCTATGCCTTTTTGTTTTTTGTTCTTTTTTTCAATTTGTTCCCTGATATCAGTTTATTGTGCTTGAGGATGATTATAGTATGTATGTACAGAGTTTATATAATATTATTTGAATTTTTTCCATTTTCCCCTGCACCTTCTTACCTCCCAAAGGATGGGCAATTGCTTTTTTTGTATTATTTGATGCCTGCCATAGGTGCACGACAGCATCCCTTTTTTAAGGATTATTCAAGTTTTCCCTGCACCCCCTGCCTGCCATAGGTGTCTTGGGCGTACGCGCACACCAGAATGAAATATGTTAAGGATTTTTCCATTTCCCCCTGCACTCCCTGCCTGCCACAGGTGTCTCATAGGCCTTAGAGGCACATAAAGTAAACTTTTAAATCTGTATGTTGTTATTGAAATATTATGTTGTGGTTTGGAATGGATTGGATAAACTATTATTAATGATTTGGGATAACCTCACTAAATTATATTGTATCTATGAATAAATGCAAAAATAACACGTTTCACTGAATGTGTTTCTTGTTTGTTTGCTTTTAGGTACACAAGAGACATCACCCACAGCCCTGCCAGACAGAAGGCTGACACCAAGTGACACCACACCACCCGAGTCCACCCCTGCTTCCACTTGTGAACTAAGTTCCAACTGACAGAGCTTAAAGATGGCCCCAAAGAAAGGTGATCCTGCCAAGAAAGTGGCCAGTTAGGAGGATAAGAAGAAGCAGATTGCCAACACTGGCGTGCTGCCCTCCACTTTTCAGGAAACGTGGTGTGTCTGCAGCACTGCACTCCGGGAAGTCAGCTGGGAGCAGCACTCCAGCATCAATGACACCACCCCAACCTAAGCCCAAGGCTGCCATTGTAGTCATGGTGACCAGCAGTGAGTCTAAATTGGATTTGTCTCAGCCACAAAGTACCCAATCGCTGCAGGAAACTGAGCAAAGTGGACAACGGGAACCGCAGCCAGCAACAGTACTTTCTGAAGTAGGAGCAGAACAGGAGGTTGAGCTTCCTACAGAGCAAGATCGGCTTCACAATCTCCAGTAAGAAAAAGAAATGTTACTGCATCATCTTCTCCAAGCCCCCCTGCTGACCTGGACATAGATTGCAACCTGGCCGAATCCGAGACCTCTCACAAGAGAAAAGGAAAGTTCCTGAAAGCCTTAGTATTATGGAAAGTGACAGTGATGAGGATGAGACAGTGATCGTCAGAATGGAGGGCAGCTCAGAGGACACCTAGATGACCCCTCCTATTCAACCTGCTCAGAGGGATGTGGCACTGGTTCCACCAACACCACCAACTTTCATATCTGTAAGGCCCCTGCTAAAACCTGCATCCACCACTACCTCAGTCGAAGTACTCACTACAGAGAAGCAAACAGCACACTCACCTACCTCCAGTTCTTCAGGCACTGACAGTGTCACACTAAATAAAGTTCTCCTCCCCAGTTTGGGACTGCTTTACGAATAGCAAGCAGGAGAATAACATTGCAATATGCTCCATTTGCCACATGAGTGTTCGTTGAGGTAAGACAGGTTCACACTATGGTACTGGAAGCCAAACGTCCAAAATGAAAAAACATTGTGCAATCTGATGGGGGCATCTTAAAAAGGTAGCTGGTGGTGGTGGTGATAATGAGAGAGGGGAAGTAGCTCCTGTCATGGTGATAGAAGGAGGTGATGATGAAAAAGATGACAATTTTACACAAAGCAGTCCTGTCCCCTGCAGTGTGCCAGCATCACCCACATCAGCAACCTCCAAATGGCACAAGACTCCAATGCAGAAACCACCTCATACAGTGATTTCCCCGAGATGCACATTGAGTCTACCACCTCCTGGTTCTCTCTGAAAGTCACATCTATCAAAGGCACCAAAACATAAAAAAATCCAAGCTTCTATTATAGGTATTTTGAGGCAGGAGGGGCCCTGCAAACGCCACCGCACAACAGCAAGTTTGTACTACGAGAATCTGGCTAAAATGTTAGTGCTGGACCTCCTCCCTCTTTCTCTTGTGGAATTTGTGCCTGCCATCTGCCCAAAATAGAATGATCCCAACAGAACCTATTTTGCCACGGTTGCTGTTCCATCATGACGTGCTGCAATTGATTGGCCAAGCTTTGCATCAGAATACTGTTCAAACTAACCATCTGATGACAGACATGTGGGCCAGTTGTTAAACAACTGATTACTTGTATCATTGCACACTGGATCTATTTTGTGGGGGTTAGGCAACAGCTATCTGCAGGTCACTTAGCGCTGAAAAAAGTTTTAAAGGGCGTTCTGCGATATGCAACTGTAGCGATGTTCGCCATGGAGAAATCCCATAGAGCTGCAAACATCTTGGAAGACTTTAACAGCAAGGTGTTTGAATGGCTTCAACCTAGAGGTCTCAGAACTGGATTTTTTGCCACGGACAATGGCAGTAACATAGTCAAGGTCATGACAGGTGGTGGATATTTCAGGGTCCTGTGTTTGGTGTATTGCATCAACCTGATAGTGCAGGACCTTCCCATATGAAGACAGTCGTCAACATACTGGCCATCTGCCAAAGAATCTGCACTAATTTCAGACATTCTTTTAAAGACCGGAATCAGTAGAGGATCATTCAATGTGCTAATAGAGTATTGGTTGAAGCCCTCATACAGGAGGTACCACCATGTTGGAACTTGACCTACTACATGTTGAAACATCTGTTTGACCCGTACAGACTGTTCGCTCACTATGTCCTTCAAAGAGGAGGGAATTAAACTGGAAAAAGCATGAGCATGGAGATGGACAAGTATGGCTAGTCAAATACCTGACACAAATGCTACTTCCTTTTGAGGTTTTCGCACAGGAAGTCAGCAAGGAGGACAGTATGATGAGCCGAAGAATCCTGTGGCTGCATCTGCTACAGGACATGTTAAAAACGGTTTTGCAAAGATTCAGCGGTGTGAATGATGAAGCATATGAGTTCGTTTAGAGCTTAATCCTTCGCTTGGTTGTTAATACAAGGCTGCAAACAGAGATTGTGTCCTCAAAAGAGTATATCTGTGCCACAATACTTGATCCACAGTACAAAAAATACTGGTCATATTTTTTTCTTTTTCAGAAGAGGATTTTTCACAATACAAGACTTGGATTGTTGATCAAGCGAGAAACCTTGAAGAAGAACGGCTGGAGGTTAGAGTCACAGGTTGAAGATATCGTGTGCAGCCTTCAACCTCCAGAGAGGGCAGTGCTGTTGTCTGAGAACATCCAACAACAGCAACATCACCAGAAACAGAGGAATTGGACCCAACCTCTGCAATGGCTTGGTTTCAAGTGGCAGGGCTTAAGTCAAGTGTAGATGTGAAGACAAGAGGTTGAGGAAGTGGCAGCACCAATGGCCATTCAGAGCATGTCCAAGACTTTCTGAATGACCCAAAAGAGGTCTACCTGAATCAAAACCCATTGGTCCATTGGTATGGGAAGATGCGCAAATGGCAAGAGCTCAGCAGGCTGGCAATAAAGTATCTGGCTTGTCCGGCAGCCAGTGTGTCCTCTGAGCATTTATTCAGTGTAATTGGTGCAGTAGTTACAGTCAGAAGGACCAGTCTCTTACCTCAAAACGTGAAGAGATTGACCATGATTAAAATGAATCAATATTTCATACCACAAGATTACACTGTCCCTGAAACAGCAAAGGAGGAGGAGGGTAATTGGTGGTACTCCATTGCTTTAGCTGATAAACTTCTGGGTGAGCCACCTGAATTTGAGGACAAAGTATACTTCCATGATTGAGTAGACCACAATAGAACTTTCATAGTCGAACTGCTTTGCAAAAAAAAAAAAAGGATATAGGATAATATTTATATATTTGGTGTCTGATTTAATGCAGCCCCGCATTCATTCACATGTATGGACTGAAGTGGAGTTGGACCAGAGTGCACAGAAGAAGCCTACCCATTCGCTTAAAGGACATGAAGACAATGCTTCCCATCCCTATCCTTCTTTTCTTCATTCACAAGGTGGGCGGCAAGCACATTAATTTACAAGCCGGCCATTGTGTTTGTTGACTTCATGGGAAAAGAGGAGATTCAATAGACAAATGTACACTACCATGCTTGTTGGAAGAGTAAACTAACTATTGCACATCAATGAGTGATATATTGAGTGAGTGATGATGATTAGTGTGGTGGGAGGGAGGGAGTTGTTCAGCTAATTTGTAAACTTGATTTCCAATGTTTGAGGCCCGGTGGGTCATTCAGTCTGAATGATTGCACCTTTCACACCCCGCTAAAATTACTTACATAGTTCACTCCTTGCTGTTCTTTTTTTCAGGTTCTTCAGGGATCAGACCAGTCACTTTAGTTAATAAAATTACAGAAAAAAATGGTCAAATTCTATATTTCTTTTGCTCTTCTTTTTCATCAACAGCAGGGAGTCATATTACGCATTTTCATTGTTTACGCACCTTTTAAAGGGTACTCCGTGCGCAAACAATGAAAATGGGCCCTATTGCGATGAATGCGCTGCCCCAGGGCAGCCTCAAACTCACACTGCCCTGGGGGCAGTGCATTCATGTGAAAACACTGAGCGGCTGCTTTGAAGCCACCCCACACTTTTGAAGGGAATTAGAGATCCACTTGTAGGCGGGTGCAGTCAGTGACTGCACCCACCTGCAAGGGGATGTCTGGGGGCACCCCTTCCAGAGGGGTGCTCTCAGTGGGCGCACTCACAGTGCACCACCTAGAAGGTGGTGCACTGTGGGTGCGCCCCTGAGAGCTTCTTTACCTCTGCGCCCACGTCTGTAATATGGCGCGGGCGCAAAGGCAAAGGAATTTCTTAATTTGCATAGGGCATGTCCCTATACAAATGAGGGATGCCCCCTGAAGGTATCGCTGGCGCTTTAAGTACACCAGCGCTATCAGTATTACTGAAGGGGACGCACAAGCGTCTGTGCCCCATTCTGTAACACCAAAGTGCCCTGGGAGCGCACAAAGTGTGTGCAAACACCTGTTCCCCTGGGTCACTTACTGTAATACGGTCCCAGGTCTATCTCTCTCAATCTCATTAAGGACTTGGATCAGTCAAAGGACTACCCCAAGAGCCAGAAGAAGGAAGTTATGAACAATGCCTATCCACTTCAGTGGGAAACAACATGACTATAAAAGGCCTACTCCTGTGGACTGGAGGCAGGTGCGTTGATTTGGGAAATGCAGAGTAGTATTCTGGCTCAAATGTCAAACTCCTCTAATTAAGTGGTTATGGTCTTGGGTGACTGTAACTGTCGACATGTCACATGCCGGACGCACTCCGCTGTTATGACAGTTGGTAGTTGTAAGATTGATCAGTGAGGTACATGCAGCGACTTGACTGAGATGGGTTGTAAAAGTGTTCTCACTTCTCAGTTAATCGCACATGACTGTACAAGCCTATGCTCTGGCACTGCTCTCTCGGTCCTGATCTACCATGAAGCTTAGCTTCTCCTTGACTCTACAATATCGAAAATCCACAGGCCTTCTCTTCTTCTGCACAAAAGCACCATAACATTCCTGCATAATTACCAGACCAGTTCAGTCCTGCACTCAAGATGGACATTCAAGAAGAAGAATGCAAATGCATTGTCCATTTTGGCATTTATGGTATTATTTTTCTTTTCTTAGCAATCACATTTTTAGAACTGTGTGGGCCCTCCCTAATTTATTTTTTTCAAACCTAGGTGACAGAAGAATGAGATGAGTTGGAACTCTGAGACTGAAAGACTGTTCACAATGCATTTATTTACCAAACTGTGTCATTCCTTTATTTCCTCCCAGAACAGATTTGATGATGATGTTCTGCTCATCAACCTCATGAATGTCGTGTTTTTTGGTGGCATTTTGAGCTAGGTCTCTATATTTCAGTCTAAGGGCGACCAGCTGCCGAATGATTAGTGGACTTGGCTTGGCTATAGCCTGCTCCTCCAGGGCAAGTAGCTGGCGTTCTAACTGCACCCGTTGCTCTATGCCTTTTTTCTTTTCCCATGCTATTCGGTTTTGAGCCCTGTCTCTCCGCACCGTTTTGTGCACCTCTCATAAGGGGACCCCAGAAGCAATCATTCCCTTCGCGATGGCACCATTTTGTAGGTCCCAGGCATTAAGTCTCCATTGTGTGTGTGAGTCCCGAGTCCTAGTGCCTACACGTGCCCACAGTGGTGAGTGGTCCGATAATCCTCTGGCGAGGTAGTCTGCCTTGCAAATCTCCCCCAGCTCACCTGTTGGCACAAAAATATAATCCAGTCTGGAATAAACTTTGTGTGCTCCTGAGAAGTATGAGTAGTGTCTAAAATCAGGGTGTTGGGATCTCCACATACCTGACAGTCCAAGGGGCATATTATCAAGACAGGCGATAAAATGATCCCAAGGAATGCACACTTGGTCTCCAGCAGGTGGGTCTCTTGGAGCATCATTGCACATAAAGTACTCCCCTAATTGTTAATCCGGCAGACCCGGATAACTTTAATGACTAAACCTGAGTTGATACTGGTGGAATGTCCCTAAGTGAAGCTCAGAATAGTTCATCATCCATAGGTGAGGAAGGAGGCAACTCCTTTTGTTTTATATTCCCTCACACACCCTAGTGGTGTCATGCTTCATCATCGGGACACCCTGATGCCTAAAAGTCATGGTGGGCTCAACCATATCTCAGGGAGCTCTTAGAAGATTTTTTGGGCCAGAGGGGGTTAAAAATTAAAACTCTTCTGTCAGATCCTGGTTTCCCTTTATTCTTTGATCTGGCAGGGATATTAAAAAGATAAAGAAATAGGTTTGTGTGGAATATTATGGTCCTAAAACCCTACTGCCAGCATGTTTCAGTCCACTGGTGCCCCATGAAGGGTGCTGGACTTTCTTCAGGGCAAAGACTGTGACCCCCTAGAAGATTAGAGGTATGGGATTTTCCCAACACTCGATTTAGTAAGGGCAGGTAGCTGCTCCTTATCTATATATGTATGATATGTCGTCACTCCATCTGTAGAACGACAAAATAACCACCATGGTATCGTGAACTCATTGTATGCAGGGTTGAGTATCATGCATTTGTGCCAGAATCCCAGTGAATAGACATTCTGATGGTGACACAATCATGAACTATACTCCTAACATGAGTGCGTGTTTCCGTTCAATAACGTGTCTCTGCTGAACACTCATGTCCGTGTAATACCCGTGTGGTGGCGGCAACTTGTCGCATCCTACCATCTTGCATTACACTAGTGTGTGCAATATTAGGTGAAACTCTTGTGTCAACCGCTCACATACACTCCTGCCGTTAAAAATCCCCATATCAATTACTCAACCCTTTCACTCCAATATTGCTTCTTACCCCAACTTGGGAGAGGTTTCACTTCACGCTGGACCTCAATTAGTGGGGTAGCCCTATAGTCAAACCCTGAAGTAATGCATGGGTTCCACAAGGCATATTGTTAAAAATGTACCATGTCAAGTAAATGGCACCGCAGTAAACGAAAAAAGGGGGAAACATGGAAAAAAGATGGAAGGAAAAGGAAAACAAAAAGAAACACACGTGAGTTGAAACCAAGCCATCCTGCTGCCTTGGCGGTAACGTGCCAATTCATACCTGCATCGAGCCTCTTCAATAGGGGTTACTCACGCCATCAAGGGTCCTGCACTGATCTATTCTACAGCAGGAGCGGAGGCGAGGATTATGCATTTCTTTCCTCCTATTTCTTCACTGCTGGCCCGTCAGTTAAGTCCCTTCACTCCTTTCCTGGTGGTTTGGGGATTTGGCTTGGTGGGCTGCTTTGGCAATTATATAGTGGTTTGTTGCCTGTATTACCTTGCTCCACTTTACCTGCGGTCTCCATTAGCGGGTGTCATTCCCGTTTCTGCAGCGCGGTGGGCTTCAGCCCGAGCGCATTCGTTTTTGATTCAGCGCGGGTGAGCTAGGTGGCGCTGTTTCACGCCTTCACTGCATCCCCTCGCTCCATAGCGCTGGTTGCGCCGCTGGTGGGTGAGCTGCGCTGAGGAATCAGAGCGGCATCCCGCTCGTGCCTGGATTTCCTCTCCCCCTCGCCTGACACCGCCGCGGGCGGTAAGTTTGACGGGCTTAGCCCTTTGGATATTTGCATATTTGCCAGTTCCCGGCTCCCGCTTGATCTTGCCTGTGAGCATTTTTCTGGGTGTCCTCGCCTCCTTTTCAACATGCAGTCTCAGCGTGAACATGACTACACCCCCTCTTTATCCTCTGAGGAGGATCGGCTCCCCCAGGCGCGCAGATCTGCAGAGATGGACAGGCTCCTCTCTTCGGCCATTGCCCAGGTGCTTGCCCCTTTGCCGGAAAGTGTTGACCAACTGTCCGCCCACGTTTTCAAGGGCACTGGAATACTGGGGGACGGGGGAGCCGGGCCTAGCGGTGTGCTTCCCGTTCACCCACGCAAGGCACCTAAGCGTGATGCGGGGTACCTCGAGGGCTTCAGTCGTCTGGCGGAAGTCTTCCAGAAGAGTGCGCGCACGCTTCATGATGCACCCTACTGGGAGGAGGAGTTACCCGGAGATACTGGCGACGATGGCGCCATGGATTTCGACCCCGAGGAGGGGTTACCCGAGATGGGGGAGGTGGAATGTGAAGATGATGGGGATTCCTCAGACGGGTTCCAGGAGCCCGACAGGTCATGGCGCCATCAGTCTTCAGCCTCATCCGTGGGGGAGGGGGAGGGCCCCTCGTCTGCCATGTTTGACCCCCTATGCATATACAGGCCCCGGTCTACGGAATGGGTCCCGGACAAGAAGGTAGCCGACTATGTCGCCGATAAGATCAGGCAACCCCTCAGTAAGGAAGTTAGGGCCCGACTTCGGTCAGAATGTCCCAGGCCGTCCCTTACCAACAGAGTCACTCTGACCCCCGAGATTGACCCAAAGTTTTGTACTTTTTTATGAAGGACCCCAAGAAGGGAATCGAGAGATCATGGCGAGCTTACCAGGACAAGCTCTAAGATGTGGGGGGGCCGCTGACCAAGGTTATCGAGTTAGCGGAGAGGTCCCGAGATTCTGGTGAGCCCCTTCCCGCAGACGAGGTTGCGGGATGGGCGCAGCGAGCGATGTGCCTTCTTGGCAACACAAACTGCGTTCTCTCGGCCGAGCGCCGTCGTTCCCTGTTGCTAAAGATTGATCCTAAGCTGGGGGAACTCTCTTCCTCCGTGGCTGGTCCGATAGCTCAAGGCTCCCTCTTCGGCGATCTTTTCGTCAAAGAGTTAGGGAAGTTTGTTGCTACCTTTTCGGCCCCAGACAAGGCGCAGGCTTCTATGAAGAAGATTTTCCTGGGGAAGTTTTTCAGTGGGGACGGAAGAGGCAGGGGTCGCTCCTCCGGCCGCCAGTTGATTCAAGGCCCTAACAGAGCCCAAGCCAAATGAAACAACGGATGGCAGGATGGTCGCCAAGGGACCTTCTACCCCTCCCGGGGTGGCAGAGGGAAGAACAGCCGAGGCCGGTGAGGCATCCACAACAACGTGGGTGGATACAACGGTAAGCATTGCTTTGTTATCCCCGGTTCGGTTGGGGGGGAGAATCTCCCTGTTCTCTCACAAGTGGGCAGAGATCACCTCAGATACTTGGATGCTAGAAACTGTCAGAGGGTTTCACATAGAGTTCTACGGGACGCCAGTACAAAGTGTCAGACCCCGGCCGATGGTGTTTTCTTCGCAGGACGAGTCTCTTATAGACCAAGAAGTACAAGATCTTTTGTCCAGAGCTTCATCCCACGGGTTTCTTAAGCAACATCTTCTTGGTGGAAAAGAAAGAAAAAGGCTATTGGTCGGTTATCAACCTCAGGGCATTCAACGAATGGCTAGTTTATCGCCACTTCAAGATGGAGGGAATTCATCTCCTCAGGGATCTTCTTTTGCAGGACGATTGGTTGGCGCGTCTTGACCTCAAGGACGCCTACCTCTCGGTTCCCATTTTTCCCCCACACTGCAGGTTCCTCCAGTTTCAGTGGAGAGCACAGGTTTTCGAGTTTCGGGCTCTGCTTTTTGGCCTGTCCTCGGCCCCGTGGTGCTTTACGAAGCTCCTCAAGCCAGTGGTGGAGCACCTCCGGACTATGGGCATTCGGTTGGTCATTTACTTGGACGACATTCTGTTGATGGATCAATCCAGAATGCAACTGCTCACCCACTTAGAGGTCACAATCTCCCTCCTTCAGAACTTGGGGTTTACCGTCAATCGACAGAAGTCGGACTTAGTCCCACAGAAGAGCATGACCTTTTTGGGCTTCAGGATAGATTCCAGAGCGGCGACCCTGAATCTCCCGGAGCAGAAGATTCTCAAAATCAAGAAAGAGTTGAGGAAGGTCCTCAGGAGGGACAGGATCTCCTTGCGGCAGCTGGCCAGGACAGTTGGCTTGTTATCTTCCTCGATTCAGGTCATCTTTCCGGGACCCCTGCACTACCGTGCGCTTCAGAGGCTGAAAGCGTCCCATCTGCGGAGGGGCCTTACCTACTCTCAGTTAGTCTCTCTGACTCAGGAGGCCAGGACGGAACTCCAGTGGTGGATCGAACACATGGAGGCTTGGAATGGCAGAGCGATCTTTGGGTCGCAGCTGGATCTTGTGATAGAGTCGGACGCCAGTCGCCTGGGTTGGGGAGCCCGATGCGGCTCGACCTCCGTGGGGGGCAAGTGCACGGAGGAGGAACTTTCCCTTCATATCAACTGTCTGGAGCTTCTGGCGGGCTCCTTTGCTATTAGGTCCTTCACGAGGGACAAGGTTTCTTGCTGTGTGCTCCTCCGGATGGACAACACAACGGGGGTGCAATACATCAACCGCTTAGGTGGCACACGGTCCAGGGCTCTGGCGGAACTAGCCAAGGACTTCTGGCATTACTGCCTTCAACGTCAGATTTCGGTGATGGCCGAATACCTCCCTGGAACACAGAACTCGGTTGCGGACTGGAACTCCAGGCACTTCCGGGATGCCAGCGATTGGAGGCTGGATTCAGCAGTCTTCCAAACATTGATGGACACTTGGGGCCCCTGCCAAGTGGATCTCTTCGCTTCCAGATGGAACGCCCAGCTCCCCAGATACTTCAGATGGAGACCGGATCCTGGAGCGGAGGCGGTGGATGCTTTCCTTCAGGAATGGTCGTCGATGCTGGCTTACGCCTTCCCTCCATTCCTGTTCATTCAGCGTGTGGCGGCGCAGGTTCGTCTGCAGAAGGCCACAATAATCCTGATTACCCCGATTTGGCGATCTCAGGCGTGGTTCCCTTCTCTCCTAGAGCTGGCTTGGGACTCTCCGATTCGTCTGCCATTGTTCGACGGAGTCCTATCGGACTCCCTGGGCCATCCTCATCCCTTAGTTCTCCAGGGCCATCTCCATCTTATGGTGTGGAGGATTTCAGGTGACGTTGGTTGGACAACTCACTTTCGCAGGATACTGAATTCCTCATCCAGCAGGCATGGGCCCCGGGGACCATCAAGAAATACAAATCAGCCTGGAGGCGATGGGTACGTTGGTGTATGGAGAAACACCTGGATCCCGTGGGCTCCAATGTTTCGGATGTGGTCAACTTCTTAGCGGAGCTTTTTCAGGAAGGACTGGCTTATTGCAGCATTAACTCCTTGAGATCAGCCATTTTGGCAGGCCATGTTCCGGTCAACAACGCTCCGGTAGGGGAACACCCCTGGGTGAGTAAGCTCCTGAAGGGCATTAGGATTTCTTGGCCCCCTGAGCCTCGTTATGCGGGCCTTTGGGATGTCAACCTGGTCCTACATTTACTGTTTTCCTGGCAGGACAATCAGTATCTGTCCAGAAAGGAAATCTCGGCGAAACTGGCAATGCTGTTATCCCTCATTTCGTGTAAGAGGGCGTCAGATGTAAGAGCCCTAGATCTTACCGCACTAATTTTTACCCCAGAAGGGGTTACCTTCAACATATCGAGGAGAACCAAAACAAGTACAAGGTCAGTAACTTATCCTGCTTTCCCTGATTCCCCGAAGTTGTGCGTTGTCAGATGCCTGAAGGCCTATGATGATAAGACATTGGAGGTACGGCCTCTGGGTGAGCGGCAACTCCTTATTGCCATTAAGAGACCGTTCAAGGCGGTATCCTCGCCGACCATTGCAAGATGGGTCAGGTGGATAATGACAGAGGCTGGTCTTGACACTAGCGAATTTGGCGCACACTCTACCTGGGAGGCAATGGCTTCCAACGCTATTCAGGTAAGGGGTAGATTGGAGGACATTATGAATGCGGCGGATTGGTCTTCAGATTCAACTTTTAAAAAGTTCTACTTTAAACCAATCCACGAGGCAGCCGCATTGGTGGTAAGTAAACTTTAAAAATGTATAATCCTCGCCTCCGCTCCTGCTGTAGAATGAGAAATTTCCTAGTTATCACAAAGGAAAGTTTCAATTTTAATAAGGAGGCGGAGGCGAGGATTATCCCCTCCGCCCCGGGCAAGTTATACATATGCCTCCCGACCTAGGGGAGCTTTCGCAGTATTTCTAAGGATGGACCGAGTCCAGAGTTTGTCGTACCAGGGAAGTAACTTCTTAGTCTTCTTATGACCTTGGATCTCAGTGATGTACGATGCATAGTTATGTATACATTTTTCTATGCTTGGTTTCTGTATCGTGTTACTGCATTATCGTGATATAGTGTGCTTTGTGGCTTGTTGCTTTTACTGGATTATAGAATTGTCTTATTACCTTAGGCTTTCTGGTTTGGTTTTGGTCTGTGTTGAGGCAGCGCTGCTCAAGTCTTGAGGCCGCTGCTAGGTGTTTATACGGACTCTGGCGGTATCTATTTCTAGTATTCAGCTCGTGAAATAGAAACGTTTTAAAGTGTCTACCCGCACACTTTGCACACTTTGATGTATGCTATATTTGCACATTTGTTTTTAAGCCATTGAAAACTGTATTGTACTCACGCAAACTGTTGCTCCGCCCTGCCTAGCCGCCCCTGACCCCGTTCCGTCACGGCTGGTGCCGATTGAGCAGATGGTCATCGGGGCTGGTACTCACTTCCGGTTGACACCGGAACCTGAAGGTTAGCGCTTCAGCCTGCACCCCCTCCTCTCTACTTAGTTCCGGCTAGGGCGCGGACGCGCGCAGCAGCGCGCCGAAGGCGCGCCAAAATCAAGCCCGTCTGCGCCCGTCCGCGCCTGACCGCAGCCAGGAGCCAGGTACTATGGTAGTTTTGGATGGTATACTGTATTAGCACCCTACTAATTCTGTCCTGGTGCCTTACTTCTGTTATCTTAGTGCGCTGTTAGAAATATGGGTTTTATCCAATATACGAGCCAAGAGATTAAAGATTTACATCCCTATGCAGGCAGCTTTTCCGGCACATGGGAAACCGACCCGTCTAAGGTCCAGGATATATGGCGTTCTTCTGCATTTCTTCGTCACAGGACCCCAAAACGCCCTCATTGTTGTGGCAAACAAAACCCCTCCTTAAGGCGATCTACTTAAATGCTCGTTCCATTCCCAAACACTCAACTGAGGTATGGGATATATTGGATTCAAATAACCCTGACATATGTTTCATCACTGAAACCTGGCTCCACGTAGATGCTGGCCCAGATATATATGTCGCCTTTCCCTCACAATATAAAATCATTCGAGTTGATAGAAAAGGAAAAAGAGGGGGTGGTATACTAATAGCTCACAAAGACACCTTAGCAATCACAATTCTGGATAACATAATGAATGCTCAGATGGAAATATGCGCCGTTAAGATTAGCGGTCTCTTAAATGGTATCTGGAGAGCGGCTTTGGTCTATCGACCTCCTGGTGTTAAAGGCAATTTTTCAAACCAAATACTAGAGTTTATAGCACCACACGTATTAGCCTCGGATAACTTTCTCCTGATTGGCGATTTTAATCACCATGCAGAGGTATTATTAAACCCTGATTCGGGCAAACTAATTACAAATATGAGTTCGCTAGGTCTTGCACAGCTGGTTGATGGTTCTACTCACCAAGCGGGGCATACTCTAGACCTTTTGTTCACTAATATACCTGAGATTGTTATGGAACCTCCAGAAGCACTGATATGGACCGACCATTACCTACTGAAATTTATCATCCCCACGGTTTCAATAGGGAAAAATAATCTGGAAAACGAAACTGTCCTACGCAGATCTTGGAGTAAGATCACTCCCCATCTTTTCCAAAAACACTTTGGTGCAAACCATAAAGTTGCAGAAATCGGCACTAATCTAAGGGCGTTAAACTTGAATGAAGACATTCTGGCCACTCTTGATAAAATTGCCCCTTTTAAAAAGGCCAATCCTAAGGCAAAAACAGCCCCTTGGTTTACTGATCAGTTAAAAATTATTAAAAACCTATGTAGAAGGGCCGAAAGATTATGGCGGAAAAACAGAAGCCTTGCAAATGAGGAGAGTTATAAAAAACTGCACCACCTGTACATGAATGAAATAAAACAGGGAAAAAAATCCTATTTGCTGAACCGAATAACTAGGGCAGAGAACTCTTCTAGAGAACTTTTCCACATTTTAAAAGATTTCACAACCTCCACAAGCCCACCTTCTATACCCGTGTCTCAAGATTGGGCGGATTCGTTGTCAAATTTCTTCGAAGAAAAAGTCATGACTATCCAAAAGACTTTTCCCCCTATACCCAACGATAGTCATCTAACTGAACGACCCTGTTTCTTATCAAATCCATCGGGCCTTCTAGTCAATTTTATCGAATGCGATCAAAAAACTGTCATTTCTGCTATGCAGAAAATAAAGTCCGGCTTCCCGGCTGACGCTATCCCTGCTAAATATATTTCCTTAATTGCACCTACTGTCCTCGACAGTCTGATTGCACTTTTTAACCAATCTTTGGATGACGCGGTGTTCCCTTCTGTTTGGAAGGCAGCTAGTGTCAGACCAATTTTAAAGAAACCAACAGCGGACCCTAAGGTACTCTTGAATTATCGTCCCATCTCACTGCTCCCATATTTTGGAAAAGCGCTGGAATCCATTATAAATCAGCAACTAGTGGGACATCTGGAGAGGTACGAACTTCTGGACCCCTCTCAGTCCGGTTTTCGGGCAGCACATAGTACAGAAACGGCATTGGTTGAGGTCACCGACAACATCAGATTGACACTTGACAAACACCAATCTGCTGTGCTTGTCCTGCTCGACCTTTCCGCGGCTTTCGACACCATCTCCCATAAGATTCTTGAGCAAAGATTATGGGAGGTTGGTGTCAGGGGAAATGCTTTGAGGTGGTTCACCAGTTACCTATCCGAGCGCACCACTGCTGTCCAGCTGGGAAACTTTGTTTCCAGTGCGAAGCCAATGAAAATGGGAGTTCCTCAGGGGTCAATTTTAAGCCCGACTCTTTTTAACCTTTATATGACCCCTTTGGCTGAAGTAATTAGATCACACGGGCTTGATGTCATATCCTATGCGGATGACACGCAGATTCTGGTCACTTTTGGCCCCGACCCAATTGATACAAAAAAGCATTTTAAGGACTGTCTTATCTGCGTTGACAATTGGATGAGATCAAACCATCTTCAGCTAAATGGGGCCAAATCAGAGATCGTGCTTTTTGGAAAAGCCAGTAATTATTCGTCACAAGACTGGTGGCCTTCTGAGCTCGGAACCTGTCCTGTTCCAAAGAAAACAGTCCGAAATCTAGGCTTTCAGATGGATGACTGCCTATCTATGCGCAACCATGTTAAGCACATTATAGGGACCTGCTTCGGCGTCATGCGCAGTCTCAGAAAGGTTTTTAAATGGCTCCCCGTGGAGGCGCGCAAACCCCTGACCCAAGGACTGATTACAAATAGAATAGACTACGGTAATGCCCTATTGTTATCCATAAATGAAGACCTCACGGACAAACTCCAGGTTCTACAGAACACTGCTGCGAGACTGGTCCTGGACCGTCCACACAGATCACCTTCGGCGGCCTGTTTGAATACTCTCCATTGGCTCCCGATTAAAAAACGAATTCACTTCATAGTATTGTGTCTCATACATAAGTCTATTTACGGAATTGGCCAAAAATACTGGAGAAAATAGTTGAAATGGAATCAGCCGACTAGAAGGCTACGTTCTAGTGACGCGGCATTACTAACTCCGCTGAGAATTAATACCGCTAGACAAGGAGGCCGTTCATTTTCCTTTCTTGCACCGACTCTTTGGAATAAACTACCTTTCCATCTACGTACCATAAAAGAACATGGTAGCTTTCGTAAACAGCTGAAAACCTGGCTATATGTTGCTTAGCCTGGTCCTTGCCCTCTTGAGCAGTCTGCAGCGCCATGAGACTCTTCTGAGTGATATGTTGCGCTATATAAATTTCCTTTGATTTGATTTGATTTGATAAACAGTCCTCAATATCTTCTCAATATCCTCCTGGGTTCTGACTCCAAGGTGGAATAGGACCCACAGGGCGGAACTTCCTGCAGCAGAGACAGAGGAGGGACTACGATTGCAGCAACTGTATATGGACGTCACTATCTCTTATGATTGGACTGTTTGTGGCCATGGTTACTCCCGAGGTTCATGGGAGTCGTAGTTCTATGTCATGTTTTTCTGTTTCTTTGAACTTGCTGTTGAATAAATGTGAGGAAGGAAATGCATAATCCTCGCCGCCGCCTCCTTATTAGAATTGAAACTTTCCTTTGTGATAACTAGGAAATTTCTCATTCGTGTTGGGTCCCAGCTGCTTGGAGAACCGCTATACCGGACAGCCCTGATTTTAAAGGAAACCATTTCCCTGTAACTGCGTAGGTACGTTCTGCGTGATTACGTCACAGCGCCTGCCTGTGGCACGCTGGGAAATACCGCAGTGGAGTGAGCCCGAGTTGCGGGTTGCTCCCTAACCCAGGTAGTGATGGGAAATGTAGTTATTAGTAGAACATGAGCAAGTGCGAACTACTGATAAACCCTTCTCAACATAAAACCTGTCAATTCCCTGATACTGATGGGAAATTTAGGGGCAAATTATCAAGCACGGCGTTAAAATTATCGCCACTTTAGCGGCAGAAAACTGCAGCTAAAGCGGCGATAATGGGCCTGGTAATATGCCACAGAGAATTCCAATAGAAGCCCATGTTCACACCAGAACATGGGCTTCTATGGGAATTCCATAGAGCATATTATCAAGCCCATTATCGCCGCTTTAGCAGCAGTTTTCGAGCAAGTCTGAACTACTGATAAACCCATTACAATAAAAACCTTTCTAATTATCTGGTACACATCACATCGATGCAGACAAACTCCCAGGTATTTGGAAGAGTTCAAATATTACTGTACTGGAAGGAGCAGACGTTTAATGTATTGTGTGACCTGCCCTTGTTTGATCCTGTCTCCGAGGCATTTCATTTTCCAGGACCGTGCGGTTGTCTATGTATTCTAGGAGTATGTCACTGCCGTGTGTAACGAGCTTATGAGACCCTCTTTCAGTCTCCGATTTGCCTGCCTATCAAAACCAGTGCTACCAACTTTAACCTGTAACACAAAACTCCCTTAACCCCAAACAATACCCCACACCACCCCCAAAGCCTTCTCACCGCCCATAACCTCATGATCATAAAACAAACGTGTGCAAGAGGAGGAGCGCCCCCAGTTAAGGAAACATTACATTATATACGCACTCACTCGCTATGGGGCATATTAACAAGCCAGGCGATAAAATTAGACGTCCTTCACATTTAACATGGGCTTCAATTGGAATTCCATAGAGCATATTATCAAGCCCATTATCGCCGTTTTAGCGGCAGATTTCTGCCGCTAAAGCGGCGATAATTTTATCGCCTGGCTTGTTAATATGCCCCTACATGCGAACAAATTGAAATAACAAAGTCAGATCCTCTGGGCACCTGGCAGTGGCACCTGTGAAATCCCTCTGGGTCAAATTTCCAAGTAGCATACAATGGGTGCCTGGAGTGTTGGGTATGTGGCCGCTGTTCCTGTGGCCAGAGCATTAAGGTCAGTTCATACATTCGTGTTCTCTAGATCCGATAGTTTCTCCTGTAGCAGTGTTGACCAGTCTCTGTATCGTGTTCTAGTGCTAGGCTTTTGGCTGCCAGTGGCTGCTGACTTTCATCTTCAGAGGGCACTCCCCGGGCCTCGGGGGCTGGATTCATCCGTCGCTTTGGAAATCTCCGTGGCCGGGGTCCGATCTAGTTCAATGGTGCTTCCCTTCCCCCACCCAACCCCCTGCAGTGCATATGGAGTTCCTCCACAGATGCGCTTCAACGACACTCCACTTTCCATTTCCTGCGTGTTGTGACTTTGGGTCTGGTCTCTTCCCACCCTGTGATTGTCTCTCTACGCGGGCGGGGGCACAGGATGGGCCTCACGTTCACCCAGGTCCACGCCTCCTCTGGCGTCTAAAAGAAGTGTGTTTTGCCAAAGTATATGACTTCCAACTAGGCAGGGATAATGAGCATGTACTGTATTTGATATGCTCTGAGTTTCACTTTGACTGAGTCGAAGGTTGTTCTCTGACGTTGTACTTCACAATTGTAGTCTGGGAAGATCATGATTTTAGAGTAGTCATGTCTGGTTTCTCCCAAGCATCTTGCCTCCCGTAGGATCATGTCCCTGTCCAGACAGTTGAGGAACCTCACTATTTTTGGTCTGAGCGATGCTCCGTCTGGTGGTTTGGTGCTCAGCACCCGATGTGCTCTTTCAATTGCAAATCAAGTGGAGAATTTGCACCATAGTACATTACTGTTGGTACTATGCTGCTCCGATACCCCCCTCTGGAGATCTTTTACAGCCTCTTCCACCTCCTTCTGTTTTCTGTCTCCGTTACTCTTTCAGACACACTTCTTAAGTCCTGCCGCAGCTATGTAACCTCAGACCGTACCTCCCCGATCCTGTCTTCCAACGCTGCCCTGAAGACTGTATCGCCCATAGCAATGTGACCATGTATGGCAGTGACAGCGCAGCCTCTGGAGGGGTGACCACCTTGGTGTACCAGTCCATTTTCCCCTGTCTGGAGGGTTTAGACTCCTTGTCTTTCACCATCATGGTGGGTGGGTAAAGACTGCGACAAGAGCTGGCCCCAAGCACTGCCGGGTCCCTAGGTTCTCACCAGGTGCTGGGGCCAGACAACTCCTACCGGTCACCCACTAGAGTCTGCCGGTCGGTTGCGGGAGGGGCGAAGCACTACACATCCAAATTGGGTCCCTGGAAAGGGCCCTGTCCACCTGCCCGCTGCATCAGCTGATTACCTAGGTATCAGGTTCTCCTTGTTCAAGCAGCACCTCCAACCTCGGCTCCCATGCGACTCCTACAAGTCCTCAGAATGGCGTACCACCTGTGGCGTTCCAGGCAACAGGGTACCAGGGGGCCCAGTGTCTTTCCTCTTTTCCAAGGTACGATGAAGGTGAGGGGGGCTACGTGGACAGACCAGCCCTCTAGTCACAGGTCCCCCAGTCTAGAACCCTCCCCCCTTCCCTGCTAGAAGGGCTCTCAAATTCAGGAACTGCTGCTTCCTTTTCCCTTGTCACCTGCCCTTGGCGTTCCCAGGAAGTCACTCCGGAACACTGGTGCATGGCGGCACCTCCGCAGTCTGAGACACCAGCTCCACAGGTCCATTTGGTGGTCAATCAATGCCACACCCACTGCCCCTCGTCAGGGGCCCTCCAGTGGTCGGATCGTCACTGCCAGATCTTTTCTCTCTGGCCTTTCACGCCCCAACCCGGCCCCACCACACGGCACCTTTCACCCATAAGGCAGAGAATCCAGGGCAGGGCACCCAGCTCACAGGCCAGTTGGCAAAGCAGGGGGCCCACGCCTTTTGGGTCTGAGACCTCACCTCCAGCTGCTTGGGGTTCGCATTCCTCCACTGGGGCCAAGGGAATGTTGCAACCACCAGGCGCAGAGCCGGAGAACAGGATACTCCCAGCCTGATGTCTCCTCGTAGCCAGGCTGCCTCCAGGGTAGGGGGTAAGTGAGGGGCTCCCCGCAGGTACCCCTTTTCTCCCATAGTGTCCACAAAGAAGGGGGAGAGACAGTGGCATAGCTACTGGAGGTGGGGGGCATTTCGCCCCGGGCGTCACGAGTTTTTGGGGCAGCAGCCTCCCCCCGCTTACACATGCCCCCCGTCCCCAATGTGTTTCCCGCAGCCGCAGGGCGGCAAACTGAGAAATGCTAGCCAGCAAGCCCACCCCACCCCTCCTCCCTTCGCTCTTCACTGCGGTCGCTGCAGGGTGTCAAACACAGAGACAGCCATTGGCACCCATAGGGCTAGCTACGCCACTGGGGGGAGACCTCCGCATCAGCATGTGGCAGCCCAGAAAGTCATATCTGTGCTCCACCGGCATAAGCGCTCCATCAGCCGCAAGCAGGCCATGCATGCACCAGCACGCCGGAATTCAGGCGGTGCTATCGGCTCAATCCTCACAGGGGAATCAATTCTCCAGCTGCTGGTATGTTCTTCCGGGGTCACTTCCTTGTGTGGATTGCACAGGATGTAGTTTTCAGTTGGTGAGCTGTAGGATTAGGGTCAGATTTTGTGGCTCGCCTGTAGCTCTCTTGGAACACGTTTTACCCAGCCATGTTGTTGGCCACGCTGAGCTTTGTTCATTGTTAGCTCAAAAAAATATTACATGTGTAGCTGTAATCTGGGTTCCTGAAATCTTTCCTTTCCCTAATGGCATGTCTTTCACACTCCACTAGTCGCTATTTTGTGAGGCACCGGAAGGGGGCCCCAGTCTGGTATCTTTTGTATCATCTTGAGAGGATAAGGAGATTGTTGGTTATCCAGGCAGTTTAATCTCATTTATGAGCTGTTGACCCCCCCTTTTTATTCCTAAATGGATGTGTCCATTAGTGTAAGAAAATTATTTGGCCTGTGACCTCAGAAACATTTAACTTGGGGTTTTTGATCAAAAATTTCAAACAAAGTCTGCTGGGTGAACCTAGGGTTTGCCTCAGCCTTTCCGGGATGCATGGTGCTCGACATCATGTGGATACCATCTCCCTGGCACATTGGAATCCTGCCTCTCACACTGAGGACAGCTTTGTTTTTTAACTAGAAAGGGGCCTCCTATCTCTTATCTCTTGGGAGGTGCTGTTGGAACCCAACGCCTTGAAGGAAACATTAGTCCCTGGCCAGATGCCTTAGAAGGGGACCTTTTGACTTGGTCACTGGAACCCATCCCGTTTGACTTTAGATGCATTGATCATGGGTGTCTGCTTTTTAAATACTTTCTCTGGGATCCACTCTGCCCCCTTATCAGCCTGCCCTCCCCCTGGGGTGTGGCCAGCCAACCCCACCCTGGGGACTCAGCAGCAGAGTGGAGCCTAGCTCCCGGAGGTGCCCCTGATGTCTTGCTCTAGTGAGGATACCCGATCGACAGAACACATATAGCGGCCCAAAGCTCCTGCACCCCAATAACATCTATGTATCCCTATTGCTGTTGGTTTGTCTTTTTACTTTCTGAAGGGGATATTGGTTGTATCTGCTAGGGTTTTATCGGTGGAATTATTATTACTTGTCTAGTCTATTGTGACTTTTGGTTCTGTGGTTGCATGAGGACGCTACCTCCCCATAATGTTACCATTCTCTGCCGGGGCCCCGGTCCATAATGGTCCAAATTCCCTGTCTGAGGTTGTTGCTGCCACGTGTTTGTCCAAATACTTGGTCCCTGCTGTGGGAGTGTGTGGATGGTAGAATTCCCTGAGGGTGAGTTTAGGGTGTAGTCTGATTCCCCAGGGCTTGGTTTTCTGAATGGAAATACGTGGTGTTTTGTGGTGTGTGCCCCTGGCCCACACATCTCTGTCTGTGGTAGGCCTTACCAGCAGTCTGTCTGCCAGGTGGGCCAGACTGTGGCAACAGTATCACTTCCTAAGGTCTGGTTGTTGCAAACCACCCTGGTCTCTACTACTATTGCTGTGTCAAACCCTCTGGGGTTCTGCGGTGGAGTATCTGCCCTGGTGCTGTTAGAGAACTTCCCTCCACTCCCCCGACCTCTAGCATTCATCAATAACTCAACGCCACCGCCCCCGCTTCCTATCCTCGCTCCTCACCTTCTTGCTTAGTAACTAACAATCCCCTCACCCTTGGCTCACCTAACCTTCCCCTCAACAGTCCTGTGACCTCCCCACTGAGCCCTCCTCTGTCCCTTCCTCCCAGTAACCAAGCCATAGGGGGGTCGAGCTCCCCCGCCGGCCTCCTACTCATGCCGCCAGACCCTGTCCTGACCCTCTGGTCCCTTGTCGGCAACTACTACCTACACCTTTAGACCTAGAAACCCCGAACACCAGAGCATCCATCATAGTTCAGAAAATCCAGAAATCCTTATTAGATATGAAGAACATCCTTCTCCTTACTGAAGACTCTATCGCCACCCTCAAGCCCGCCCCAAACTCAGTCCTTCCCCTGCTGTCCATACCCACCCTCCAACCCATGCGGAGGCTAGCAGACACCTTTGCCCTCGCAAACATCCCAACTACCTCTCGGAGGAGGAATCCCAAGCCCTCCTCTCATCCTGCATGACCTCCCCGGTGCCCCCCTTCCTCCCGACAAGAAAGTCAGTTACCTGATTCCCACTGTCTCAATCAACACCAATAGATCATCATCTCTCTGTAATAGAGGTGTAAATAGCAACAACTTAACACTAGTACCCCTACCCCCCCTTCTTACAACATTTGTCCCGATGCTCCACTCTCTGGCCTCCTTCTTAACTGCCGTTCAGCTGCGAGACACGTCTCTAACATCGCCGCCCTCATCCTAAGCCATAAAACTGGTGTAGCTATCCTAACTGAGTCTTGGCTCAGCAAATCTTCATCTCCTTACCTTGATTTACTGGTCCCACCAACTTATAACATCGTTAGACTTGATAGACAAACAAAAAAGGGGGAGGCATCGCATGCATCTACCGCTCAGATCTCCTTGTCACAGATCCATGCTCTCTTCATTTGTAACAACACTACTCAGTTATGCAAATTTCACATCTTCTACCACCCCCCAGGCAAGAACGACACCTTCATGGACCTCCTCATGGAAATTATTCCCGCTAAGGTCTCCCCCCACTCCAATGACATTTTCCTCTGTGACTTTAATCTGCACTGGAATGACCCCAATGACTCCCAGGTCAACACCGTCAAAGTCTTCCTCGCTGACCAATCACTCACCCAGGCCTGCACCCTTCCAACCCACCCAAAACACGCCATGTTGGATTGGATCATCGCTAAGGCATCGGCGGTCAGGCTGAACTTAATAGATCCATGGGACTGGTCAGACCACCATGCCATCACCTTCCAAATACCTAACTACCACATGAAAACACCTGGACAACCGGTGAAACCGAAACGCTTGCTCAGAGACACTAAGAACCTTGACCTCGAGAAGCGACTGCTGCTGCGAGAATGACCTGAACCCCCCTCAAATCTGTCTAAGGTCAACAACCTCACAGAGCACTACAACTCGACTATGTCCAACATTTTGGACGATCTGGCCCCGTTAAAGCTCAAAAGGTCCCAAATCAAAGACAAAAATGCCTGGTTCAGCGGTCCCCTCAATAGCGAAAGGAGAGCTCTATGACTTACAGAAAGAAATTGGAGACAGCACCCCTCAGCCCCCCAACTTAAACTTCTCCGTCTGGCCAAAAATATTTACTACAAGAACATCCTCAGATTCAAAAAAGAGTTCTTCAGATCAGAACTGGAAAATACCAAGAACAGACCCCACAAACTCTTTAATATAGTCTAAATTCAATCAAACAAACAAGCTAAGTCATCCTAAGAAACTACAAAATCCCTAATAACCTGTGATGAGATCTCCTCCTGCTTTACAACCAAAATTCACTCTCTAGGTAACAAACTTAATGCCACCTCAAACGTCCCTCCTCCTCCTCCTACCGAGGTCCATCTCTTCTCTCTCCCCCACTGGCAATACCCAAGAACAAAGCTCACTGGTCCACATTTGATCTATATGATGACCATTCCATCTTGAAAATTCTTCCCTCCTTAAAACCGAAAACCCACTTCAACGACCCTCTCCCGCCAACTGCTTGGCAGTGGCCTCCCTACTCAACGTTCCCATTTGGACTACAATTATCAACGCTTCCCTTCTTCAAGGGTTGATACCTGACTCCCTGAAAACAAGCAAGTCATCCCCAGCCTAAAAAAGCCCACTCTGAATCCAGCAATTCCAGACAGCTTCAGACCAATTTCCAATATTCCTCTTCTTGTGAAAGTCCTGGAGAAATGTGTGCAGCTACAACTAAGCCACCATATTGCTAATTTCAACTTGCTTGACGAATTCCAATCAGAGTTCAGGCCTGGGGATAGCACTGAAACCACTATTCTTCACATCGTAGATGATGCTCTCCAAGCCCTTGACCAAGGTAATACCTGTCTCTTGATCCTTCTGGATCTTTCCTCGGCATTCAACACAGTCAACCATGAGAAACTTCTTGAACGCCTCAAACACAGGATGGGTCTAGTAGGTACTGTCATCAAATGGTTTGGTTCCTTCCTCCAGAACCGTACAGAGAGATTCTTAGTCAACAGCAACTTATCTGCGCCTTCCCCGAAATCTATCGGTGTCCCTCAAGGCTCTACTCTGTCCTCTACCCTCTTCAATCTCTACCTTGAACCATTAGCTGAAATTCTTCGCACTGCCAACATCTCCTTCCACATGTACGCCAATGATACTCAGATTTACATCAAAATCTCTTCTCTAGAGGAGATTACCTATCTGAATGACGCCCTGAAACTGACTGTTCAATGGCTCGCCAACAACCAGCTCAAACTGAATGCCCAACAAAGGGAGTTCCTTCTCATCTCCCCCCCTAAAAACTCCAATGACATCCTGGAATGGATTAACTTGCTCACAGCACTTAACTGCACACCGACCATAGTGGATTCTGCTAAATCTCTCAGTATAACCTTGGACAGCAACCTGAATATGCGTGAACACATCAACTCGATGGCCAAAACTGCCAGGTTCCACCTGAGCTACTTGAGAAAACTAAAACCCTTCATTGAAACTGCGGACCTAAAAACCGCAGTTCAGGCGTAAGTCATTTCCAGAATTGAATACGGATGCTCTACCCTATCTGGCCTAGCAAAGACTTCCACGGACCCTCTAAAAGCTTGCCTCAATGCAGTAGCTAGACTCTTATGTGGCTCCAAACAATTTGACAACATTTCACCACATCTGAAGACCTTGAACTGGCTTCCTATTGAAGCCAGAATCCAGCTCAAGCTGGCCTGTATTACACATAAAGCCTTGTAAACGAACTCCCCGGCATATCTCGCCCAGAAAATCGTGGGTTCTGGGGGATTCATAAACTCCCGGTCCGCCAGAGACTGTGTGCTCCAGCCTCCCCGCTTCTGCAAGGAAAAATCATATAACTGAGCGTTCTCTGGGGCTGCACCAAGAATATGGAACTCACTACCATCCTCCATCAGAAGAATACCTTCTCTGTCAATCTTCGAGAAGAAAGCTAAAACCTTCCTAATGAGCAGATTTCTCCGATAACTCTCCTTTGTTGCGCATGACGCTTTTCGCCATGGCCCTTGGTTCTGTGCATATTTTCCTGTACTGCTTGGCCCTTTCCGTGTACCAATTCTCCCTCCGTCAAATGTTCTGCTGGTTCTCTCTGCCTGTCGCTATCATATCTCCCCTCTTTCACAATTGCTGGTTTTCTCTTTTTATCGCTGACATGTCGCTCTGCTGATGATGTACTTATTATTGTATATCACTCTGGCTTTGTCCTAGTGTGGTCAATTCCCTGACCCCCATCCTTGTGTTTTGCCCGTGCCTAACCTGTACGTAACGTGCTATCCCTGTAAGGGGCTGTGATACCCTACTGGGTCACATTTGCGCTCTATAAAACCTCAAATAAATAAATAAATAAATAACACCAGCAACAAGCATTTGCAATGCAATCGGTCTCGCCTTTGGGACCTTATAAGTATTTAACCATGCAGCACATTATACTGGGCAGAACATCTACTATTCTTTCACATGGAATTCTTCCCAAAGTTGGGGGTTGCCTGGAGCAACATATTTAAGGGGAGAATGAAGAATGGGAAAATGTATTGTTTTCTTTCACCTGTTCAAAATGTCGAGGGTCACTGGGGATGGAATGTATCAGAAAGGGCAAGCTGAGAGTGTATGTGAGAGAGCTTTAGCGAGAGTGTGTGTCTGTGAGGGGTGTTGGAAAGCATGTGCAAGAGAAATGTGTGTGTGAGTATAAATTGGGTGCGTGCGTTTGGGAGACAATGGGGCTCATTTATGAGCCCCTGCGTCACTTTTGCGCCGCCGGTGCGTCACTTTTTGTGACGCACCAGTGGCAGAAAACATGCGCCATGTTGCGCCATATTTACAAAGTGACGCATCTAGGTAGATGCGTCACTTTGTAAACCCCTGCGCCACATTATACCTGCGCCAGGTATAATGTATGCAAGGGGGGCGTTTTGACGCAACAAAGGGTCGTAGAAGTGACGCAGTGAAATCTACGAGATTTCACTGCGCCACTTCTAGTGTGCAAATGCGTCACTTTCTTGCGCCTGCCTCACAGCAGGCGTAAGACTGACGCAGGCCCTTTCACATGGGGCTTGCCCCATGTGAAAGGACACATTGCTGGAGTTGCGTCACTTTTGTGACACACTCCAGCGATGCGTCACTTTTGCGCCTACAGATACGTCAGAAATACTGACGTATCTGTGACTCCTTGCGACATGATGCGTCATACTGTAAATATGACGCATCACTGGAGTCGCAGGGAGGGCGCAGTGAAAAGTGGCGCATCACTGTTTTCACGCAGTGATGCGTCACTTTTCATAAATGAGGCCCAATGTGTGCATGAGAATGTGTTTGCTAGAGAACGTAAGGAGCATCATATTTACGTCCCTTTAAAAGTCCAGTTTGCTCTAACAGAGACCTGAAGGTTTCTGAAATGTGGCAGCCCATTGTTCAGTTATTCCACACCGAAGGTTAGCAGCCCCCACTAACAATCTAGGAGACCCCAAATAAATCCTCTATCAATGTTCCGATATAGAGTTGGCAAGTGATTGGAATGGATTGATTGCGGCGGCACAGGAGGGGGCTTGGGACTCTGTTTTAATGAAATGTCATCCTTCGAAAAACAAGGTCAAGAAATCGGGCGAATGGCGCAGCGCCAGACTGCAATTCACAGACTCTGAGGCCGGATGTCCAGATTTAATTAAATAAAGGGGCGACCGTCAGACAAATAAACCCTGCGGAGAGCGCGGATGAATGCAGCACACAGATGCGTACAGGACGCTAAGGGTGCAGGGCAGGCCGAACAACACCCCTACAGGATGGGCACATTAAAAACAGTACCGTGACACCCCCACCCCAATCTGCCTCCAACGCCCTGAAGCCACTGCGTTTAATAACTGCTAACTCATATGAAGTGGAGACATAAGGCTCATAGTGTGTGTGTATATGAAAAACGCACTAATAATGCTACTTTTCGGAATGGTATTCCGGACGAATGCGCTACACGTAGGCACTACGCTCATAAGCAGGAAACTCGATGGAGGTGTAGGAAGCAAAGAAAGGAAGGTATTACAGATAGAAAGAAGGGAAAAGAGAAGGGAAAGGAGAAAAAAGAGACATTAAAAGAAGCACAGAGATGCAAATATGCCTCTGTGTTTAAGTGAAAAGTAATCCTGGCTCTGTGTATTCTGCGTTTTAGTGTTATACTAACAATGGCAGCACTGGCATTTGCCAAACAAACACTTTCCCATCACAGATACAGCAATAGTGAGGCGCAAAGAGAAATGATGGTGAGAGATGGGGACGGGGAAATAGAAGTGTGAGATTAGACATAGCAGGAGGGAAGAGAACAGGATGGAACGTGGACGAGGAGGCTCCATCGAGTGTGGAAAGGAGGAAGAAAGAGGAGAAAGGTCTGGGGAAAACTGGATAATTTTATACTTGATATATCTCACCACAGACCTTTGATATCTTAAGTCGTCTGAGCACCTCTGGACTCTCAAGAGCCCCCACCCCCTGTTTACAAGCAGCCGGTTCCTTCCCCGGCCTCAGCGTGATCTCAAGGCCCGACAGTTTTCTCTCCACTTTGGGATGTTGAGAACTATGGATTCGGAGGAGTGAGCGAGGGACAAGGGGCATGGAGCACATTGTTTAGTACTGAGTCCTTTTATGCCAACTGACGATTGTGATCTTTGTATCTCCTTTTACATGTATGGTTTTTTGTAACTAAGACATGAATACTTTTATACTCTTATTTATACTCTTATTATACTCTTATATGCCACATAGAACACCTGGAAGACAAAATTAGTGTCTTAGGGTTGTTGGGAGGATTCTTGACAACCGATGCAAAAATGTAAATCTTGTTTCTAAAAAGTGTCAGATTGTCTGTCCTAGTTCATTGCATTAAACCGAAAAAAACACCGACCCAGTTGTGTGCATATTAATATGAATTTACCATTTACAATTATCTGCATGAGGGTAATGAGATATTTTGCTATGACTAGTCACTTAATTTTGTCACTGAATATACGGATCGCAAATTTTGTATTTACGATGCAATGCAAAGAAAACACCTCTGGTGTAGTTTTGACTAATAACTAGGAATGCTGTCCCACAAGAGGTGCCAGAAATAGTTTGAAAATATGGTCCCTGTGCAGGAAACTTTCAAAGCTCTCGAGGCTTGAGCGGTCTGCGATCTCACCTTGGGGGACTTCCTCTCCGTGTTTCTGCTCACCTACACCGGGTTGTCATACCGTAGAAGGGAATCTGCAGGGGGTGTCATTTTGGCAACTCTCACAGGGAGTCGAGGCACCTCTCTCTCGCTCTCGAAAATACTGCTGCCACGGAGACCTGGGGAAGCCTTAGACGGTTACTATGGCAACCAGACGCCATCAAGGGAAACTAAGGAAACAGAGGCAGGACTCGGAAGGGGACGCGCTTTACCAGGCGGACATAGTAGGTAGGGAAGCGGGCCGATATAAAACGCTTGTTCAGTCTGGGTGTGATAGTTGACGGTCTGTTCATGAACGGCCGTTGTAAATGATATAATACGATAAAACATATTACGTATTACTAGTACAAAAGAGAAGCAGGCCGATATAAAGCCTCTATTTCAAACTGGGTGATAGTTGACGGTCCGTTTAAAGATGGCCGCCATAAAATATATAATACGATAAAACGTATTACCTTTACAAACGGTGTCAAGAATCACTCGCGCTACGCGCATAACACAACCACCGCCTATCTCCACAGAGGTCTGCCACTCTTGTTCTCTTCTTTTATGGGTCAAGTTGGAAACTCGTTGCGGCAGCTTATTGGCAAAGTAGCACACGTGATGCGTGTGGAGTCAGAGCGTCTATTGCATTGCATTGCAAGCGCGAGTGCAGCGGGGAGAGGGGGGCTGGGGGATCATGAAGGAGCGCGGTCAGCGGGAGTGCTGGGCAGGGGTGCTAGAAAGCACAGACAGCGGGAGTGAGGGGGTGGGAGAAGGGACAGTGGGAGTGCAGGAAAAATAGTGCTCACAATCTCAGTCACACATACCATGCAAAACTCTCAGTAAAGGGGCCAATAGCTGTGGAAGGATACAAATGACTGACATGGCTGTCAGGGGGAGGGACTAACAAGCTTAAAACCAATCGGAAGGCAGCATTTAGAACCTAGGCCAATGAAGAAGATGGGCCGGGGAGTGGGCGGAGCTTCCAGGAAGTTTCCACACTCTAGTGTATACTGCATGCCTTGCGAAGCGAAGGCAGCGCATTCGCGCTGCAACGCTAGGCGAGACCTAAAAAGGGACGGGCGTTTTGGGGAACGCTAACAATAATGACGCTGATAAAACGAGCTGCAGTCATTCATAACAACAATAATAACAATGGCAGCACTCGCCCTACTGCTAATAATAGTGATCTCGGTGAAAGTGATAGTAGTGATCAGAACAAGGCACTAGAACAACACTACTGTTGAAACAATCATAGTATTGATTATAGGATCTTTGAAAGTTGTAATCTAATGGATTTTTCAATACAATTGCAATGAAAGCATTTTGCGACAATAAGCAGCAAACCACGAAACAATGAAACCAACAACGTGGCTTTAGAGGCTGCGATTCACTTATCTCGGTAGGTGCTGTTTTTTTTATTCGAAGGAGAAAATTAAATAAGAAACTTGATAATAATAGCCTTTTAAACAGCACTCTTATGTGGCTTCGTAGCGCTGTAATTTACAGTTTTTGCTATCACCAGACTCAGAGCTACTCAGTTTAATAAACCAAGCCAATTTATTTGCAGCAGGTGCAGTAACCCACTAGCTCATCCTAGCGGCTCACAAAGTACAAGTTAAAAGATGACAGAAAATAAGAACGTGCTTAGGAGGGGTAAGTACATTTACACAGTAGACTGAACTGAAGACATCAAACTACTTGTCGTACTATGATTCCTCAGGGCTTGCTTGCTGCCAGAATGCCCCACCTCCAGGCACCCCCAAGTCTGAATGCCATTATGGCACAGATTATTGGGGTGGCCAGGGAAGGGAAAGGTCGTTGGGGAAGGAACTGCGGGGAGGGAGACCTGAAAAGGAAAAAACAACTGGTTTGTGATTCATTCTCCTGCTTTAGCTCTTTCCTTAAATTCTCTTTTATTCCTTGCCCTAAACAGTTACCTTACCCGTCCTTAGGGACTCCTGAGTATTCTGGGTAGATTATGATGATAAGAAATGTTGTTCCCTACAACAGTACAAAAGATAATGAACAGTGTTCTCACATACAAGTGACTAAAAAGTACACTGCATATAGTCATTAGCACAGTAATTAACCTACCAGGTCTAGCTCTGGAGATATTTTGAGCTGACCTTGATAGATATTCTGTAAAATATGGATTAGTTGTTGATTAGGCTGTTGCATCAATGCAGCTTTTCTGTGTCCGTTGACACTGCCATAGACTTTCAGCTCAGTCTAATGATCAATAAACACAACAGGCGAGGCCTGCCTCGAAACTTATGTACAGATTTGCTCATACAAGGTAGTTCCAAAATTGCTCTTCAAGAGTGCCTTTTGCCCCATGCACTCTTACCACTCCGAGATTGACAAATCCAGGGTGTGTTCTCGAATCTTTGGGGCCCTGGCTGAAAGGGAAGGTGTGATGCCCCTCTAGTTTGCATACGGTACATATTCAGGGCTCCAGAAGCTGCTTTGTTCAGACTTCTCCTGGGTCCCAGCTTCTCCTCTCAGCCACCTACAAGCACCTCTTTTACAGCCCATTTCAGGGTGAAGGTGTGAGAATTGCTTAGGGGCTGAGAGTTAAACCTGTGGGGCGCCAAAGTGCTGACAATGGACGACCGCAGTGTCTCTGAATGTGCAGCTGGACAGTAGGCCTAATGCAGGACAAACCTGAAAAATGTGTCTCCTTGCAACTGTGCCAGCATCCCTAAGAGGTCCAGGGAGGGTCCCCTCCCACCCCTCCACTCCCTCTCGTGGGCCCAATTGCAAAGAGATGCCTTTCTTTCAATTGAATCAGCAGGATTACAAGAGGGCTGATGGTGTGTTAAACTAGTGCAAGCCCCATGCTGGTGGGCTGAATGCAAGGCCCTGGGCATCTGCCCACACTGCCCATGCCTAGCACCGGCTCTGGACCAATCTCGCACCAGATGGGGCCATGCACTGGAACCTCAGCTTCCAAAGTGAATAGGTGCTTGTCCCGTCCCAAGCCGCAATTCTCCGGTGCAGCAGAGGGCAGAAGCAGACCCCAGGGACTCACCCCCAACAAGCACCAAAGCCGGAACATGAACACAACTGCACCCGTTTGTCGGGTGAAGGAATGCTGACCATGCGTTTCAGGGCAGGACTCATCTTTATACTAGAGCCCCTCGCAACATGGCTGCCGTGCATGTACGGGCGTACGTTCTGTTTTAACATGTTTTGTTCCTACAGAAGGAATATGCTGCAAAGCAAATATAACAAAGGCACATGAAAGTAAAGAAAAACCGGAACAAAACATAAGACACATTAAAGGAAATATAAAGGATAAGCAAGAACTCTAGAATGCCACAGTCCTGAAAACAAGTCCTTACCGGATCACTGACACAATATCGACACTAATAATATCGACCAACAAAATTATCGACACACTAATATCGACCAAAAAAATATCAACACCCTATATTTATTTAATAAAATATCGTCAGTGGAAAAAACGATAAATCTAATTTCGAAAGCAGAATTATCGTAAAAAATAATATCAAAACCATTAAATAAACATACAAAACAACAAAAATATCGGAACCATAAATATAGACCACATTATTATCATAAACGCACAAATATCGACCCCTCAAAAAAGATAAATAACATTATTAATATAGACAATAGTACAAAAACACACAATATAAATATAACTAAATAACTAAAAATAGTATCAACATTAAAATAAAACACCACTACCAAATACTCCACAAAACTAACATCATCAAATAAATCATTTTTACAAAACAATTAACTAAAAAATTCATTATTTATATATTTACTACATTATAACTTTACAAAATAAATACTAACATATAACTAAATATACACATAATATTAAACAAAACATAACTTTACATTAATTAGCGTTTACCAAAAAGGAAACAACTGCCAACACAACTTGAACCCATGATTCAAACTTCAATGAAAAACAACTACAAAACAAATAAACCATTAAAAATTACAGTACAAATAAAAGAACACTATATAAATCAATGAAATAAACATAAATCTGTATTACACCAGCAAAATACCAGAAGAAGCAAAATCTCTGCCGGATTTCTTCTACAACATCACACTGCCACATTAAAGACTTCTAATTCAACTTCACAAGGTAATTAAAATATCAACTTTATTCAAAAATGTAACAAAAGAATACTAAACTAAACCAAAACAAATAACCTAATGTTATTATAAAATATTTCTCCTCTACAGAATATCCAAACTACATTTAACTAACTACAAACATCCAAGCAACTCCTCCAAGCAAAGTAAGCATACATTTTAAAAATACTAACCCAATAACTAAAAGTCCCAACTCTAAAACCCGACTAACTCCCCACTCCCCAAAATACAAACAATACTGTTAAATAAATAAATTAAAAATAAACTTTTCTTCAACAAAAAAAGCAAGCACTGCATCCAGAGACCAACAGAAAACATGACAAAAATCAACAATTTCTACAAAACCAAACATGTAAGTATATTTTAAACTTGTACCATTTTTAATACAATAAAAGCATGTATAACATATTTAACATTTTCTAAATAAATTTCTTATGACAGTTCACATAAAAAAATGACTGAAGGTGCAAAACCCTAACATCGCAGAAAGGAAAACATTTACTATGCTCTATGGGATATGTCTACACCCAAGAGAAACAGACAGCCGACAAGTTTAATTGGAAATGCACCAAACACTGTTCCAATACATGTTATGGGAGGGCAACAACAAATGAAACTACTTTAATAAATGTCAAAGAGCATAACCACCCCCCTAACATAGCAGAGATAGAAGTAAGAGATGTTTTAGAAACTCTTAGAGAAGCTATTACTAGCTCTCAGAAACCTACAACAGAAATACTAAAGGACATCCTACCCCACGTTCCTGAACATGTAACTGGACAATTACCCTCCATCTCAACTTTAAAAAAATTAATTACTAGAACTAAAAGATCCACTACTCACACCCCACCTGCCCCTAAACAACATTGTAATCTGGCCCTTAGTGTAGAATATGGAACTAACACCAACTTTGCATATGAAATAAAAAAATGAATTGCACTAGCATACGTCCCAATAACAGAAGTTGCTGAACACTACAACTTATTAATTGAAAGCCCCTATTACCAAACCAATGAACAAAAACTAAGTCCCCTACTAGAGTATTTCGAGGATACCTTGGTGGGAAGGCTACATAGAGTTAAATATAGAAGGCAACCAAAATCCCACATCCAGTGGACGGATGGCAAAATGCCTTCCAAGCCACAATGGGAAGAACCCAACCCACCCTACATAAATTAGGAGGATTGATCCAAAAAGAACAAAGCTACCAACAGTTAAGACTAGAGTAATCTGTAACACAACTATGTCCCAAATTAACAAAACCAACTAAAACAATGAATGGGCATTTACAATTCAAAGCAAGGCTCTACCCAAACACTAAAGGACTAGAATACTTAAACACCATCACAAAATCTGAAGTATCGGAAAAAAATGACACAAATCCCTCCCGCACAAGCATACAATAAAAATAGTATAAAACAAACAAAAACTAAAACATACTTACAACTACTACTCTACATATAAGTAACACTCTAAAACAAACCATAACACTAAACTTATGACGCACTAACTGTATCTCAAATAAAACAGTCTACCTAGTTTTCCACGCAACAACAACCAAAAAACACAATGTACAAACTCTAAACAGTACCTAACTACCTTCACCCTACTCTTAAATTATCTTAAAAAAGTAATTAATAAAAACTTACCTTAACCGATGAGACGCAGCTTCCAACCGCTAGCTTCACCCTTCAGAAGTGACCCAAAACAACACAGAGAGACAAAAAATACGAGTTACAGAAAATAAAAATGGCCGCCCAATTGAAATAGAAAAAAGCAAGATTCCCCATTGAACTCAATGAAATAAAAATCTTAAATAAAAGAATGTATATCAATGTAACAAATTATGAAATGTGTTTTTATTATATGTTACAAATTGTACAATGTATAGCAATAAATATTACAACATAAATATTTCATTTGTTTTGTATAACACATTTTTATTTACTGTTTATAAAAATCTAAAAATGTTTAATATGTTGAAAAAAAATTAGTTTTACAGAATTTTTTCCTAACTATATGATGTTTATTTTTCTTATACATTAAATAGCATTACAACTACGATATTATTTAATATCAAACATATTTAAAAAATAAAATAACACAAAAATGTGAAAACAATATATATTAAATAATAATATACATTTTATATAATTATTTAATATTTTTTTAATAAATATAAACAACTGTATAACTATTACAAAATAAAAAGCAAATGAATATATGTATGCAAAAACCCAATTAATATTTTGACATTTGATGAAAATGTATGTTTACAAACTTTTCCAATACATACATTTAAAAAAAAAAGGTAATTATGTTTTAAAATGTTATTATTTATATTAAAATCATTACAAAATATGTTACATTAAACAAATAAAAAATGTATTACTGTCTTGTTTTATAAAAAATGCATTCAAATTATTGTGCATAAAATAAAGTATACTAAATTTCTTTCCTTAATTTGTTCAATGAAGAAATTAATATAAATGTTTTTATTTACTTACTTTCTATTTTAATTTACATATATATAATTGCAATAAAAATTATTCAATAAAATGATAAACCAGTTTTTTATTATTATATTAATAAACATATATGATGTACTATTACTACTAAAACCTAAATTAAGTTAGGGAAAGTACTGAACACTAAACATAAATAATTTACTATTCCCACACCAAACCACATAGAGGGCCAGATTATGATATCATCAGGAAGGGCTTCAGATGGGATTCGGTTTTGTACATTCCGATTCAGAACCCTTGTTCCTGACCTAATCGTACAGATTTCCCAACAACCGTTTTCGATACCCGGGAATCGTGCGAGCAGTCCGAATTAGTTCCGAAAGGCATTTGGGACAGTCTGAGTCTTTCGGAGCCAAATCGTACAGCTCTATGGCCAAAAAAAAAAATAATCTGTGTGACAGGCTTCGAGGCTGCACCTGAGTAAAGTCATTGTGGAGGGGTGCTGGGAAAGGAAGCAGTAGGCGGAGGGGGATGAAAAGTAGGAGAATAAGGGGCAAGAGGTTGACCACCAGGTCGGCTAGGACAACCAAAGCCATGAGGACCAGGACAAGAAGAACCAGGCCCAGGGAGACCTATTCTACGATGATAGAGGAGACAAGGAACAAATAGACAATGAGGAACAGGACAATGAAAAACAGCACTAGGGGTACCGGGACAAGAGTGAGAAGAATCAGGATGGCCAGGTGGATGTGGAGCAGGGGGATCTGGACCCAGTGGAATAGGCCCCAAGGTATAAGTAACAGAGGTTCCTGGACCATAACAACAAGAAGGGCTATAAGGGCCGGTGCACACTGACCAAGGCCAGAGGGACAAGGACAGCTAGGGCCAGGAGTAGCAAACCCAAGCAAACCTACCAAAGAGGAACAGTACCTGGGACCAGTGGAAAGAAGGACCAGAGACAGGAGGGCCAAGACCACAAAGATCAGATCACGGAGGACTAAGGGCCAGAAGCAAAAGGACCAGGACTTAAACACAACCACAACCAGAAAGAACTAGGGGTAGGGGGATCTGGAGACTCTAGATTAGAATGACCAGGGGGGTTACAAAGGACAAGAAAGTGTAGGTCCAGTCGGACCAGGATCAGAAGGCCCAGGAGCGTTAGACTCAGGGGGATCCTAAACCATAGTGACAAGAACTACATGAACCAGAGTGACCCACAACATGAGAACTAGGAAGTCCATGCCAGAGGGATGAGGAAGACCTGCCCCAAGAGGACCATTACTAGGAGGGCCATGAAAGAGGGGACCATGGTCAGATGGACAAGAACAAGTTAGGTAGTGTAAGCAAACCAGGAGGACAAGGGCTAGGAAAACCAGCAGTGGTGGAAGTAGCACCAGAAGCCCTGAAACATGCGGACCAGACAGAAGAGAACCAGATCTAAAACTAGGACTACATGGACCAGGAGGAGCAGAAGCAGAAGGATTAGGAACAGTCACATGAGGCGACTAGGTAAACTAGGGAAGCAGGACTGGGAGAAGAGATGGACGTGAATTGGGGTTCGTAGGATGAAAAGTTGCACAAGCCTGTGAAACAGGAGCTCCAGGAGCCAAATAACTAGGGGGAGGAGTACATTGAAATAACGACCAGTTGAAACCAGGAATAGGAAGTCCAGGAAGTTTTTAGACTACCATGAATCGGAGGTCAAGGTACATCAGAACTAGGAAAGGTTAGGATGATCTGTGACAAGACAAGTTATTGCAGAACCATGAGGGCCAGGAGGATGAGAGCCAGAAGGATCAGGACCAGATTGAAGAGGACTATGAAGATCGGGACCTCAAGGACAATGGCCTGTATGGCCAGGATATTAGAATAAGCAGGACAGGGACTAGAAAGACCTAGAGGGGCAGTTCCATAGGCACCCTGAAGACCAGAGCAAGAGGACTGAGTAAACTAAAAGGATCATGACCAGGGGGACCTGAAATGGGGATAAGAGGTCCATGAAGATCAGGATCTATGAGACCAGGGCTTGGATTGGCAAGTGGGGCAGAGCAATCATTACAGGTAGCACGGCCAGGGTGAGGAGGATCTGAGCTAAGAAAGCCAACCAGCATCTGGAAGACCATGAGGAATGGACAGTGATGGGCAGGAGGAGCAGGACCAAAATGACCATGTTTAGGAGGACCCGAACAAGGAGAACCTGGATCAAGAGGATCTGGAATGGACTAAATGGACAAGAAACAGATCCAGGAGAACCAAATCAAACCAAACCAGGAGGACAAATACTAAGAGTGCCAGGACACATGAAGCAAGATGGACCAGGATCTGAGGTACCAGAGCTAGGATGTTGATGGTGAAGAGAACCAGGACGAGGTGATTAGTAACAAGAGTACTACAAAGGAAAAGAGACAGATGGGTCAAGACTGGGGAAACCAAGAAGAGCCATGATGGCCAAAAGGCAAAGATTATTATAAGAAGCTCAATAGGACAAGAAAGAACAGGACGACCGGGACCAAGGAGACCAAGACTAAGATATAGCAATTGGGGCAGGTACTGGAGAACTAGGGCCAGGAGAGTCCAAACTATAATGAACAGGACCAAGAGGATAAGGAACAATGGACACAGAATCTCAAGAAGGATAAGGAATATGAAAAACAAGAATGGAAGGACCTTGTTATAGAAGTGCCAGGTAGTTCAGCTGAGGGACACAGGCAGCCAAAACTAATAGGAAAGGTTTTAAGAGGGCCAGGAACAACAGCCCTAGTGAATCAGGACCTTGAGTATCAGGACCAGGAGGACCAGGGTGAAGAGGAAAAAGAGCATCAGGAGGATAAGGCCCAGGTACATCAGGGCCAGGGTGATCACATCCTGGAGGTCCAGGCCACATAGCTAGGAACAGGATAGCCAGGAAGGTGAGCAACAGGATGGTCTGGCCCAGGTGGAGTAGATAAAGGAGGACTATGATGACTTTGTGGAGAGAAACAAGGATAAGCAGCAAGAAGACCAGGGCTAGGAGGATCAGGACCAGATCCCAGAAAACAAGATCCAGACCAGTAGGATCATGGGGCAGAGTAAGCAAGGAAGAAGAGGGGGTCAGTATCAAGAATACCAGGTGGACCAGAGCCAGGAAGACCAGGACCAGAGCAAGGAAAATTAGTATGACCAGGACCAACAGGACCAGGAACAGGCCTAGGAGTGACAGGGGAACCGTGATTATAGTCTCAGGGCCCAGAGTACCACGTGGAGCAGAAAGACCAGTACCTGAGGGCAGCAGACCAAAGTGAGGAAGATTAGGAAGACAAGAACAGCCAGAGCCAAGGGAGCTGAAGCTGATGTCCAGGAGGACCAGGGCCAACATGACAAGACTCAGAAGGACCCAAACAAAGAGAACCAGGACTAAGAGGCCTCAGACCATTGGGCGAAGTGCAAAGGGACCATGAGGGCAAGGCACATGGCCAGGAGGACAAGGATGATTCAAAGCAGGAAGACAAGAGCTAAGAGGGCAAGGCCTAATGGGGGATGGACACAAGAGACCAGGTAGACAGAGGGGACCAGCAGGACCAGGAACCTATGTACTGGGGATCATGTAAGCAGAGTGAGAAGGATCAGAAGGACCAAGCTAAATAGGCGAGGGCAAAGAGGATCAGGAAATAAAAGGAAGAGCTAGGAGAAGGTGGCCTGAAAGGATCAGGATGGCCAGGAGGACCAGAAGTAAGAAGATTTGGCATACAAAGACCCTAACAAGGAGGTCCAGTCGCAAAATGATCAAGTCTAGTGGGCACAAAACCAGGAAGAGAACATGGACTGTGAAGAACAGGAATGTAAAGAACATTGCTAGGCAAACCTGACTGAGAGTGAGGAAGCCTATGAGAACAACCAGAGCCAACAGGGCAAGAGGTAAGAGAACCAGGGCAATGAGGACCAGTGTAACCACAACCGAGGGGGAAAGGAAGCTCCAGCCACAGAGGCCCAGGAGTATCAGGACCTAGCTTACCAGGACATGCAGGACCAGGATGAGGAGGAAAAGGAGGACCAGGACAAGGAAGGGCAAGATGACAGGAGCCAGGATGACCAGGATGACCAAGCAGAGTAACTAAGAGCAGAATGACCTGATCAAGGAGGATCAGGGCAAAGTGGACACGTTTGTCAAAGATGACAATGAGCAGGAGGACCAGGGCAAGAGTATCATGACATGTTGGAGTACCCAGAGAAGTAGTCAAGTCAGAAGCAGGTGGACTAGGGCCATTAGGACAGGGACCAGATAGGGAGGATTAGTTGGACTAGAAGGATCAGAATAAGCAGCGCTAAGAGGATCGGACAGGTCAGAACCAAAGGACCAGGACCTGAAGTTCCAAATGGAGCATGAGGATGGAGAACTGGGATATAAGGACCAGGCTGGTGAGGATCATCTGAACAAGGACAACCAGAGCTGTGATGACCAATCGTTCCTGACCAGGACCAAACAGGTGAGGCAGAGCGCAATAGAACCCAATAAGAAGAAGCAGGACCAGTGGAGACAGTACAGGGTGAATCAAAAGGACATGCACTGCGTCAAGGAGAATCAGAATGACCAGGAGTGGCAGCCCTAGGAGAACCAAAACAACAGAGCTAGGTAGATTAGGACCAGGCAGACCAGAAGAGTGAGGATCAGTAGTACCAGGATCAGGAGGCACAGAAAGGGCTAGTACAAGGATGAGCCAGGAGCAGGGCCAGGAAGACCAGGGTCAATCAATCAATCAATCATGGAATTTTAAAGCATGCTACTCACACATGAGGGTCTCAAGGCACTTGGGGGGGGGTCTGCAGCTCAGGGTTAATCGAATAGCCAGGTCTTGAGGCTCTTCCTGAAGGTGTGCAGAGTAGGCGAGCGTCTGATGTTGACCGGGATCTAGTTCCAGGCCTTGGCAGTGATGTAGGAGAAGGCTCTGCCACCTGATCTGGTTTTACGGATGGGTGGGGATTCTGCCAGGGCAAGGTCGGCTGAGCAGATGTTTTGTTTGGGTACGTGGAAGGAGACTCTTTCATTGAGGTATTTGAGTCCAATGTTGTGGCGTGATTTGTAGGCATGGGTGAGTAGCTTGAAGGTTACTCTCTTCTCGACGGGGAGGCAGTGGAGGTCTCGCAGGCATTGGGTCATGTGCTCATGTCGTGGGATACCGAGGACGAGTCTGGCTGCACTGTTCTGGATAGTCTGGAGTTTGTGTAGCAGGGATTTGTTGATTCCAGCGTAGAGGGCGTTTCTGTAGTCCAGTCTGCTGGTTATGAGAGCGTGGGTGACGGTCTTTCTGGCTTCGGGTGGGATCCACTTGAGGGTCTTGCGGAGGATGGGGAGGGAGTTGAAGGAAGTGGTGGCGACGGCATTGATCTGGCGAGTCATGGTGAGAGAGGAGCCGAGGACGAGGACCTCTGTCTTCACCGAGTTGAGCTTCAGGGAGGGTCAGGAACGATGTTAGAATCCGGGGTCTCTGGTTGGCGCAGGTATGCACTAGCGACAAGCAGGGACCCTTTCCTCTAAGTCAGGGCGTAGGATCACCTCTTTAAAAATAACCCCTGCTCACCCTCTAGGTAACGTGGCGCGAGCAGTCAGGCTAGATTCCAGAGGGCATTAGGTTAAGCGTTGCAAGTTGTCCCACACAATAATCACCACCCCACCACACAAAGACCCAAGGCTGTAGTTATATCAAAATGAAGTTCTTTATATAAAAGATTTCTTTGCAAGCAGGTTGATAAAATACAGTTCTCTTGTAAGTACTAATCCAGTTACTCTTTAAATGCTTAGAGGCAGTCCACAGTTGTAAAAATGGCACAGTTCTATTAAAAATAAGCTTCTTTGGGGGGTTGTGCGCTTCCTAGCGCCTCAGGTACGCTTCGTATCGCTATTTTAGTACGTCGTGCCGTTTCTCAAGCTTCTCGCGTGAGTACGCGTATGCAGGCCTTGAACCAAATGGGCCGTACCTACGTGGGTACGCGTCGAACTCGCTACAGGCTTCGCTTGCCAAGTCTCACGCTTCCCGCGTGAGTGCCGGCAATAGATTTCAGTGCTGTACGGTCCGTACAGTGGCAGGGACGCGCCGTACACGGACGGCAGCACCGGTACGGTGCGTACAAGGGCAGTACGGGTCGAACTACGGCACCAGACACAAGTATTCCAAAGGCAGGTACGGCTCAAAGCACAAGCTCCTTCAGATGCAAGTGCGGTCAGTACGGGTCGAACTACGGCCCAAGTCACAAGGCAGCACGGTTCAAAGCAAGATACTTAAGAGGCAAGTACGGTCCGTACGAAGGCAAGTACGGGCCCTATTTACGCGCACAGCTCCCAAATATGTCTAAAGCAGGTACGGCTCGTACGAAGGCAAGTACGGGCTGTACTTTAGCACGAAAAGTCACCAATACCTTTATTCTTCACGGGGATGGTCACGGCAGCCTCGGGTTTCCACGGAGAGGTGTCCCACGTCGCGGTGTCGTCTCTCACAGTCAGAGGGCGGCGGTGCTTCGTGGCACACTCGCAGAAGGTCACAGCCACACGATAAAAGTCAGAGGAGAGGGAAGGCAGCTCCGGGGCAATTCTTAGCGCGTTGCAGCGCCGACGGCTTCTCAGTAGATCACCAGTATGTCGCAGGTCCTTGCGGGGATCTCGGCGGCGCGGGGTCGCCAAGGCTCGGTGCGCAGACACTCAGGGTCCTTTCCTTGCGGTGCGAGCTACGGCTCGGAGGGGCAGGTACTTGCGGTGCTGGGACCAGTTAGACAGGTCCTGGCGGTGCTCGTGGTAGCCCCAGGTGGCAGATGTCGCGGTGCTGGGAAAGGGGTAGAGGCACACAGGTTCTCTGGGAGTCAGCTTCACGGGATTGCTTCCAGCCACTTCTCCTCTTCTGGGGGAAAGGTAGCGCCCACTGTTCCTGGGGCGCAGATCAGGGGGCAAGTTCACAAGCAAGCCCTTGGAGATTGTTTCAAGCACAAGTTGATCAAAAGTCTTTTTCTGTAGTCTTTTCCTCTCCTTCCAGCAGACAGGCACCCACTGCAGGCCAGTCTCTCAGGCAGAGAGACAGTATTCCTCCTTCAGCTTCTCCAGGTCCTTCTCCTTCAGGCAGAGGTTCGTCTTGGCGCAAACAGGATCTGATTTCTTAGAAGCAGGGCTCTTTCTTTTATACACCAAATCCTTTGTTCTTTGTCGCCAGGGGGCCTGGGCCTGGCTCAGTCCAGTTCTGGAGCACTTTGTTGTGGTGACTCTGCTCTTTCCTTTCAGCAGCAGGGCAGAGACGTTAGCCGCTCCACAGGGGGCGGAGCCGGCTTTGTGGTGGCAGAGCACAGGTCTATTCAAGAGTCAAGGTGTACTCCTCCCACCCATCCTGGTGTAATCTCTCTACCCACCACCTGGCAGCCAGCCTGTCTCTGGGGATTCCCCAACCCTGCTCCTTACTGTTGCTAGGCAGAACACACACACAGCGCAGAGGCGGACTGAATGGCCAGATCAGTAAATACTAACTTTCTAAAAGTAGCATTTACAAACCCAGGATATTAAAATAAACTTTACTAAAAGAAGTATTTTATTATCCTGAGTTCAGGCATACTAAACATGACTTTCTACCATGCTCTATGAGTCCACTGGGATTACAGGGTGTAGTAATTCCAGTAGCCCATTCTGGCCTATGAGAACAGGTAGCCTTCAATAGTGAAAAACGAAAATGGCTGTAATTCACTATTAAGACATGCCACACACATCAGGGCATGTCCTACCTTATGCCTACAATGCACCCTGCCCTTGGGCCTACCAGAGGGGTGACTAATATGTAGTTAAGGGAAGGTTTAGGGACTGGCAAGTGGGTGCACTTGCGCAGTCAGCGTGACAGTACCAGACTGCGCGCAGGTTCTGCAGTGGCAGACCTTAGACACATTTTACTAGGCCGCTTCTGTGGGTGGCACAACCAGTGCTGCAGCCCACCAGCAGCATTTGTATTTACAAGCCCTGGCACTCCTGGTGCACTTTACTAGGGGCTGACAGTAAACAAAATAAACCAATCATGGACACCAATCACTGTATACACTTTTCAAAGGGAGCACTTGCACTGTGGCACTGATTGGCAGTGGCACAGTGCTCTGAGCAGCCAACACCAACAAAACACATGAGGCACATCAGCAAAAAGTGGAAGGGAAACTCACACCAAGGTGCCAGGTCTAACAAACGACTACAACTGGAACAACCAGTTTCAGGAACACAGTACAAGGGTGATCATGATTAGCTAGAACAGGGCCAGGATGAGGTTCCGGAGAGCCAAAACAACCCGGAGAAGGAAGACTTGGAAAGAACAAGTAAGAGCACTGACACCTAAACACACAGAAGGACCTGGAAGTGAAGGAGGAAGACCAGGAGTAGGAGGGCCATAATGCGACTCACGGCCACATGTGTTAGTCTCTTTCGTAAATGGTTCATATTAATATTTTGTTTCCTGCAACCCCGAGAAATCCCCCCCTTCAGCCCACGCAGAGAACTGGTCAGTATTTGCTGAAAAATCTGAATAAAATGCCAGGGTTGTTCCATTCTGACTTCTGGTTGCAGAAGACGCTGCTGGATGCTGGCGCAGTAGCCTGAGGGTGGACTCAAGAGCGCAGGGACTCAAACTTGGCAGAGGAGTTTAAAAGTGGATGGTGGAAGATGAGCGTGGTCTGTGAAGGAGGCAAGATGGGGTTGAGAAACTCAGATGGCTGATGTCAAGAAAAAGGATCAGTAGCTAACAAAGAGTTCGAGGGCTAGGGCAATCAGCAAAGGGGGACTCAGCATCATAAGAAGGCTCAGATGAGAGGAAGAGGGGGTGCTGAAGGCTCCAGACAGATGTTCAAGAGAGGGGTTTTGTGTGACAAGCCCCAGATCTATGAGCTGACATTCCCTGTGCATGTATGTGTGGTGGGTGTGTAGCAAGTATGTAGTAGTAAGACTCCTTGTGTGATGAAGTTCTAAGTATGTGGACCAGTGGGATACATCGCGATGGAGAATAGATACAACTTACCTACACAGTGGGTGTGTATTGGCTGCATCTCTGCGGATGGAGGGTGGAGACTAGAGAAAAGACTGCTCAAAGACATTCTGTGGGGTCCTTTTTTGGCAAAAGGCTGGTGACTAGTTCTTGCTGACTGATGACATAGGGTAAAAGGTAGGATTGAGGGGTAGGTTAGAGGTTTCTCCTGTTAACGGTGACACTGTTACTCAGCAGGGCTGCCATTTTGTCTGTGACTGATGACTGCTCAGGAAAGCTGACGACAGCTGCTAAGAGCTCACGCCTCAGTGTGTCCTTGTTTCAGATACCTCTGCTTGGAGCCAGCACTATTGCTGCTGCCGTGAGAGCAAAGGCTGAGTCTTAGCTACATCTGGAGAATGATATTTTTTATATCAGTTCTGAAACCTCAATTGTAGCTACACATCCCCATCTGGAAAATTAGTATCAAACTGGAACTGTGAAATGATCGATCAGCAGATCCCAAGAATGGAGGTAACAAAATGTCTCTGTTTACTCAATGTCTTAATTCTTACAATATTGGGCATAAAGTCCATGAATAAAAATCTCTGTGAGTTTCTTTTCTTCTGAGACTTTATTCCCTATATGTCTTTCTCTGATTTACTGGTAAAGTTAATTTAGCTTCCAATGACATTCAGTCCAACTACTTACATTACTATTCCTTTTCTTGTGGCTTCTCGACAGAATACTTCCTAAAATGGCCCGACACAGTAGGGGCCATCGAAGGAAGGACTTTATACCATCCGCCCCTTTTGGAGTAAAACTTGGCTGTAAGTGATGGGAAAATAAATAATGACCCGTCATCCTGAGACAAAACTCCCAGCGTGTAGGACCATTAGGGTTTTTGTTTTACAAAAACAAACACCTGCTTTGGGGGTTTGTTTTTTAAAACAAAAGCATTTTGAAAAGCCGATCATCATGCGTGACTGTACTGTCCTCCAAATGTTTCGCGCATAGACAGGAACCGCCATGACAGCAGTTCCTCTCAGTGTAGAGATCTGTGCACAGTGCCAGCGGACAACTCTAAATTGGACAGGCAGAGGTCCCTCGGGATGTCGGGAGCATTGCCCTTCGAGATCCCTCGGGGTGTCGGGATGTCGGAGGTATCTCCCTTCGTCATCCTGGCGGAGTTAACTCCATCCTCAAAACTCTAAATTTGGCAGGCAGAGGTCCCTCGGGATGTCGGGAGCATTGCCCTTCGAGATCCCTCGGGGTGTCGGGATGTCGGAGGTATCTCCCTTCGTCATCCTGGCGGAGTTAACTCCATCCTCAAAACTCTAAATTGGACAGGCAGAGGTCCCTCGGGATGTCGGGAGCATTGCCCTTCGAGATCCCTCGGGGTGTCGGGATGTCGGAGGTATCTCCCTTCGTCATCCTGGCGGAGTTAACTCCATCCTCAAAACTCTAAATTTGGCAGGCAGAGGTCCCTCGGGATGTCTGGAGCATTGCCCTTCGAGATCCCTCGGGGTGTCGGGATGTCGGAGGTATCTCCCTTCGTCATCCTGGCGGAGTTAACTCCATCCTCAAAACTCTAAATTTGGCAGGCAGAGGTCCCTCGGGATGTCGGGAGCATTGCCCTTCGAGATCCCTCGGGGTGTCGGGATGTCGGAGGTATCTCCCTTCGTCATCCTGGCGGAGTTAACTCCATCCTCAAAACTCTAAATTTGGCAGGCAGAGGTCCCTCGGGATGTCGAAGGTATTGCCCTTTGAGGTCCCGCGGGATGTTGGAAGTATCACCCTTCGCCGTCCTGGTGGAGTTAACTCCATCCTCAAAACTCTAAATCAGGTCCATAGCTTCTCTTCCTAAAGCCATGAGATTTTAATGAAGCCTCACAATTATAATGTGTTGGGCACTTCATAAAGGGCCCTGTGCAATTCATTCTATTTTGATAAAATCCCTAAATATTAGAGGCCTCATTTATGAGACTCCTTGCGCCTCCAGAACGTCACTTTTTGTGACGTTCCGTGGCGCAGAAGCCTGCGTGCTATTTATCAGGCAGCACTAAGCCACTTTTTTTTTTTTTTTTTTTTTTGAAAACCTTTATTTCAGAATTCAGGACACAGCTATTCAGCCGACAACCCGGAGGTTCGGCAGCATTAAGAGTTGGATACAATGGTGTGTCCTCAATACAGTTCAAAGAGTAATGCAAAGGTCCAATTTTAAGTAAATACTGAAAAAAAAAAACTCACAACAAACCCCAGCAAGGCAAGGACATTGAAAGCCCATGGCGAAAGCCCCCAGGGGAGGCAGGACCCCACTCATCTACTAGTTACAAAACTGTGTACGGAGGAAGAGGGGGGACAGCAGAGGCCCAAAGCGGTTCCCAGAACCCAACTGTGCTGGAAAGTAGGTCAGGGGGAAAGCTGTTCCTCGGGAGGTTCCAGATCCGGGGCGAGACATATTCCCCCCCTGTATTGGTTCCACCGCCCCCAGATGGCATGCCACTTCCGGGGGCGACCTCTAGCGCAGTAGACCGTCTTCTCCCTAAACATGCTCCAGTCCATGTTCTCCTTCCACGCGGTCAGTGTAGGGGGTCCCGGGGAGCCCCACAATCGCGCGATATCCCTTTTTGCTACCATGTTACCCAGAGTCACCCATTGGGTCTGCGCCTCATCGAGGTCAGTGGGCCCCCAGACGTTCAGGAGGCAGCACCGCGCCTCCGGCTGTACCGCAGTGCCCGTCACCTCCCCCATAACTGCATGGACTCTCCTCCAGAACTCCACAATGGCACTACATTCCCAAATGATGTGCAGGAAAGTACCCACCATACCACATCCCCTTCTGCACAGGCCGTCCTCCGAGAATCCCATGTGGACCAGTCTTGGCCCCGTCACGTACACCCGGTGCAGTATTTTAAGCTGCACTAGCCTCAGACGCGACGGGATCGCAACCTCCTTAGGAGAAGAAACCGCTGACTGCCAGTCCTCATTATCCAACTCAAGGCCATCCCTAGTCCACTGTTCTCTCAGCCCCAAAAGCATGTCTGCCCGGACGTTAATCAACTTCTTATATATAAGCGAGATCGTGCTCTCGGGCATATGACCATCAAGGACTCGGTCCTCAAGGGGAGAGGACTCCGGCACCTTCTCGCCCTCAACGAGGACTGATCGGAGGGCGTGACGCAGCTGGATATACCTGAAATACTCTGAGGGCCCTAGCTCATACTCAGTCTGCAACTCCTCGAAGGACTTCACCCTCCCCTTATGCAGCACATCTCCCACCTTGGATATACCTATCAGGTCCCACTTATCAAAGCCCTTCGTATGCCAGAGTCTTCCCAATCTTTCCGATTCAAACAGTGGGGTAGCGAGGGTGAGCCTACCCTTCCAGCCCAACGAGTCAGTCGCCATCTTCCATACACGCACCGCCACGCCTGTGGGCCCCGTAAGGGACGAGTCTAAGGACCGCGAATACAACGCCCTGTAGTAGTTGCCGCCACGCAGCAGCCACCTATCCATGGCATATCCAGGGCTGAGGGCAGGGCCATAAAGCCCATGGTTGATCGCGCTCAGCTGCGTGGCCCAGTAATACCTTCGGATGTCCGGAAGCGCGATGCCCCCATCATACCATGGGAGCGTCAACTTTGAAATAGCTATTCGCGGCCGCCCATCCCACAGCAACGTCCGCTGGAGGCCTTCGACCTCCCGAAAGTATTTGGCCGGTACCCAGTCCAAGGTGTTCTGGAGGGCGTAAAGGAAGCGGGGAAGACACATCATTTTGAACAGGGCCGCACGCCCAACAAGGGAGAGCGGCAGCCTCCGCCAACCTTCAACATCTCGCCTCAAGCGCGCCAAGGGGGGGAGCAGATTCCTCTCATAGCGCACAGCAGGATCCATGGATATAAAGATCCCCAAATACACGAAACCCTGCTGGGCAACCTGTATCGAACATGTTCTAGGGATCGGTGGGACCTCGCCACTAAGAACGTACAAGTACGATTTGCCCCAATTAATCACAAGCCCCGAGTTCCTACCGAACGATGCGAGTACGTCACAGACCACTATAAGTGACTTCTTAGGTGAGGTAAGATACAGCAGGATATCATCGGCATAAAGTGAAATACGGTCCTCGTGATCAGGCGACCACCGAAGGCCCCGTATATCGGGGTGCCAACGTATCCACGCAGCCAACGGTTCAAGGGCGAGGGCGAACAACAGAGGCGACAGGGGACAACCCTGCCGAGTACCCCTACCAAGCTGAAACGGAGTAGATGCCCGACCATTCACCACAACATTCGCTAGTGGCCCCTCATACAGCAACCGAACCCAACTCACAAAACCGCGACCGAAACCAAACTTGGCCAGCACGGCCCATAAGTATGCCCACTCCACCGTGTCAAAGGCCATCGTGGCATCAAGAGATGCCACAATAGGCGGTTCACGCAGCGTGCCCGCCCTGGCGATGACGCCATGAAGACGCCTAAGGTTTAATGCTGTGTTTCGGTGCGGGATGAAGCCAGATTGATCCGGGTGTACCAATTCGCCAAGTACCCTAATCAAACGAGTAGCCAGGAGTTTGGCCAGAATTTTCGGCTCAGCGTTGAGGAGTGAAATGGGCCGATAGGAAGCGCACCTATCTCGGGGTTTACCCTCTTTATGTATGACCACGATCGACGCCAGCCGCTGATCCAACGGAAGGATCCCATCCCCCCGCGCCTCCAAAAACATGGCTCGCAGGTGAGGGGCGACCCTATCCGGGAACAGTTTGTACAGGTCGATCGGCAGTCCATTCGGTCCAGAGGCCTTACCCGAGTTTAAAGCGCGAATCGCCCCCGCCACCTCGTCAACCGTGATGTCACCATCCAAATCGTCCCTATCTATGTCAGAGAGGCAGGGCAACTCGATATCACGGAGGAGATCAGACGAGTCCTCGGGCGGCCTGTCCGACACCGAGGAATAAACCCTACGAAAATACTCCGCGAAACACTTCACAATCCCCTCAGGTTCCACAATCGCCTCTCCCCACTCTCCCGTCAACTCTGGCACCACTCTATTGACCCGTTCCTTCCTGTCCAACCACGCCAGGAGTTTCCCTGCCTTATCACCAACGTCATATAGGCGGCCCTGTTGTTCCCTACTAAGGGTCTTAGCGGCGTTCGTCACCAGGTCCCTATACTCCGCCTGCTTCAAGCAAAGCTCGTGCAGTGAGGACTCTGTAACCTCCTCCTCCATAGCCCCCTCAAGGGCCGCGATCTCCTCCTCCACTTGCCGCACCTCGCCATCCCTCCGATTCTTGGCAGCCACCACCAGGGAGAGGGCTTCCCCCCGAAGGACGGTCTTAAAAGCTTCCCACAGCGACACCGCCGAGTCCACGGTTCCCAGATTGTCCTTAAAGTAATTATCTACCTTCTTTACCAGGGCGCTGCGCATCTTGGGGTCTCGGAAATACCATGGGTTGATGGGGGCCACCCTCCCTCCTCCCTCCCGATCTAGATCCAGCCGGATCCACACAGGCGAATGGTCAGAGATGCCGCGTGCCATGTGCCTCGCCTCGGATATCAACGAGGCATGTGCGGCCAGAGTGAGCAGGTAATCAATCCTGGAGAGACTACCATGCGCCCCGGAGTGAAACGTGTATTGACTCTGTGTGGGGTGCCGGAGCCTCCAGCAGTCTATCAGACCAAACGTATCCAGGAAGTCTGGAAGCCATTTCTGAGCCCCCCCTGTGTCCCTGGGCGGGTATCTATCCAACAGTCCGGAGCCCACAGCGTTGAAATCCCCTCCCACCACCAGCATTCCCCCCGGGAGAGTCAGCAAAGCCCTGCCCAGTTCAGCAAATGTGGAGGCCTGCAGGGCCGGCGGGACATAAACCGAAACCAAAACCAAAGTCCTTCCTTCCCACCGCCCCGCCACCGCCACAAACCTCCCCCTATCATCAACAATGGTGGAGTCCACCTCAAAAGGCAACGATGCTCTAACGAGGACGCCCACACCCCTAGACCCAGAAGAGAATCCCGAGTGTGCAATGAATTTATACCCCTTCCTATTCAGGGCATTGCACGTATTACCTATGAGATGCGTCTCCTGCAGCAGGACAACATCTGGCATTGAGCGTTTCAAAAATTGCAAAACAATCCCCCTCTTGATGCGATCCCCCAAACCATTTACATTCCAGCTTATAACACTTAAGCCCCTACCCCCCATCCTCAAACGGAAAGAGGCCCACCCCACACCATGGAACAGCCCTGAGGATAATCATCATGCCTTGCAGAAATAAACCCCCCAACAACAAACTCAACATCCCCAAAACTCCCCCCACCCTGCACCCCTGCTGCAGCTTACAAAGCCCCCCCAACTTGCAGTGTGCCTGTCGCCCTACAAAAACAAAAAATCTACAAAAAGTACCCTAAGGGAGGAAAAGAGCACCCCTCGTCCTCCCGCAACCCTCCACAGTTACTGCACGCCGTTCGATTCTTCAAGTATGGTCAAATCAAGTCAGGCCGGCTCTGAAATATCAGCCCTGTCCATCCCGGCCACTGTCTCCATGCTCGGCTGTGTCGTCCCCTGTCCGTCTCCGGGGCAAGGCGTCCAGCCATTCGTCGGCCATAACAGGAGAGTCAAAAAAGAATGTCCGATCTTCATGCACCACCCGTAGTCTGGCAGGGAAAAGCATGGCATACTTCAGATCCAGTTCCCGAAGTCTCCGCTTCACCCCCAGGAAGCTCTGTCTCTGTCTCTGCACCTGCTGGGTAAAGTCCGGATAAAAATTCACCGACGCATTCTGGAAGGGGACTGGGCCCGTCACCCTCGAAGCTTGCAGGATAGCGTCCCGATCTCGAAAATGAAAGAGCCGGGCGACAATCGGCCGCGGCGGGGCACCCGCCTTGGGCCGCCCGCCCGGCACCCTATGGGCCCTTTCCACCGCAAAAAACTTTCCAAGGCCCTTAGGCTTCAGATGATTGAGGACCAAATCCTCCACCAGCAGGTCCGCCGAGGCCTCATCCGAGGACTCCGGGACCCCGATGACGCGCACGTTGTTGCGCCTGGCCCGGCTCTCGAAGTCCTCCAGCCGGCGGGCGGCGAGGTCACTCTCGGCCCTCAACCTCCGAACCTCGGTCTGCAGATCAGCTACATCATCAGTGAGGCCCGTGGTCTTGTGGTCCAAGTTCTTGACGCGTTCGTTCGTCTTGCCCAGATCCGAGCGGATCAGATTGACATTTACCAGGATGGCATCCACCTTATGCGCCAGGGCCTCGAACTGTCTCCCCATCGAGGACTGCATTCCGTCGAGCGCGCCCATGACATCCTGGAGGGAGAGCTCCGGTGTCCCAGGCGAGTCCTCCTTCTGGGCATCCGGCGCCTGGCTCGACCCACTCGGCGATGCTTTCAGGAGGGCGTAGCGGTCCATACTGTTGACTTGGGAATACGTTCCCCGCCTGGTGGACTTAGTCTTCAGCCGATCCCCTTCTGCTTTGCCCGACATAATGGACTCCAGACAGTTAAGACTGTTCACTCTCAAAGAGAGGAGTAAGGAGTGAGCAGGTCCGCCTTGTGCCGCCAGAGCAGCCCGCCGAGCGTCCCTGGGGTAATAAAGCCACCCAGAGCTCTACAGTGTCCGGGCAGACAAAGGGAACGAAACCGAAAGTGAAAGAGCGAGGACCTCCGTCCGACAGTTCACACCTCGCCAGGCCGTTGTTGATCAACTAGGAGTCGGGCATCCTGCCAACTCTAGCCCCTGGCATCCCCGGGAGTTAGGCCACAATCTTCCGCCAGTCGTAAGTCCGGTTCCCGATGGGCGATCCGACCGTGGGTAGCATCAATCGCCTCCCTGACAACTCAGCAACACGGTGCCATGCATACCATCAGGATTAGAGACAGGATAGTCGACGGAGGGCGCGAGGGTCTCGGGAGCTCTAAGCTCACGCGGCCATCTTAGTCAAGCGCTAGGCTCCTCCCCCTAAGCCACTTTTTTTGGTTAATTCTGCCTGATAAATATCAGTCCCTTTAACGCAGTGTTCTGCGTTAAAGGGGCGTGCAATGGGTGCTGCCGGGGGCGTTACCAGCAACATCCATGGCCTTTTGACACTGCCCCAGATTTACGAGAAATCGTAAGTCTGAGGCAGCACCAAAGGCTTACGCCTCCCTAGGGGAGGCGTAAGGAGGCACAACGAGGAGAAATATCTTTATTTCTCCTCAATTTTCCTTTTTCTATGTGCGCTGCATTCACATAGAAACGGGAAAAGGCATCTGTGATTATTTTTGTACAGGAAGGTTTCCCTTCCTGTACAAAAATAATCATCCACGCAACGCAGGCACCCTTGTACCATGGTGGAAAGGTGACTGCGCAGGTGCAGGCAGCCCATTGTGCGCCAGAGCAGGGAAAGGGACAGGATTACGCCGTATCTTATAGATACGGTGCATTCCTGTCCTTTTCTTTTGCCCCAGGGCAGCGCAGCAGGAAGGCCTGCGGCACCGCCCTACAGCAAAACCTCATAAATGAGGCCCTAGATATTTCTATGTCCCTGGAATGCAACATTTCCCATTCTGGTTTTTGTTTTTACAAATCATTGTTTTAAGGCGTTATAAACTGATGAATTTAATTGAAGTGGACCAGAAATAATACATTCCAGAATGCACTGATTTGCTGCAGAAAAAGAGGTGTTCTCATAACATGGAGCCTTTTAGTAATCTTATAATCAGCCTTTGTACAGTCCCAAGGCTGTTGAGTATGAGAGAGTACACAACTTTAGAGGAGTAAACAGCATTCACTAGTCTCAAAGATTCTAATCATCTCTATCATCGGTCACCTCCGCATTACTCACCTCTGCAGGGAAACGTAAAGCAGTCGTTGCGCGTGTGGAGCACGAGACAGGTCCATAAAGGGCCTCCCAAGTCTCTATGTCTTGACCATGGTGTGGAGCGGCATTCTGTGCCATGTCTGTCAAACATTTGGGGCCTTTAGACCTATCCGTCAGTGCCTGCATCTAAGCCAGTTTTAGCACTAAGGGCCTCATGTTGCAAAGTGACAAAAGTAATTATCATTATTTACAAGACCCGTTTTATGAGTTGGAAATTTCTTTTGTGTAATAAAAGGACTTTTGCGATCATTTCAGAATTGCAGCTAGGAGGAGCCATGAAAGGGGTTTCCTCCATCCCCTTTCCAATAGAAAAATGGAATTCCTGCTCGATTGGACTGCAAACTGCTGTCACAAACAATTGAGGAGCTAATGACCCCTGGGTTGGGTGGTAACTAATTTGCAAAGGTGAAGGGGTCACCTTAGGACCCCGTTCCCTTTAGAAACTATGTTGGCAGCCTCAGGGAAGAGGTTTTCTTTAACCACCACTGGTTCTTTTAGGCAAAATGAGCTGCTTTGGAAAAAAATGTTTTTGCACTTGGAAATACAGTCATAGATGGTGTACTCTCCCTTGCGGGCCACTATCCCTATGGTAACAGCCATCACAGCGGGTTGCACACTTTTCATTGCTGAAAGAATTTTAAGTCGACAGGTCGTTCTGCAATCCCCTGCGATTCAGTATTTTGTGAACTCTCCGCTCAGTACAGAGGTCCCTTTGTAAATGACTATTTCATTCGCAATAAGTACGTGCCGTATTTGCAGCTACTTTTTGAGAATGAAATAGTAATACATCAGGACCATAACTTACAGAAGAAGACTGGTGGCAATCGCTTTACTCCTTGTTTGCAGTTCTGCTTGGTGTACGCACCTGTTGAAATCTGCATAAGGCATAATTAAAGGACATGCGAGATGCTTAGACAGCGGCCGGGTAAATAGTGACGTTCCCCTGCCATCTGCACGGCGACTGCCCAAGTTGTGCCACTCTCTGCTGTTTATCGAGCCACAGAGTGAATGAAATAGGTTATTTGCAGCCCGCCGGCGACACAAGGCATCTTTTCAAATATTTACCTAGCTGCTGGGTAAATATTGCAATTTATGTGCTCCTTGCCAGGCTACTGGTCAAATAATATATCATTCCTGCTATTTAATCGGCAGCCCTATACGTTCACACGACTGCTGGCCTAATAGGCCAGAAGCTGGGTAACGAGTGAACTTTTCTTCCTTGCTTGGCTGCTGGTTGAATGGTACAAACCCTCTTCTATTGAGCCAGTGGCCTTGTAAATAGAGGAGTTTCCTCATTATTTGCACAGACTCGGGTCAAACAGTGCAGAATCTCTACTCTTGAGCCAGCCGACCAATATATAGTAACGTCTTCCTGCTATTTGCATGGCTGCCAGCGGAACAGTGCAGAATCTCTACTCTTTAGCCAGCCGACCAATATATAGTAACGTTTTTCTGCTATGTGCATGGCTGCCAGCGGAACAGTGCAGAATCTCTACTCTTGAGCCAGCGGACCAATATATAGTAACGTTTTTCTGCTATTTGCATGGCTGCCAGAGGAACAGTGCAGAATCTCTACTCTTTAGCCAGCCGACCAATATATAGTAACGTCTTCCTGCTATTTGCATGGCTGCCAGCGGAACAGTGCAGAATCTCTACTCTTTAGCCAGCCGACCAATATATAGTAACGTTTTTCTGCTATTTGCATGGCTGCCAGAGGAACAGTGCAGAATCTCTACTCTTTAGCCAGCCGACCAATATATAGTAACGTCTTCCTGCTATTTGCATGGCTGCCAGAGGAACAGTGCAGAATCTCTACTCTTTAGCCAGCCGACCAATATATAGTAACGTTTTTCTGCTATTTGCATGGCTGCCAGAGGAACAGTGCAGAATCTCTACTCTTTAGCCAGCCGACCAATATATAGTAACGTCTTCCTGCTATTTGCATGGCTGCCAGCGGAACAGTGCAGAATCTCTACTCTTTAGCCAGCCGACCAATATATAGTAACGTTTTTCTGCTATGTGCATGGCTGCCAGCGGAACAGTGCAGAATCTCTACTCTTGAGCCAGCGGACCAATATATAGTAACGTTTTTCTGCTATTTGCATGGCTGCCAGAGGAACAGTGCAGAATCTCTACTCTTTAGCCAGCCGACCAATATATAGTAACGTCTTCCTGCTATTTGCATGGCTGCCAGCGGAACAGTGCAGAATCTCTACTCTTTAGCCAGCCGACCAATATATAGTAACGTTTTTCTGCTATTTGCATGGCTGCCAGAGGAACAGTGCAGAATCTCTACTCTTTAGCCAGCCGACCAATATATAGTAACGTCTTCCTGCTATTTGCATGGCTGCCAGAGGAACAGTGCAGAATCTCTACTCTTTAGCCAGCCGACCAATATATAGTAACGTTTTTCTGCTATTTGCATGGCTGCCAGAGGAACAGTGCAGAATCTCTACTCTTTAGCCAGCCGACCAATATATAGTAACGTCTTCCTGCTATTTGCATGGCTGCCAGCGGAACAGTGCAGAATCTCTACTCTTGAGCCAGCCGACCAATATATAGTAACGTTTTTCTGCTATGTGCATGGCTGCCAGCGGAACAGTGCAGAATCTCTACTCTTGAGCCAGCGGACCAATATATAGTAACGTTTTTCTGCTATTTGCATGGCTGCCAGAGGAACAGTGCAGAATCTCTACTCTTTAGCCAGCCGACCAATATATAGTAACGTTTTTCTGCTATTTGCATGGCTGCCAGAGGAACAGTGCAGAATCTCTACTCTTTAGCCAGCCGACCAATATATAGTAACGTCTTCCTGCTATTTGCATGGCTGCCAGCGGAACAGTGCAGAATCTCTACTCTTGAGCCAGCCGACCAATATATAGTAACGTTTTTCTGCTATGTGCATGGCTGCCAGCGGAACAGTGCAGAATCTCTACTCTTGAGCCAGCGGACCAATATATAGTAACGTTTTTCTGCTATGTGCATGGCTGCCAGCGGAACAGTGCAGAATCTCTACTCTTGAGCCAGCGGACCAATATATATAGTAACGTCTTTCTGCTATTTGCATGGCTGCCAGAGGAACAGTGCAGAATCTCTACTCTTTAGCCAGCGGACCAATATATAGTAACGTTTTTCTGCTATTTGCATGGCTGCCAGAGGAACAGTGCAGAATCTCTACTCTTGAGCCAGCCGACCAATATATAGTAACGTCTTCCTGCTATTTGCATGGCTGCCAGCGGAACAGTGCAGAATCTCTACTCTTTAGCCAGCCGACCAATATATAGTAACGTTTTTCTGCTATGTGCATGGCTGCCAGCGGAACAGTGCAGAATCTCTACTCTTGAGCCAGCGGACCAATATATAGTAACGTTTTTCTGCTATTTGCATGGCTGCCAGAGGAACAGTGCAGAATCTCTACTCTTTAGCCAGCCGACCAATATATAGTAACGTCTTCCTGCTATTTGCATGGCTGCCAGCGGAACAGTGCAGAATCTCTACTCTTTAGCCAGCCGACCAATATATAGTAACGTTTTTCTGCTATTTGCATGGCTGCCAGAGGAACAGTGCAGAATCTCTACTCTTTAGCCAGCCGACCAATATATAGTAACGTCTTCCTGCTATTTGCATGGCTGCCAGAGGAACAGTGCAGAATCTCTACTCTTTAGCCAGCCGACCAATATATAGTAACGTTTTTCTGCTATTTGCATGGCTGCCAGAGGAACAGTGCAGAATCTCTACTCTTTAGCCAGCCGACCAATATATAGTAACGTCTTCCTGCTATTTGCATGGCTGCCAGCGGAACAGTGCAGAATCTCTACTCTTGAGCCAGCCGACCAATATATAGTAACGTTTTTCTGCTATGTGCATGGCTGCCAGCGGAACAGTGCAGAATCTCTACTCTTGAGCCAGCGGACCAATATATAGTAACGTTTTTCTGCTATTTGCATGGCTGCCAGAGGAACAGTGCAGAATCTCTACTCTTTAGCCAGCCGACCAATATATAGTAACGTTTTTCTGCTATTTGCATGGCTGCCAGAGGAACAGTGCAGAATCTCTACTCTTTAGCCAGCCGACCAATATATAGTAACGTCTTCCTGCTATTTGCATGGCTGCCAGCGGAACAGTGCAGAATCTCTACTCTTGAGCCAGCCGACCAATATATAGTAACGTTTTTCTGCTATGTGCATGGCTGCCAGCGGAACAGTGCAGAATCTCTACTCTTGAGCCAGCGGACCAATATATAGTAACGTTTTTCTGCTATGTGCATGGCTGCCAGCGGAACAGTGCAGAATCTCTACTCTTGAGCCAGCGGACCAATATATATAGTAACGTCTTTCTGCTATTTGCATGGCTGCCAGAGGAACAGTGCAGAATCTCTACTCTTTAGCCAGCGGACCAATATATAGTAACGTTTTTCTGCTATTTGCATGGCTGCCAGAGGAACAGTGCAGAATCTCTACTCTTGAGCCAGCCGACCAATATATAGTAACGTTTTTCTGCTATTTGCATGGCTGCCAGAGGAACAGTGCAGAATCTCTACTCTTGAGCCAGCGGACCAATATATAGTAACGTTTTTCTGCTATTTGCATGGCTGCCAGAGGAACAGTGCAGAATCTCTACTCTTGAGCCAGCGGACCAATATATATAGTAACGTTTTTCTGCTATTTGCATGGCTGCCAGCGGAACAGTGCAGAATCTCTACTCTTGAGCCAGCGGACCAATATATATAGTAACGTTTTTCTGCTATTTGCATGGCTGCCAGAGGAACAGTGCAGAATCTCTACTCTTAGCCAGCGGACCAATATATAGTAACGTTTTTCTGCTATTTGCATGGCTGCCAGAGGAACAGTGCAGAATCTCTACTCTTGAGCCAGCGGACCAATATATAGTAACGTTTTTCTGCTATTTGCATGGCTGCCAGAGGAACAGTGCAGAATCTCTACTCTTGAGCCAGCCGACCAATATATAGTAACGTTTTTCTGCTATTTGCATGGCTGCCAGAGGAACAGTGCAGAATCTCTACTCTTGAGCCAGCGGACCAATATATAGTAACGTTTTTCTGCTATTTGCATGGCTGCCAGAGGAACAGTGCAGAATCTCTACTCTTGAGCCAGCGGACCAATATATAGTAACGTTTTTCTGCTATTTGCATGGCTGCCAGAGGAACAGTGCAGAATCTCTACTCTTAGCCAGCGGACCAATATATAGTAACGTTTTTCTGCTATTTGCATGGCTGCCAGAGGAACAGTGCAGAATCTCTACTCTTGAGCCAGCGGACCAATATATAGTAACGTTTTTCTGCTATTTGCATGGCTGCCAGAGGAACAGTGCAGAATCTCTACTCTTGAGCCAGCGGACCAATATATAGTAACGTTTTTCTGCTATTTGCATGGCTGCCAGAGGAACAGTGCAGAATCTCTACTCTTGAGCCAGCGGACCAATATATATAGTAACGTTTTTCTGCTATTTGCATGGCTGCCAGCGGAACAGTGCAGAATCTCTACTCTTTAGCCAGAGAATGGGTACATAGTTACGTTTTTCTGATATGTGCATGGCTGCCAGAGGAACAGTGCAGAATCTCTACTCTTTAGCCAGAGAACGGGTACATAGTTACGTTTTTCTGATATGTGTATGGCTGCCAGCGGAACAGTGCAGAATCTCTACTCTTTAGCCAGCGGACCAATATATATAGTAACGTTTTTCTGCTATTTGCATGGCTGCCAGCGGAACAGTGCAGAATCTCTACTTTTAAGCCAGCGGACCAATATATATAGTAAAGTTTTTCTGCTATTTGCATGGCTGCCAGAGGAACAGTGCAGAATCTCTACTCTTTAGCCAGAGAATGGGTACATAGTTACGTTTTTCTGCTATTTGCATGGCTGCTAGCGGAACAGTGCAGAATCTACTCTTTAGCCAGAGAATGAGTACATAGTTACGTTTTTCTGATATGTGTATGGCTGCTAGCGGAACAGTGCAGAATCTCTACTCTTTAGCCAGAGAACGGGTACATAGTTACGTTTTTCTGATATGTGTATGGCTGCCAGCGGAACAGTGCAGAATCTCTACTCTTTAGCCAGCGGACCAATATATATAGTAACGTTTTTCTGCTATTTGCATGGCTGCCAGAGGAACAGTGCAGAATCTCTACTCTTTAGCCAGAGAATGGGTACATAGTTACGTTTTTCTGATATTTGCATGGCTGCCAGCAGAACAGTGCAGAATCTCTACTCTTTAGCCAGAGAATGGGTACATAGTTACGTTTTTCTGCTATTTGCATGGCTGCTAGCGGAACAGTGCAGAATCTCTACTCTTTAGCCAGAGAATGGGTACATAGTTACGTTTTTCTGCTATTTGCATGGCTGCCAGCGGAACAGTGCAGAATCTCTACTCTTTAGCCAGCCGACCAATATATATAGGAACGTTTTTCTGCTATTTGCATGGCTGCCAGCGGAACAGTGCAGAATCTCTACTCTTTAGCCAGCCGACCAATATATATAGTAACGTTTTTCTGCTATTTGCATGGCTGCCAGAGGAACAGTGCAGAATCTCTACTCTTTAGCCAGAGAATGGGTACATAGTTACGTTTTTCTGATATGTGTATGGCTGCTAGCGGAACAGTGCAGAATCTCTACTCTTTAGCCAGAGAAGGGGTACATAGTTACATTTTTCTGATATGTGTATGGCTGCCAGCGGAACAGTGCAGAATCTCTACTCTTTAGCCAGCGGACCAATATATATAGTAACGTTTTTCTGCTATTTGCATGGCTGCCAGAGGAACAGTGCAGAATCTCTACTTTTAAGCCAGCGGACCAATATATATAGTAACGTTTTTCTGCTATTTGCATGGCTGCCAGAGGAACAGTGCAGAATCTCTACTTTTAAGCCAGCGGACCAATATATATAGTAAAGTTTTTCTGCTATTTGCATGGCTGCCAGAGGAACAGTGCAGAATCTCTACTCTTTAGCCAGAGAATGGGTACATAGTTACGTTTTTCTGCTATTTGCATGGCTGCCAGAGGAACAGTGCAGAATCTCTACTCTTTAGCCAGAGAATGGGTACATAGTTACGTTTTTCTGATATGTGTATGGCTGCTAGCGGAACAGTGCAGAATCTCTACTCTTTAGCCAGAGAACGGGTACATAGTTACGTTTTTCTGATATGTGTATGGCTGCCAGCAGAACAGTACAGAATCTCTACTCTTTAGCCAGCGGACCAATATATATAGTAACGTTTTTCTGCTATTTGCATGGCTGCCAGCGAAACAGTGCAGAATCTCTACTCTTTAGCCAGCCGACCAATATATATAGTAACGTTTTTCTGCTATTTGCATGGCTGCCAGCGGAACAGTGCAGAATATCTACTCTTTAGCCAGCCGACCAATATATATAGTAACGTTTTTCTGCTATTTGCATGGCTGCCAGTGGAACAGTGCAGAATCTCTACTCTTTAGCCAGAGAATGGGTACATAGATAAGTTTGTCTGATATTTGCATGGCCGCCGGCCGATCAGTGTTATGTTATGTTATGTTATTGACACTTTTAAAGCGCGACAAATACCCGGAGGTGTCCTGGCGCTGTCTAGAAGTCCTTAGGGGACAAGCCTGTGAATTGCAAGCGACATGGGATGAGAGGCTAGTCATACCGGAAGAACCAGGTCTTAAGTTCCTTTCTGAAGGACATCAGGTCAGGCAAGGTTCTAAGGTAGAGTGGTAGCTCATTCCAAGCCTTAACGGCTCAGTAAACAAAACTTCTACCTCCCCAACGGGCCTTCCTGATACGTGGAACTTGAGCCTGTTTTGTTCTTTTTGATCGTAGGCTTCTTCCCGGGATGTACCATTGTATACCCTGCTTTAAAAATTCAGGGCCTAGTCCATGCAAGGCCTTAAATGCCATGGACAGCGCCTTAAAACGTATACGGCTTTTGATAGGGAGCCAATGAAGTGTTCTTCTTTCCAAAGTAACTGAGGAAAATCTGGAGGAGCCTGTAAGTAGACGGACTGCCGCATTCTGCAGGATCTGTAATTTGTTCAGTATGCTTTGCTGCGCATTCAGATAAAGTCCAGTGCAGAATCTCTACTAATTTATTAAGCAAGGTACAGGGTGAATAGCAGAAAAAATTCACTATTTATTCGGTGACCTGGTAAATAGCCGATACCAACACATATATATGCAATCGTCATTTAAATCCCATAAATGACCCAATCACCACTCTCCTGTCCATCACTCACACAAACGATAGAAAGAAGAAGCCATATTGTAGGGACGCCTGGACAACCTTACTATGACGGTCCTGCTGCCAGGGGGCAGCCTCCTCTTCAGCCCGGGCCCAGTTCTACCCCCAGGGGTTAGTCCTGGAGGTGATCCCCGCAGACTAGAGGGCACCCTGCACTGAGTGAGACGCGTCCAGTGCCAGGGCTCACCGGCCACCGCCTGCGGACAGGTCATATGCCATCGGAAGACACCACACCTTGGAAACAAACATCTTACTGGCAGGAAGTGTTCAGCTTGGACAAAGAGGCAGTTTCACAAAACCTTCTGACACCCACTGAGTTCTGTTTTAAAGTCAGAAATAGGTAAAAAATTGAATTTCTTTGGATTCGCTTTATGTCCCTTGTTTAAGTTATGTTAAATACTACATTACTTGAGACTGTCCTGCTATTCTTATTTCAGTCGTATTTATTGCTATAGAAGTCTTTATACAAACATCAAAGAAAGAAGTTAAGTTTCAGTTTAACTCGTTTTTATTGATCGCTTCTTGCTACAGAGACCTGAGTATATTTAGTTTTACTCTCATTAAAGTTAATGGTACTCGGTTATCAACCTCGGAAAAATGAAAGTCTGGTTTGACAGCTCCAAGTCAAAGCACATTACTAGTGAGTGCTTAACTCTCTGAGCCATCTTTCACTCTCAGTGCATGTAACATTTCAGTCACATAGAAGCCCTACTCTGTGTTGTTCAGTCTAGCCTATCAAATAAATGAAGGCTTTTTTATGTGTTGTGCTACAGTCCCTTCTCAGTGATGGAAGGGATAGGAAGAATGGAAGGGAGCCTGTGTCCAGGAGCAAGGCTGCATAAAAATACATATGCAGAACTCCTGATCCAGGTACTTCCTGCCTCCTAGGAGACATGGGTACGACCTCTACACAGATAGCTCCCTGCACTCCTTATAGTGACGGTGCCCTGGGCGTGGGCCCAGCTCACCCATGCCTAAAGCGGGAACACCCCTCCTTGCCTTCTAAATAGAAGGGAGACTGGCGTATGGCCTGTATGCGGATAGCTCCCTGCTTATAGTGACTGTGCCCTGGGTGTGGGTTCAGCTGGCCATGCCTAAGGCAGGCACTCCCCTCCTTCTCTGATAAGGAGGAAGGAGACCGGTGTATGAGCTGTACGCAGACAGGTCCCTGCACCCCTTGTAGTGTGGGAGCCCTGGGCGTAGGCTCAGCTTACCCGTGCCTAAGACTGGCTCTCCCCTCCGTGTCTGATAAGGAGGCGGGTGACTGGTGTATGACATTGTATGAAGATAGCTCTCTGCACCCCTTGAAATGTCATCGCCCTGGGCATAGGTTCAGCTGGGCCCTGCTTTGGACTGGCGTTTTCCTCCTTGTCTGATAAGGAGGCGGGAGACTGGTGTATGACCTGTATGAAGATAGCTCCCTGCACCCCTTGAAATGTCATCGCCTTGGGCATGGGTTCTGCTGGCCCATGCCTTGGACTGGCACTTTCCTCCTTGGCTGATAAGTTGAGGGAGGCTGGTGTATGACCTGTAAGAAGATAGCTTCCTGCACCCCTTGAAATGTTATCGCCCTGGGCATGGGTTCAGCTGGGCCCTGCCTTGGACTGGCACTTTCCTCCTTGTCTGATAAGGAGGCGGGAGTCTGGTGTAGGACCTGTAAGAAGATAGCTTCCTGCACCCCTTGAAATGTCATCGCACTGGGCATGGGTTCAGCTGGGCCCTGCCTTGGACTGGCACTTTCCTCCTTGTCTGATAAGGAGGCGGGAGTCTGGTGTAGGACCTGTAAGAAGATAGCTTCCTGCACCCCTTGAAATGTCATCGCACTGGGCATGGGTTCAGCTAGGCCCTGCCTTGGACTGGCACTTTCCTCCTTGTCTGATAAGTTGAGGGAGGCTGGTGGATGACCTTATGAAGATAGCTCCCTGCACGCCTTGTAGTTTGGGCACCCTGGATGTGAATCCACCTGCCCATGCCTAAGGCAGGCACTCCCCTCCTTCTCTGATAAGGAGGAAGGAGACCGGTGTATGAGCTGTACGCAGACAGGTCCCTGCACCCGTTGTAGTTTCAGCGCTGTGGGCTCATCTCACCCATGCCTAAGGCCAGCACTCCCCTTCATGTCTGATAAGGAGGCAGGAGACTGGTGTATGCCCTGTATGCAGACAGCTCCCTGCACTTATAGTGACGGTGCCCTGGGCATGGGCCCAGCTCACCCATGCCTAAGGCCGGCACTCCCCTCCTTGTCTGATAATCCTGGGCCAAAAACTAGTACATCTTTCTACTACAGTCTCTGCAGTCATCTGGTCCATTCTCCTCCCCCTGAGCCCGAAGACATGACAACCTTTATTACTCCTAGAAGCCTGCGCTCCCTCTGACGCCCCCAGGATGTCCCTAGTCTCAGCTGCATGAAAAATGGAATAAACAAGTCACTTCCCGATAACTTAATCCCAACTTTCAGAGGTTCCAGTAACACCACCCCAACATGTAGGAGTGATCTGACACCAAGAGACCACTCTCTGTGGGAAGCTGATCCTATCTTTGATGATGTGCTGGCCAGGCTTCTGACCTGCTGGCGCCCTCCAGAAGTTACACACCAATGTTTACATTAGAGTTATCACAGCTTTACGGTGGACTTAGATACATTTACAATTCTATTGTTTCTTGTGAGATATTGTCCACCTAGATTGCGTCCAAGAGGGCGTCCATGCATCCACTCCAACCTACCAGGCCGATGGCACAACCAGCAGGGATGACACGTTTAATGCTTTCTAAACAGAATCTCAACAATCAGAGGGTTTTATGAAGAACAGTCATCCAGACTCCTAACCGGGGTATATCATATCAACGTAAAGCGCAATGTGTGGCCAGAACCCTACGTCTACAGACAGTACTCAATGTGTAGAACGTACCCTACCTCTGAAGTCAGTACTCAATGTGTAGACCGTACCCTACCTCTGCAGTCAGTACTCAATGTGTAGACCGTACCCTACCTCTGCAGTCAGTACTCAATGTGTAGACCGTACCCAACCTCGGAAGTCAGTACTCAATGTGTAGACCGTACCCTACCTCTGCAGTCAGTACTCAATGTGTAGACCGTACCCTACCTCTGCGGTCAGTACTCAATGTGTAGACCATACCCTACCTCTGAAGTCAGTACTCAATGTGTAGACCGTACCCTACCTCTGCAGTCAGTACTCAATGTGTAGACCGTACCCTACCTCTTAAGTCAGTACTCAATGTGTAGACCGTACCCTACCTCTGAAGTCAGTACTCAATGTGTAGACCGTACCCTACCTCTGCAGTCAGTACTCAATGTGTAGACCGTACCCTACCTCTGAAGTCAGTACTCAATGTGTAGACCGTACTCAATGTGTAGACCGTACCCTACCTCTGCAGTCAGTACTCAATGTGTAGACCGTACCCTACCTCTGAAGTCAGTACTCAATGTGTAGATCGTACCCTACCTCTGCAGTCAGTACTCAATGTGTAGACCGTACCCTACCTCTGAAGTCAGTACTCAATGTGTAGACCGTACCCTACCTCTGAAGTCAGTACTCAATGTGTAGACCGTACCCTACCTCTGCAGTCAGTACTCAATGTGTAGACCGTACCCTACTTCTGAAGTCAGTACTCAATGTGTAGGCCGTACCCTACCTCTGAAGTCAGTACTCAATGTGTAGACCGTACCCTACCTCTGAAGTTAGTACTCAATGTGTAGACCGTACCCTACCTCTGAAGTTAGTACTCAATGTGTAGAACGTACCCTACCTCTGCAGTCAGTACTCAGTGTGTAGACCGTACCCTACCTCTGAAGTCAGTACTCAATGTGTAGACCGTACCCTACCTCTGCAGTCAGTACTCAATGTGTAGACCGTACCCTACCTCTGCAGTCAGTACTCAATGTGTAGACCGTACCCTACCTCTGAAGTCAGTACTCAATGTGTAGACCGTACCCTACCTCTGCAGTCAGTACTCAATGTGTAGACCATACCCTACTTCTGAAGTCAGTACTCAATGTGTAGGCCGTACCCTACCTCTGAAGTCAGTACTCAATGTGTAGACCGTACCCTACCTCTGAAGTTAGTACTCAATGTGTAGACCGTACCCTACCTCTGAAGTTAGTACTTAATGTGTAGACCATACCCTACCTCTGCAGTCAGTACTCAATGTGTAGACCGTACCCTACCTCTGAAGTCAGTACTCAATGTGTAGACCGTACCCTACCTCTGCAGTCAGTACTCAATGTGTAGACCGTACCCTACCTCTGCAGTCAGTACTTAAAGCGTGGCTACACTCCACCAATGCAGCCATTATTTAATGTGTGGACCTCCACCCTACCTTTGCAGTCGGTACTAAATGTGCTGAACACATCCTGCTTCTGTAGTCGGTACTCAAAGTGTGGCCAGCTCTCCATCCCCCTGTCATTATTTAATGTGTGGACTGCATCCTTCTTCTGCAGTCTTATTCAATGCGCGGACCGCACCCTGGTCCTGGTTTTAAGTGAGTGAGTGGCCTGCACCCTGTTCCAGATTTTAAGAGATTCTGTGCCCTGCAGAGTGTTTCTGGTTTTAAGTGAGTATGTAGCCTCCACCCTGGTCCTGGTTTTAAGTGAGTATGTAGCCAGCACCCTGGTCCTGATTTTAAGTGAATATGAAGCCAGCACCCTGGTCCTGGTTTTAAGTGAGTGTGTGTCCTGCACCCTGTTCCAGATTTTAAGAGAGTCTGTGGCCTGTAGCGTGTTCCCAGTTTTAAGTGAGTATGTAGCCTCCACCCTGTTCCTAGTTTTAAGTGAGTATATAGCCAGCACCCTGTTCCTGGCTTCCAGCACCCTTTTCCTGGTTTTAAGTGAGTGTGCAGCCAGCACGCTGTTCCTAGTTTTAAGTGAGTATGTAGCCAGAACCCTGTTCCTGGTTTTAAATGAGTATGTAGCCAGCACCCTGTTCCTGGTTTTAAGTGAGTGTGTGGCCAGCACCCTGTTCTTGGTTTTAGGCGTGTGTGACCAGCACTCTGTTCCTGGTTTTAAGTGAATATGTAGCCAGCACCCTGTTCCTGGTTTTAAGTGAGTATGTAGCCAGCACCCTGTTCCTGGTTTTAAGTGAGTGTGTGGCCAGCACCCTGTTCTTGGTTTTAGGCGTGTGTGACCAGCACTCTGTTCCTGGTTTTAAGTGAATATGTAGCCAGCCCCATGTTCCTGGTTTTAAGTTTGTGTGTGGTATTCTTCCTGTTCCTGGTTTTAAGTGAGCGTGTGACCTGCACCCTGTTTCAGATTTGAAGTCAGTGTGTGGCCTGCACCCTGTTCCTGGTTTTAAGTGAGTGTGTGGCCAGCACGATGTTCCTGGTTTTAAGTGAGTGTGTGTCCTGAATCCTGTTCTAGATTTTAAGTGAGTGTGTGGCCTGTAGCCTATTCCTGGTTTGAAGTGTGTGTGTGGCCTGCACTGTTTCTGATTTTAAGTCAGTGTGTGGCCGGTACCCTGATTCTGATTTTAAGGGAGTGTGCGGCATGCATCATGTTCCTGGTTTTAAGTGAGTGTGTGGCCAGTACCCTGATTCGGGTTTTAAGGGAGTGTGTGGCATGCATCATGTTCCTGGTTTTAAGTGAGTGTATGGCCAACACCCTGTTCCAAATTTAAATGAGTGTATGGCCTGCACTATATTCCAGATTTGTAGTGAGTGTTTATCCTGAACCCTGTTCCTGGTTTTAAGTGAGTGTATGGCCAGCTCCCTGTTCCTGGTTTTAAGTTTGTGTGTGGCATGCATCATGTTCCTGGTTTTAAGTGAGTGTATGGCCAACACCCTGTTCCAGATTTGAAGTCTGGCTGTGAACAGCCTGTGCTCCCACAGTTTGTTTCTGCAGCACAATTCCGATCCTAATAATAGTATCTAAATGTATAGCAAATTGTTTTTAGAAACAAAGTTCTAAAAAAAGCAGGGGACGAGATGACACAACCGCCCTTCAATACAGCTCTCACCTTCAGTGTCGACCCATCTCAGCGGCAGGTTGAAATTATTTATCACGTGGGCCCTGTTCTGGTCATGAAATGTTGTTTCGAAGACCCTCACACACCCCATTGGTATCCTGCTTCTTCCTACTATAAGACCCCGGTACAGGAAATGATCTTAAGTGCTCCCTGGGAGATGGTTGAGCCCATCCCTGTTTAGGGACCAGGATGAGACCCGATGATGAAGCAGGACACCAATAGGGTGTGAGAGGGTCTTCGAAACAACACTGAGTGATGTCCTGACTAGGACTGGGCGCCACTTTAGGAATAAATTCAACCTGCCGCTGAGATTGGTCAATCTGTGTAGGAAACTTGGGGAGAGCAGGACACTGACTGCCTCGTGTTTTGATTTTCCTCACCCTCTTGACAGGGTGTTTAGTATGGATATCCTCTAACTGTGGGTCAGATTTCAAGCTACAACTTAGGCAAGTGCTCTGACACTTAAATAAGGCGCCACTTCATTTATTTCACTTGTCCTCACATATCACACCAGTTAGGGCTGGCTGAGGTTGCAAACACTTTTAGGCTATAAAAGGACACAGATCACTTATTTAAATCATGTGCCTTTGGCTAGGTTCACCCTATAGAAATACCATATGCATATATACATATATGCAGTATAATTAAACATACCTTTTTGTTTTGAAGGTGGTGTGTCGCAGAGCCAGTGTCCTCCAGTGGAAGTATCTGCCTGGGGTCCCAGCGGATACCCGGCGAGGGCTCCTAGCAGATAGCGCAGGGGCCAGTGGCAGCCCACCCTACCGTAGGCACATCTTCCTGGTAGACACCTCCGCAGACTTGGAAGCCCACATGGCTGTGAGCCAGCAGCCGCCTTCTCTGCCACTGCAGGGTCTTGAGGCCATTCATGCTGCGGCTGTATTTATGTATTGCAGGCAGAGCTGAGGCTGTACCGAGCCTGTGAGGGCTTCATGTCCTCTGGGGAAACCAACCACGCATCTTCAATTAACGCTGAGAAGATTCACAAAGATTAATAATCCTATCCCCTGGCACCATTAACATTTAGTCCCAGCACATCAGAAATGTTTTCTGTTGTGATATCTGAAACAAAGATTTTGTGATGCCTGAGATTTACTCATAGGTGTAAAACTGATTCGAGTCTCCTTGAACTACAATCTTTACACCACTACAGCATCCAGAAATGTGCACTTTCAATCAGTGAAATAGCAAGGGGGTCATGGACCCCGAAGTAAGCAAGCATAATGGATCCCAGATCCACTGGTGTGATAGTAAAATGCTGCCATAATTTGAGAGCATCTGACCCTGAAAAATCCCGGTGCCACTGCACCTGCTTCATAATTGATTGCTAAGCCACTGCTTTCATTATCCACTCACCATTCATCTTTCTCACAGTCCTTACAAGGTCAAATAGGTGCTCAACCAAGACAGTGGAGAAGTGTGGCTCAATGACTAGAGCGGCAGACCCTGATGCAGAGGTCTAGCCCGGGACCAGGGTTCAATTCCCCACCTCGGCGGGTCTTGGGCTCAAACATTCCACGGACCTGATAATTCTCGCCTCGGTGCCTATTCCAATCATGGAGTCCCACTCTGCAACTCTGGGCAATAGCTTGCTTAATCTCCACAACGGCCCCCACAACGCTAAGGATGCCTGGCCTCCACCTTGGGGGTGCCCAGGAGTGGACGCCTCACAGGGAAAGCCAGGATGGGTATCACAGCGGTATTTGTACAAGCGCCTTGAGACCCTTGCGGGTGAGTAGTGCGCTATACAAGTATCAATTTACATTACATAACTCAATATATCATCATTGGGAAGACAGCTCTTCCCTTGCCCTCTCAATGGATGTTTCCTCCCTTTCTAGTCCTTGGCCCCGGCCTCGGCCTCGTCTACAATAAAGTTTGTGGCGCCAGGTACCCCTTGAGTAGACCTGAGCTACACAAAGCATTTTATTTTTAATTTCTGTCTTACCATCTCATGTGGCATCTATGCCTTATTTGGTCTTTCGACCCCTCTCATGCTGTGCGGGAGCTGCAGTCAGCCCCATTCATTTGATCTAGCTGGGTTTGGGGGTGTTGCTCCAGAGTACCCAACTTTAGTGGGCTCCAGCTCAGATTTTTACTCCTTAGGCTACCCTGGAACATAAGCGAGGCCCTTGACCAGCACAAACTGGCCACACGCTAAGACGCCAGTCTCTTGTGATGCGGTCAAACGCATTGGGTTGTCGGGCAGTACTAACGAACAGGAAGTCCCGGTAGTATCAGGAAGTATGAACAGTACCCACGGCAAGTCTGCTGAGAACTGCAGCAAGACCTACTGTTGTAGAGGAGAGGGAAGAGGAGGTCAAGACCTTTCCAGGACAGATTGTCAGGTGGCGATTGATGCTGCGGTCGCTGGGGTACTTGGGGCCACTGAACCTTCTCAACATGAAACAAGACAAGTATGTGCGAGAGGCATGGCTGATGGAGGCCTTAGCACATGTTGTCTCAGAACTGGAGTCTTGCTACAGTTGGGCACAATTGTGCCAGGTGATGCATCACTCACAGTAGCCTATTAGCAGTCACCTTTCCTCATATTTCATGATCTAGATTTAGCAGTGAAAGTGGTGTTAGAGGTAGCCAAGAGTGGTTCCGGTCTCACTAGTCCCATGTGCTGCAGTGTTGAGAGCAGTATCCCTGATATATACCCTTCAGAGTGTAGTTTAGTGGTAGCTTTTCACTCTCTTTAGGAATGTGGCGTAAGCTTCGTTTTTAATTACCAGATGTGTGTACAACTCAGGGGCTGGGACGGTGCTAGTCTCAAGATGTTTAAGAGCACCCTAAAGTGCTATGTGTTCTCCCAGGAGAACATCTCACACCTCTTCAAAAGTTGTGATGCATTCACCTCACATCATAACCTTGAAGAACTCCCATTCATGTGCATTTTTTGCAACAGAGCCTTTATTTTCCCAGAAATGGTGTTTTATGGCTTGTGCAATAGACCCAATAAAGGCTCTGTCTAGCAATGGGCCTGCCTATAATCACCATAATGGTACCTGGGTGGTCGGTCTGCCCCACAGTGTGATCATAAAGTGAGGGTTATGAGAATATTTTTCATACATATTTTGCATCTGAAACTGAGCCCACTCTACCCGCTCACAGTAGAAATATGGTAGAATTGTATCAAATTGTGTACACAGTTTGCTCACTGCTGAGCAGGAACCGTCAGTCATGTCAGGTTGTTTTGCCTGCATTACCTGGCTCATCCCCTCCCCTGACTGTCCTTCCTGCATTTCCTGTACATTCAATGCGCCAGAGGCCGCGGGTAAAGGGGGGGAAAGGACCTTCCACAAGCCCACTCTGTTTACAGTTGAAATCATCTCCCATCATCACCAGCAGGTTCTCTACCGATGTTTTCAGACTCTCATAACATCCTTCTGCATCGGTTGTCATCTGCCCATCTCGGGTGGAGCCCCTGGTTTTACCCAGATCAGAACCCACTGTGCCGAGGGGGAAAGAGTCGAGCAGAACCCAACCCTTAACATCTGGTGTAGTTTATTGCTTCCATCTTGGAGAGCTGAGCTTCTTGTAGAAATACCACTTTTGGATTCATATTACGAGTCATAACTTGTATCGGGTTTGAGCTGCCATTTTGTATCCATGGTTCAGTCCCCGCTTGTGAGCTGTCTATGCTAGCTTTCACTAGTCTGAGATAGTTTCAGATCCATATGGAAGTGAATGGAGTTAACATTATGCATCTGTGATGGTGAAAAGCTCCTTCTATCAGGACAGAGGTTGCAAAGCCCTTGGCCCTCAAACTATCCAACCCAAGATGAGTCAGCTCGAGCTTCATGCGTGTGGCATCGCAGAGTGGTCAGCTCGAGCTTCATGCGTGTGGTATCGCAGAGTGGTCAGCTCGAGCTTCATGAGTGTGGCATCGCAGAGTGGTGAGCTCGAGCTTCATGCGTGTGGCATCGCAGAGTGGTCAGCTCGAGCTTCATGCGTGTGGCATCGCAGAGTGGTCAGCTCGAGCTTCATGCGTGTGGCATCGCAGAGTGGTCAGCTCGAGCTTCATGAGTGTGGCTTCATGCGTGTGGCATCGCAGAGTGGTCAGCTCGAGCTTCATGAGTGTGGCTTCATGCGTGTGGCATCGCAGAGTGGTCAGCTCGAGCTTCATGAGTGTGGCATCACAGAGTGGTCAGCTCGAGCTTCATGCGTGTGGTATCGCAGAGTGGTCAGCTCGAGCTTCATGCGTGTGGCATCACAGAGTGGTCAGCTCGAGCTTCATGAGTGTGGCTTCATGCGTGTGGCATCGCAGAGTGGTCAGCTCGAGCTTCATGCGTGTGGCATCACAGAGTGGTCAGCTCGAGCTTCATGAGTGTGGCTTCATGCGTGTGGCATCGCAGAGTGGTCAGCTCGAGCTTCATGCGTGTGGCATCACAGAGTGGTCAGCTCGAGCTTCATGCGTGTGGCATCGCAGAGTGGTCAGCTCGAGCTTCATGCGTGTGGCATCGCAGAGTGGTCAGCTCGAGCTTCATGAGTGTGGCATCGCAGAGTGGTCAGCTCGAGCTTCATGCGTGTGGCATCACAGAGTGGTCAGCTTGAGCTTCATGCGTATGGCATCGCAGAGTAGTCAGCTCAAGCTTCATGCGTGTGGCATCACAGAGTGGTCAGCTCGAGCTTCATGCGTGTGGCATCGCAGAGTGGTCAGCTCGAGCTTCATGCGTGTGGCATCACAGAGTGGTCAGCTCGAGCTTCATGCGTGTGGCATCACAGAGTGGTCAGCTCGAGCTTCATGCGTGTGGCATCGCAGAGTGGTCAGCTCGAGCTTCATGCGTGTGGCATCACAGAGTGGTTCTAATGCCACATCTATAGGGCAGGGACTCATCATAGCAGTCTTCGAAGATAGTTTGGGGGTCGCCATCTGTAGTGCACATGCTGTAAAAACTATTGTGTGGAAGGAGAGGAATGTCCAAGGACAGGACTGCTGTCCCATTTCTGGACCTCAAGGTACCTTGTAATGCTTCAATCCTTTCAAGCAGGCCCAGTCACAGCATGCCCGCAGACCAAATTGTTCCCATTTCCCTAAATATACTACTGATGCCGGTATCAGTTCCGCATTCAGATGGTACAGTTCAAGGATGGTGCTGTGGGCACACTGTACCCCTAAAATCCTACACCTGAAAAGCACGCCCAACAGCTGGGTGGATCAGGGGCGGTAGTAACCTCAATTTCATGAGGCAACGCGTCCCAGAGACGAGGTACACAACCGCATATCAAAATACAGTCAATTAAGAAAAGACTGACCATAGGAGTGAGTTCTAAAGTGGAATTTATAAAAATCAGGAAGGTCTATTACAAACCTTTTAAAGGTACAATATAGAGTAAAGGAATGCAGACATGTTTGAGTTACATAGAATTCAGGTGCCATACAGGCCTTCGATTCAGAATTATGCAGAATAGAGGGACATCAGTGACATGCTTAGTCCCAAATGTGCAGAAAAATCTGTCATAAATGTGGCAGCATCCCTAGAGGAAACCCAAAAGTTCTGCCTCACCAGCAAATTTCTCCATAGCAGAGTGTGAAAACTACAAAGTCACTGAGGTGTGAGGAGCAAACAAAGACATTTTCAAGAAATCAGATTACAGATTTTAAAATGGTTGTCCAGCCCTAGCAGCTAAGCTCTAACCCACCACATGAATATTGATTCGGACCCTCTGACCTGATGTCACCGGGAGATGGCAGGAAGAACGAGTTACATGAACAATATGGACCATAGAGAATGAATGTAATACTGAACGCAAGGGAAGATCCTAGGAACAATGTTAGAACAGTGGGTCCGTGCTAGAGGGTTTCTTGGAGACTTTTGTTATTAAGAAATATAAAGAAATCCATATTTTGCTTGACTACATTCAGCAGAAACATAAATAAACCATGACTAGGATGGAGCATCCATTTAAATAAAGGTGGTATCCAGACCTACTTGAGGCCTATTACGCAGAAGCCACAAATATTTTAAGGGGTCATAACAAATTAATTTCAATAGCAGTAGTATTGAATGTAAATTAATATTTTGCACACTGTTAATAATGCCTGTTTTTATTACTGCCCAAAAGCTCCCTCAGTGCCATTCAGGTGACTAAGACTGCCACAACTGGGGTTACGCGGGTCTCATCCTCAGGATACCTGTCGAGTCATCTGTGACTTCTTCTCTAGCCTTCTGTACCGTCGGTAGATTTTAAAGAGGAGTCCGCGTCCCTTAGCTGCTGGACGCTGTAGCATCCTCCCCAGCCTTGGACATGTAAATGATTACGGACACACGGAGATCGGTTTTACATGTTTTCAATCCTCAGCGTATAACTGTGAATTCAACATTCTAAATCATGAATTCTATCAACCACACTCAAACACTTATGTCACTGTTCTAAGGAGTCCGTCAGGAACCAAAAGGGTCCTGTCATCTCGATCTCACAAGGCACAACAGATGCCACCACAGCAGCAGGTGGACTTGGATTGTAGAGGGTCTCCAAGGTTGCCTGGTTGGGGCGGCCGACTCCAGCCCTCATCATTCCAGCCATTCCCACACCACTGCTCTATCCGTGAAGAACATTGGTGATTCGTTGGTTATCACCTTCCAGTCTTGCAGGGAAAACCAACAAGCATTGATTGTAATGCCCTTAAGTTTTCTCTTCACCTCAAGGAGAGATTTATGTTGTTGCACTGCTGTTGTAAAGTCCAGAAACATTATTACTTTGGCCATCTCTGTTACAGCAATGACAGACTCCAGAAACACTTGGACATCAGGACCCTCCGATCAATGAGGTACGCTAAGGTGGCTTCTCTGGGCACTCTTCTAACAGTCCTTGGCTGTGAATTAGTGATAATGGGCTCTCTCTCTTACATCTCTGAAACATGTTCCTGGCATTCTCTCCCCTAGGGGGAGGGAGGGTTCTGTTGGATTACTCTGTCCAAGAGCTTGCGTTGGTCTTCTCACAAGAGGCCCATTTCCGTTTATCTTTGACTCTAGCCCTGTGCACGACTCCTGTGATGCAACCCTTCTTGGGACCCACTTATTTTGTGAGTGTGAACCACACATGCGTTGAGGCATGGCGGGAAACTGAGAGTGACACGTGCTAAGTTGGTCAGCCTTGGTGCAACTTCTCAGCTGTGAAGGTTGCAAAAGCCATATATCTGCAGTAATTAAAGGTGGGGAGTGTTGGTGGCCCACCGGCAATGTTCCTCAGCTGCTCTCCCTACCTGCTGTAAGTAGTTTCCTGGTTCTTTGTGTTATTTTGATTTTAATGTTGATGGCACTTTGAGGAATCCTGTGTGAGGAGGGAGGAAGTAGGACACACTAATATCAAGAAACAGTGTTAGCACAAGAATCGCCACAAAATCACAAGAGAAAGGAGATCACAAGCGGCCTTTGAAGAGGATGGCCTTCAGCTCTCACAGGTAACACTGGGGCTACTCCAGGGGAGTCTTATGATATGTTTAGTAGGTATGTGTGTGCGGAGGGGTCTGGTACTCCAGAGGCTTCTGGGCAGCTGCTGAAACAAAGGGTGTAGCAAATGCACTGAGCCTAAGACTGATGCAATCAGATCATCAAGGATCAGTCTCTCAGCTGTCACTCAAACCAAGTGACTCCAAATTCTTTTATTAGAATCTGATCAAAAAAGCTAGCACCATAACCCAAATCTGGCAATTGACAACTTACTTCCTGCATCGTGGCTGGATCCGAGCCACAGGAAGTTGTGACTCTTTCTGAAACCCACCATCAGAAATGAAGAGGCTTGCTAGTCAGATGTGATGATGGATGAAATGATATTATTCTTGCATACTCGGTGAAATTGGGAAACTTCAGCCTTTGCAAAGTTGTCCAAAGATCCCCATCTCTGGCTGATTTGCATCTTGTAGTGGAAGCTCCAGCCTGCCCCCCCACCTCATTCATTTCCTGCTCCATGAAGCCCCAGCGGCTGGTTATTGTGTAGGGGTTGGTTGTCTAGGAGCAGTTGTACTATATTTATAAAATAAAATCACTGAAAAAACATTAAAGACATTTCATTTTATTGCCCGGTTCCATGCGTTCCTCTCACGTTTCCCAATGGTATTCCCATCGGCCAAGCTCGTGTCCATAGGGTGCTCTCCTTCGCATGCGCGGTGGTTTGGCCACAGTTTAGCCTGGATCCTCCAGACCAACCTTTCGGTTGTCAGCCCTGCTGGATTCTTCCCTTTCTCTGATCCTGTTTTTCCTGGGGAGTCATTTATAGGAGGCAAGACTTGTTGGCTTGTAGGAGAAAGGTGCTTTCCAGCATAATATTAATATTCGTAATTTGCTGGGTCTGGACTCATGCCCTGGCAGCCATTCAGTGGTCAGCATTCTTCCCAACAGGCCAACACCACTTTCATCCGGGGCTCAAAATTGAGGGAATTCTGAACCACATTTTAGAGTGCAACATTGCCAAGGGTTCCTTATTAACTTGACTTGTTAACTAGAGAATTCCAATAGAAGCCCACGTTCTGGTGTGAAGGACCACAAACCTGGGCTTCTCTGTGGCATATTATCAAGCTCCTTATCGCCGCTTTAGCGGCAGTTTCCTGCTGCTAAAGCTGCGATAGTGTCATCGCCGTTCTTGATAATATGGCCCTTTGTATTTAAAAATATCACCTCTTAACCAAGGCGCACCTGCTCCCATCAATTGCTGGGATCACTTCTTGCACCTTTTTCTTTTTGAGATCTGAGCTACTGCCTTGTTCTAAGCAGCCGAGACCCTCGCCATCTGGGACAAGGTCAACGAACAACATCTTACATCCCAATTTGCTTCTTCTAAACCAATATATGTGGGCGACACAGCAGAAGATCTGAACAAAACTAATCAATAGCTATTAGCAGCCATCAATCAATTTACTTCTTTGAGAACTAAATTCTCTGCATGTGGTTTTCAGCCGTTTTTCTGGCAGAAAAAGAAATTTGAAAAGATTCAAAAGAATTTGGAGAAGAAAGTATAATTCAGTAGGCAAATTGCTTCTTGCTCCCAGGGCTTGTAGTCAGGTGTGAGAACATTCACTTGAAATGTCAGGTTTGGCAGGTCAATCTTAACATATCGTGTTACCCCAGCTTTCTGCCTCTGTGGCTGGTTCCGCCGCAGCAGAGTTTACTTATAACACCCTGGTAGAATCAGCACGGCCCACACTTACTCGCTGCTCTGGATCTGCAACAGGCCCTTGTCCACCTCACATTTTAGTTACAGTAATGCCTCAAGTCCATACAATATTGAATGATTCATTCAATCCAGCTCTCATTCCAGCAGCGGGTCCAGAAACTCTAGAGCATCACCAGGTAGATCCTTTATTACAAAGGCGACTGCTGGTCCTACCAGTGCGGCTAAACACAGGCCCATAGCGCTACTCACACAGGCCCATAGCGCTACTCCCTCATGCAGGAGTAAATGGTAAATGTCCAGCTTTCTCATTAACTAGGTGCACATGATCTGCCCTACAGCACACAGTCTGGCTTCAGAACAAGGTATGGAGAGACTCAGCACTAATGGAGGGTCTGAATCTATTAAAATGAGTAGACCGGAGTCAATCTGCCTCCTTGGTGTTGCTTGACCTGTCAGCAGTGTTGGCCACGTGTCTCTTGTACTTTACCGGAGCGGTTACACAGTACAGGAGTATGCAGCCTGGCTTGGCGTTGGCTTCAGTCTTCTATGTGACAGATGCCAGATGGATTATTTCCCCTCTTTTTCCTCTTCCGCTAGGATATTGAGACATGGTGTCCTGCAGGGCTCTTCTTGGAGCCCTATGTTCTGTAATGTCTATATGGCCGCTCTTGCAGCTATCACCCAGTCATGCATTAAGGTGTTGTCATGTGCCATGGACACACAGCTCATGTTCTCACTCCAAAAATCTACTGATTAATTACAAGAAGCCTTCACAGCTTGCCTGATCAGAGTCATGGACTGGGTGAAGAAGCTAAATTTGGACGAAAGGGAAATCGTGTTCTTCATTCGCATAGTCAACATGGTCTTCTGCTGGGTTGACGAATGAACTTAAAGAAGCGGAAGTTACATTTGATGACATTCTCTCTTTTTGCTGGCTTCTACTTGTTTCTCTCTCCTACGTTCCTTAAAAAAACCTAAAGTTGTTCCAGACCCAGGTGTTCCAAGTCTGGGCGTACAACACAGACTTGGAACATTTTGGGTCTTTACCTTAATTATCTTTCTCCTGCTCCAAGGACCGACTGCTTTCGAGTGAGCTCAGCCTTACTCCTGCCCACCTGCCTCATCCTTCTTGGCCTCTGGGGGCTCTTTGATGCCTGGTGACACCCCAGAGAGGGACATCTAAGAAAAGTCCTGACTGCTGTGGTCTGGCCACCAGCTGCTAAAATCAAGGGTTATCTCAAAATACATCCTTTTGTTCAATGTAAAACCTGTTACCTGCTGAGGGCAGTCGCTTCTCACCAGTGTTGTCAGACCTCAGACGTTCACGGGCTCGACATCCATAAATTTGGTGATGTCTTGGTTTTTTGGCACCAAAACTGTTGGGATGCTGAGGAAATGTTGCCTGAATACTTCATCTGTTTATTAAGATTCTTTCTTAGCCCTGTGGAGAAGGATGATTCTGAGCTGTACATTGATGACTTTATTGGCACGGCTGACCTAATGGGAGAAAATGATCACACCACTCCACCTGCTTTTTGTGCAAAAAGCCAAATTATAACAACTGAGCCACACAAGCTACGCCGTCAACTGGGTTAACAAAATATACTGTTAATATTGAAAAGTCGAAGTCAACGTGAATAATGATACATTCATGAGTAAGAACAAAATCGTATCTCTATCATCCAAATTCCCCCATCATGAACTCTCCATCAAACCCGCCTCAGAAATACTTGGTCAGGCAAACTCTGAGACCGAGACCTAAGGTTACTGACTGACAGGCCACAGGTGGAGTGGCACATACCCGGCAGACAAATGCGTGAACAGGAAACTTATATCAATTCGACAAAAACAAGCAGCGACACCACAATGGTACAGGGAGACTAGCCCCAATAAAACACATGGCTGGAGGGGTGCGTGTGTTCCCAAAACACCATAAAGTCAGATGCCACATAAAGTTAGGAACACACAGCCAATCAGGACACAGCACACACAGTGCAGGCAGTGGTCAGGCAGACCTCATGCTGGACATCTGGACACGTTGTCCACTGGCCTTCATTGTGTCCACCTGCATATGTTTTCAGGGGCCTTATTTATGACTCCAAAGACAACGGGCTACTTTTTTTACCTAAAAAGAATAGCTGAAGTTGTTTTATGATGCCCAAAGAAATGTATAAAACCACCGCTCAAATCAATTGTACTTTGAGACAGTCCTCAGACCCCCTTTCTGTAACTGTTCTGCCAGATGAAATGTTGGATTAAACCAACAGCTCCTGTTTTGCAAAACACACCTTGTCTATTGTTTTCTCAAGGTAAATTCATATTCAAGCAACATTTTGGCGGACAGTCAGGAGCTGATTGATACCTCGGATCCGACTGCAGCTGAAAGAAGGGGACCCACCCGGATGGATTCACATTTGCAAAATAAGGAGGGTAAGCAGATACCGCAATTGATTGGAAGTTTTGCTGAATCTGCAAGAAGAGGTCTGTCCTGGAGCGGCCACCATAAAGGGTTAGAGACTACATGAGTGCCTTAGTCCCAGCATTTGGCGTATGGCAAACAAGGAAAAAGCGCAAAAATGTATCCTGAGCACCCTGCCTCTGACAGAAATCTGGCATGTTACCTATTTTATGTGTCTGAACTGAGTAGTCGCAAGGCAGCCTTGGAGGTATTCCGTAGAGGTCACCTTTTGTCGATAGTCAGCGCGTTAGGAAAAGTGAATATTGTTGGTGAGCTTGTCTTCTGGGTGTGATACACGGTTGGGGCCTCACTGTGTACACCCCTGGGCGTGACACAGATTGGATGTATGGGCCCTGGGTGTGATATAGGGCCAGCACGGCAATCTATTTTTCAGTGTAAAGGATTTTCTCAGTGCCGCCAGTTTCATAAAACTGTAGGTAACTGAAAGAAGTGAAAGGAGTTCGCTTGTACTGCTGGCTGTGACACAGATGGTACGCTTGGCCCCTGGGTGTGATACAGGGTGTGATTTGGACATTAGGGTAAAATATTTTGATCGGGGAGATTAGGTGTAACTTGTGTTTGGCCAAGAGGGGCCTGTGGTTGTCGAGATATTATTCCTGTTTCTCTGCATAAATTATCATCTTTGTCCCGGAGCTGAGACTGACAGACTATCAGGCTCACTTAGTTCTGTGTACCTTAGAGGCCTTTCCCTGGTCATAGCATAGCGCGTGCTACGAGTGAGCTAAGGTATTTTTGACAAAGTCATTTTTTTTTTCTCTGTAAGTTTTCTCTTTATTATAGTTTGAAATTGATGCAAAGTATATTTGATGTTGTGGTGCTGGTGGTGCAGATCGGAGCTTCAGAATCCCCTCTACTTCCACGGACGGAATGATCTCACAGTCACACGCGCACACACACATCACACGCTGGTGGGGCCCATAACACCAACATTCGCTTCTAAACCAAACTATCCGTGCCTGCAAAGGGGAAAATAGAACACAGAACACCCTGCTTGATGTCTCCTAACCAATCTGCATTTCTCTAAGGAAAGAACCACTTTCTTAAGAATCCCCCTGACAGTTCCTCCCTCAGATAGGTCAACTGGACCTTGATTAGTTGCTTAGGTTTGACAATTAAACACTCTAAAATATTCAAATAAATCATTGACTAAAATAATCACCCGACACATTTATTAAACATTAATTTCTCTTTATCTAAAGTTATTTGCAGGTTAAAACTTAGCAAATTGCAGCCTCATCTTTCATATTTACCTATTCTGGCTATTAGTCGTTTTCTATGTCAGAACGAGTCCTCAGGAGATCAGTCAGAGTCTCTGGCTTATTCAAAGGCGTCACCGTCCTCTCTGTCAGCATCGGGACCACGGGTCAAAGGTTCTGGAAAGGATTGGCGCTTACCTCTCTAAGCTACCTTTATTTATACTGAAAATTACAATATTAAAGTTACATTTCGAAGTTCTCTCGTTTCTGATTGGTTCTCACAAATTAATGTCCGGATTCTTCTGCAACATTAGCTTCCTTTCCCAGATGGATTTTTAGGCAAAATACTAGATTGTCTTTGAGAATTTGTTTCCAAAAATGTTTCAATCCAAAGGAATACGACCCCATAAAATGTTGCAGTAAAATAGCACAAGTCCGGTTTGCCATCTTTCGAAGTTCATATCGCAGTCAATTTTGCACGTTTCAGGGTCGCTTTGGCTCTCGTCCCAAACTGTCACCATGACATTGCATCCGAGTTCACGGAGGGGACAGGGCTGCAGACCGTGCAGAACGCTTTTCTCTGCAGAATCATCTACTCGAGTTCAGGCTGCGGTTGGTGGCCATTTTATGGCAGGCCACAATGGTCAACTTAATGCAAAAAGAGCACAAAACGTGATGAATACATGGAAATAATTAAAACAGTGTTATTCCCCAACTAATACCCATATGTGTATGCATTTATCTAGCCATATGCGACATTTAAAGCCATTAGTGCATGTTTATGTAAGCACAAATTACTAAAACACCACTAAACAACATATATTTGTTTAATAAACAACACGCATTTAGTTCACGTATTAATCTAGCCATGCAGATGCATTCCCACGTGTATTCCGTCTGTTAATAAGGTTGATTATTCAAAACCACGTCACACCATTATTTATTATAATTATTTATTAATTATTTTAATAAAACATACAAAAATGGAACAGGGTTTTCGATTTAGACTATTTTACCTGCTCCTGCAATCCCCCCTTTGGTGATATTATCACCAAATAATACCCAAATTTCAAATTTTTCCCACTTTTACGAAAGTTTAGATGTCTTTTTGCTCAGATTTATAATTTTGTTTCTCGTTCATCTTCTCTTTTTGCTTCTTTATATATACTTTCTCTTAATTCTTCTAATTCTATTTCTTGTATTTCTCTTTCATTTTTCTTTACTCTTCTTTTAACAATTTCTCGTTTTGTTTCTTCTATACCTACAACACATACATCCTAGTTTAAGAATTAATAATGCTACAATCACACATGTTAATGGAAATAATATTTTACCAAAAATGGTACTACCTATTTTAGCTATGAAATTCTTAATAGCAATCATTTTGTTAGCCATTCTAGTCCAAATAGTTTCAGCTTCCAGTGGTACTAATTCCTCATGCAAATCAGTAATATTTTTGATATAGATCTCTAGATCTTTGCTTTCGTCAGGAATGTAAGTGCAACAATGTTGAACTTTCAGCATTCCACAGACTCCACCCTCTTTTGCCAATAAGATATCAAGGGCAAGTCGATTTTGCATCGCCATAGCACGAATGGCAACCATTTCAGTATCTATTGCTATAAAGCCTCCTGCTGTGTTTGTGGATAAACGATCCACAACTGTTGACAATTTCCGAATGTTAAAGGCATTCACAGTTATTCCCACTGCTGGTATCAGAGCTCCAAATATATCACCTACAATTTCTGTCCATGTTTCTCTTCTACCACGTGTTAGTATATTAGTGTCTTCAGTGTTATCTACTCTATCCATGTGAAAGATGTTTGGAAAGACCAGGCCAACATAGCATGTGCCATCCCAATGGTCAGGCAACCTGTAATAAGCCTTGTTCCCACAAATATAATACACTCCAGGGAAAACTGGATCTTCTCCTCCTCTAAATCCCCAACCGGTTGCAATAAAGTATGTATCATGGCACTCACTAGTCCCTATAAAATAAGTATCATATTGGGATTTCCTTCTTGTGATACATAGTTTGCCCTTCTGTGATGCATCTATGGCCAAAGTTGGACTGGCTCCATTCTTCAGTTCTTTCTCTTTTTCTACATTCCATAATGGGTCTTTTACTCTTTTCCCATCAGGATTCTTGTGCATCCCTAATCTTCTTTCCTCAACCATGTCTAAGAATGTTTTCTCTTCTCCTTTCAAACTGCAAGTTAAATTGTTTCTGTATATGTATTCTAGTGTTAATTCTTTAGTTTCTATAAAAATCTCACCTAAAATGTTAGCTTCCTTAGCAGGATTCAGTTCTTTATTTATTGGCGATTGCCCTAAAACATTATCTACGTTAGATAAACTATAGTTTAATTTCCCTAATTGATAAAATATACTAAGTAACACACTACATGAAATTCCATACGTAGCTGGAAGGTGATGATAAATCACACCTTCTGAAACAGAGGCAGGTAATTGCATGCAGACGTAGCAATCCCTTACATCCATTGTCTTTACGTATTCGTACAACAATTTTGAAAACACATTGCTAGAAAAATCATTAATAGACCTATCCTTATGTACATGTATGTTACTCGCACTAGTTGGAACTATTTTCTGGAAAGTTTTCCCTATGTTAGTCGTGTTCTCAGTGTGTCCACTGTCCACCTAAAGTGTCTATAGTGACTTTGAAAGAAATTAGTAGAGCTAGCACGCTCCACAAAAGCATCAATAAGCCTGTACAACAGCAGCACATCTTGCACCACCTTTTCATGAAGGTACATCTACTTTGGTTATTCTCTGTGGTAGCCATCTGGTCAATCTGACCGTGTCTTTTGACTTAGCCTCTTCTACTCCACTACTGTATTTCTAGGGCAGCAAGTACCCCACAGGTTATTAAAGTCTGTTAGTTTTCTACTTTACTTTTTCACTTTCTTTTCCAAATGATTTCTTTGGATTACTCAATCTGGTTTCTTGCCACTTTTCACTTCTTCATCATCATCATCAAACTGTAGTAGATCCTGCACTTCCACCTCTTCTCCAATATCGGACAAGATGACTCTCAGGATTCCCACTGCTTCTTCTTCCTCAACCACTTTTAGCAAAGTCTCCTCTGGACTTTCTTGACTGTCTGCCTCTTCTCCTTTTTCAGGCAGTGCCACATATGTCCATTCCGGTGACTTATACTTCTGGTTGGGTTTTCTGATTCTATTATCTTCTTCAGATTTCTTTATTTCTTCTCCTTTGGCTTGGTTCTGACTTGACACTTCGTTCACTTGTTCAGCCTTTGATGGATCAGCTCGTACCAATCGATATCTCAGTCTCTTTATTTTGTTGGGCCAAAGGTCTCCTTTAGCATTTCTTTTTGATTTTCCTTCTTTAAGGTTTTTCTCCTTGATCCAAGTTCTCTTTCTCAGAACTCGACCTTCAGGTGACTCATCCCCACTTTCATCAGACTCTGTTTCGATTGCCTTTTCTTCGCCCACAATTTCTTTCTCATCAGTAGTTTTCTTTTCGTCAACTGTTTCTTTTTCAACAACAGTTCCTGTTTCAGCAACAGTCTCTTTTTCAACAACAGCTTCTTTCTCACCAACAGTCTCTTTTCTCACCTCCTGAGATTTCCCTACTTCTATCCCTCCTCGGGTCTCCGGCACGCAATCTTCTTTCTGACTACTTGTCCCTTCACCTAGCTCAGTGTTGATGATCCCTACACCTCCTCGGGGGGTTTCCGCAAAAATCTGTCCCTCTCTTTCTATTTCTGTCCCTTCTTCATCTACCACAACTATCTCAGGTGAGACTTCTCCAGTTTCTCTATTGGTTTTAAAGGTTACTTCTGGTTTGAGGTGTTTCTCTTTTCTTTCTTTCTTTCTTTCTGTGTTCACTACTGAGAGTTGGGCTTTCAGGCACTTTTTCAGAATCTGGTCTTGTCTCTGGAGCCTGTAAGGTTCTTTTCAAAATTCCTTCCTGTGGGGTTAATGCCTGTCGTGACACACTCTCCCCCCTTTCAGGATTTTTCCTTCCTCTTACAGTTTCTTCTTCTGGATCGTCACTTGAGTCTGATTCATCAAAATACTCTCTTCCGGTTCCGTCACCTGGATTTGGAACTCTCAAGGTGTGACTTGCATGTATCCAGTTCTTTACTCCAGCACACTTCACAGCAGTTGTTGTGATCAGGACGACTTGCCTTGTCTTCCCCACCTCGGGACCAAGCAATTTCTTCTTCTGTGCACCTTTATTCTTACCCAGTCTCCTGGGCTCAAATCATGGGCTGGTTTCTTTTCAAGGGTGGTGGCGTCTTCTCCAATCTGGTGAAACACAGAATGGACTGCGTCAGCCAGGCCTTTACAGTAACCCAAAATCATGTCATCAGTTATTGTCATCAGCTTGTTGACAGGTACAAATGCATGCCTCATGGCACGTCCCATGATTATTTCGTGCGGACTCAAACCTGTTGTTCTGTCTGGAGTAGACCTTATCGTCATCAAGACTAGAGGCAAGACATCAGGCCATTTCATTCCTGTGGCTAAACACATTTTAGCAATTTGGTTCTTGATGGTACCATTCATTTGTTCAACCACACCAGAAGCCTCTGGTCGGTAGGCACAATGTAGCTTCTGCTGTATACTCAATGCTTCACAAATCAAACTCATGAGCTCATTGTAGAAGTGCCCCCCTCTGTCTGATTCAATGGTCACTGGGAACCCGTACCTTGGGATGAATTATCTCAACAATAGCTTAGCTACTGTTACCCCATCATTTCTTCTAGTTGGGTAAGCTTCCACCCACCTGGAAAACAGACAAACTACCACCAGGACATACCTCAACATGTTGACTTGGGGCATTTCAATGAAATCTATTTGCATTCTGGTGAAGGGTCCTCCCTCCCTGCCTATTGTACCTAGGCTCACTACTGTTTTCTTTCCAGGATTGAATTGCTGACATATCAGGCATCTCTGGCAAAGACTTTCTGCTATCAACCTGAATTTTGGATTATACCAAGTCTGCTTAAAGGCTCTTATCATGGCATCCCTCCCCAGGTGTCCCTGGCCATGATACATCCTTGCCATGGTAGACAACATGCAGTCTGGCATCACTGGTCTTCCATCTCTGTAGACCCACACATGGTCTTTTTCTCTGGGTGCACAACCTGCTCTGACCCATAGCTTCATTTCCTCATCTCCTGCCTCATCCTGTAATTGCTTCACTTCCTCCCAAGTTTCTACAATGTTAGCAAACATTAATGAGCAAGAAGACACCTCTCTTTCTTTTCCCCTGTTAATTGAGTAATTATTCCTGGCACAATACTGAGCCATATCATTGGCAAACCTATTACCAATGGTGATGTAATCTTCACCATGACCATGAGCAGCACATTTCACAACGGCCAGTTCTTTAGGCAGCTGTATCGCCTCAAGCAATTTTCCAATCACTTCAGCATTCTTTATAGGAGTTCCACTCGAGGTCAGGAAACCTCTCTGTAGCCATAATTGGCCAAAGTCATGGACAACTCCGAAACCGTATTGGCTATCAGTCATCACAGTCACTCTCAGATTCTTTCCAATTTTGCAGGCCTTTGTCAATGCCACCAATTCTGCCACTTGAGCGGATTTAACTCCTTTCAAATGTGATGCTTCCAAAATTTCTGATACGGTACACACTGCATATGCTGCACTCAGCACACCTTCATCCGTTCTCAAGCAAGATCCATCCACAAACATCACATGATCACTTTCAGGCAGTGGTAGGTCTTTTATGTCTGGTCTGGGTTTTGTACAATAATCAAGCACATCGAGGCAATCATGATCAATTTCCTCTCCTACCTGCACACTTTCAGCATCAGGCAACAATGTCGCTGGATTCACATTCACACATCTCTCCAAACTCTCATTTGATGCTCCAAGAATGACTTTCTCATATTTAGTCAGCCGACTATGAGACATGAATTGTTTCCTGCTCCTTGTTAAAAGGATTGCCACATCGTGAGGTACGAATACCCGTACTGGATATCCCATTATTATTCCCTCACTTTGTTCCAGGCTTTTACATGTAGCAGCTACTGCTTTCAAACATCCTGGCAAACCCACAGCTACTGGGTCAAGGGTTGATGAGAAGTACGCAACTGGCCTTCTCAGACGTCCATGTTTCTGTATTAACACTGAGAGTGCACATCCATTTCTTTCACTACAGTACAACTCAAATTCCTTTTCATAATCTGGCATACCCAGGGCAGGTGCTTCACAAAGCCTGTTCTTTAATTCTTTGAATGCTGCTCTTTGTTCTGGATTTAGTTCAAAAGGGTCTTTCACCTCACTTTTTGTCAATTTAATCAATGGCTTGGCAATCAGGGAAAGTTACTTATCCACTGACGACAATAGCCAACCATTCCCAGGAACATTCTCACCTCTCTTTGGGTCATTGGGGCTCTCATTCCTCTAATGATTCTGATTCTATCAATTGTCACTTTTCCCAAGCCTTTTTCAATGTTATGTCCTAGATATTGGACCTCATTCTTACAGAATTGTAATTTGGCTGGAGAGACTTTTAATCCTCCGTCTGCCAAGTGATTCAGTAAAGCTATAGTGTCCACTTCACAAGCTTCACGCGTTCTTGATGCCACAAGTAGGTCATCAATGTACTGTACCAAAAGTGAATTTTCAGGCATTGTCAGACTTTCCAGAGATTTCTTTAGCAACTGATTAAATATTGAGGGACTCTCTGTGTACCCCTGTGGAATTCGGCACCAGGCCAAAATACGATCTCCAAACCGAAATGCAAAAATCGGCTGGCTGTCGTGATGCAACTGGATTGAAAAGAATGCATGGCACAAATCAATTACTGTGTTCCATTCTGCATCATGGGGAATCTGGTACAAGATTACTGACGGGTTTGGCACAATGGGACAACATGACACAACAATTTTATTAATTTTTCTCAAATCCTGCACTATTCTGAACTTCCCATTAGGTTTCTTCAGTCCCATTATTGGTGAATTACATGGACTGCTCAGTATTTCTCTTAATACCCCCTGCTGGATCATCTTTTCAATTATAGGGGTTATTCCTTCAATTATTTCAGGTGTCAGTCTGTATTGTGGGATGTTTGGGTAAACTAATCCACCCTTCACAGTAATTTTTACTGGATCCACATTTCTCATTAGGCCTACATCTTCTCCTGTGAAATCCCAGACTGCTGCTTTCACTGTCTCCTTTAATTCTGGGGGCAATTCATCAGGATTGAACACAGCATATGTTCCAATTGTCTCACTTTGCCGATTGTCTAAGGTCATTTTATATAAGACATCCTCATCTGGTGTCTCAAAAGCTATTCCATCTGGAGTACAGAAAATGGTACAATTCATTTTGCACAACAAATCCCTTCCTAACAAGTTTACAGGGCTGGTGTCACACACCACAAATCGGTGCATGTCTGAAAATTTCCCTATCCTAACTTTTACTGGTTCAGTAAGGTAAGTTCTAATCTGTGTGTTGGACACACCAACTACTTGGATTGTTTCATCCGAGAGAGAAAGATTCTTAACATCAGCTGACCTGACAGTAGAACGGGTAGCACCAGTATCAACTAAGAAAGTGATGCTTTCATCATTAATTTTCCCATCCACAAAAGGTCCTGTCTGGTCTATTTCTAGAGATGCGCCAAGTACGCACTCTCCTTCCTCTCCTCGGCACCGTCAGACTTCCTCCTCAGTATCACTTCCCTCATTCCTCATCCAATATTGGGAGACAGTACTCGTACGTTTTGATTTGTTTACCTGTCCTTCGTTGTAAAATCCCGTCTCCTGGTTGTATTTCTGCGGTCCTTTATTATGCGGCAAGGGCAGTTTTGGCTCCTGATTCTGCGACTTAACAGCCTTCTGCTATTGCTGCTGCTGGCCACTCCCCTCACTCCGCACCTGTGGATTCAATGATGGATTTACTGCATTAGCACATGGTGGATTCTTACACTCGGATCTCCAATGCCCTAATTCTCCGCAATTGTGACAGGGGAACTTCTTCTTGGCTTCCTCGATATTACCTCTTCCCTTTCCTGGGCCAAATCTGGGTTTATTCCCTGGATTGTTAGCTTGTTCAACTAACTGGGCTTCCTGCCTTTCTGCAACCTTCACTTGTGCCCACATTGCCTTTTCTTTCAGCTTGCTCTGTTTTGCCTCAATTTCATCACTGAAATATTGAGCATGTCTCAGGATCTCATCAATCTTTTTACTCTGCCAGTCCACTGTGTGCTGCCTAATCATTTCCCCTATCTCAGGACGCAAACCATATACGAATCTATATACAAAATGGCTCAGGTCCTTCTCTCCCAGATGTTCATCTCCACTAAACTGCTTAAAAGCCAGTATTAGTCTTTCATAGTAGGCATGGACTGATTCTTACACTTCCTGCTGTGTTCGGTCTATCTTAACCCAATCTGTTTCTTTGGGAGGTACCTTATTTTTCAGGAAAACCATGGCTTGCTCATACTTTTTCATGACCTCAGGATCTGGGGCTCCTGTTCTTGGATCTCTTGGGTATTCTTTAGTAGGCCAATCTATGACTATTTTGCATTCTGCCCACAAGTCTGCTGGTACAATTATATCAAACAGACTATTCAGGTCAATCCACAACACTTTTGACAACTTCACAAATCTGTCCACCTGTCTGTACCACTCGACGGGCTTTTCTCTCAATCGAGGGAAGTCATTTGTAAATGACAAAATATCCTGTCTGGTCCACGGGACATGTACATATCCTCCTCCTGGAATCTCTCTCATAGGAAATGCTGTCACTGATCTCTCTTTCTCTCGCATAGGGAATGCTCCACTTGACGTTTCCCCTTGTTTTTTATACCATCTACTTTTCCATTTCTCAACATCACCCCATTTCCTCAGCAAAGTGATTATTTCTTTAATCTGTCCTATTCTGCCTGTGGTGTTCAAATTTTCAATGTCCTTTTCTGTAAAATCTACCCAGTAAGGCTTTTGCAAACCCTTCACTCGATCCATGTCAATCCCCATTTCATTAGCTATTTCCACCAGTCTGTCATGTGTATTCTTTGCTCTCCAGGTAATACTCTTACTCAGGAATAATATTTCCTCATCCTGATAATTTTTCAGCTTGTCTATAGGAATTGTCCCTACTAACAGCTCTTCTAATATCATTCGTAGATTAGCTACATCAATTTGTGATTCTTTTTCTTTTTCCTGTAAGGCTTTCAGCCACTCATTCAAATCTTCTGTAGCTATTCCCAGGGGTTTTTCTGCACTCACTGGTTCTGTCACTTTTTGAGGTTCTAATATTGTACTCCCAGTCATTGTGTTTTTCTCTAAGCCTTCAGGGCTAAAGAACGGGTTATTTGGCATGTTTATTCCGCTTTCACATATAGTATGTCTCCACGGATTCTCTCCTGTCCTTATTGGGGTCTGTTCTGGCTGAACACTTTGTCTATTGTCCACATGCGGAACTGTTAGACTATGTTCTCGGATTTTCTGCTTGTCAAAAACAGGCATAACGGGACCCATTGTTACAGGAACCGTAACTGCTTCAAGATTCTTGGTCAATTCCCTTATTTTCTCTGTCAGTTCAAATGTGGTTCTAGCTAGTTCCCTCGTCTTTTCATCCTTAATCTCATTTTCCCTTTCTATCTCCCTTTCTCGGAAAGGATTGTTCCCTTTTACCTCTGGTGTCATGACTTCTGTTTTAATTGTTCTCAGGGTATCTCTCATTGGAGCAGTTGGCGAAGTCACCTCAGGCTCACGCCTATATGGAGGTGGATTCTTAAAGAACAGATCATCTAGGAGGTCGTCATCCGACTCATTCGCTCCATATCTCCTAGTTTCTACATTTTTTTTCTTCTCTGTACATTTTACCCCTTCTGTCTCCCCTTCTGTTCTAACAGGAAACAGCCCTTCAGTCATGCTAGCGTCTCGCCACCTTCTCATCCGATCATGATGAGTTTCGCGATCACTAGTCCGTCCAAACATATGTTTGTAATGGCTCCCACTTCTCTGTCTTTCCCCTTCATGCATTTCATCTTCCCATTCAGTCAAAGCCTCGAACTGCGTTGGCCTAGGACGTGGCTCTAAGCACATCATCCTTTCTCTCAAATTTCTTAACGTGGCCAAATTAAATGAGCCATGTTCTGGAAAAGCTAGGACACCATCGTCCTTTGTATATTTCGCTCAATTGTCTAACCAAATACAGGTATGATACCCATATTTCGCAACCATAAAGGATGCGGGGGTTCTTGTCGGAGGCAATAATTGCCCTTCCCTTGTCACAATCTCCTTGTCTTTGTCAAACCATGTTTTCATCTTATTAAACAAGGACTTCTTCTTTTTCTCTTCAGTATGGTAATACATTTTCTCGTTTACCGCAACTCTCTAGTCCTTTCTTCAACAATACGATCTTTTATCCAATAGCAGCGCGACTCACACCAACGCACCAATCCGGAGCGTCTACGTCACTATCACGGTCCACAAATCCCAGCGCGACTCACACCAACGCACCAATCCTGGAGCGTCTACGTCACCCTGTACTTCTTCCAATCCCTGCGCGGCGCACACCAACGCACCAATCACAGCGCTTCCACTGTGCTGACTCACTGTCCAATCACAGCGCGGTCTTCCTGACGTCAGCAGTCGCTGCGGCAGCTCCTGCTCCTGTCTCCTGTCTCCTGTCTCTCGTCTACCCCTCCTTTACAAAACTTACTCGGTAGACTTTGTTTCAGCATCTACGAGTCCATTAGTTACAACATATAAACATCTCCATTGTCTGCTCCGCTAACCACAGAATAGCAAAAGAATTTTCTCACGAGAATCCTGTGTTTCCCCGGGAACAGCGCTTACCTCTGCTCCACTACAGAATCGTTACTTCCGTTGATACAGTAGCACATCCCTCTACTATACCCTTCCAGCAAGCACCCATTAACTGTAATCAATAAGCTTATTTACATGCAAATCATCAAACCAAGACAATAATCAACCATCATTCTGCTACCAAGAAACTGATGCAGATCAGAGCTTCAGAATCCCCTCTACTTCCACGGACGGAATGATCTCACAGTCACACGCGCACACACACATCACACGCTGGTGGGGCCCATAACACCAACATTCGCTTCTAAACCAAACTATCCGTGCCTGCAAAGGGGAAAATAGAACACAGAACACCCTGCTTGATGTCTCCTAACCAATCTGCATTTCTCTAAGGAAAGAACCACTTTCTTAAGAATCACCCTGACAGTTCCTCCCTCAGATAGGTCAACTGGACCTTGATTAGTTGCTTAGGTTTGACAATTAAACACTCTAAAATATTCAAATAAATCATTGACTAAAATAATCACCCGACACATTTATTAAACATTAATTTCTCTTTATCTAAAGTTATTTGCAGGTTAAAACTTAGCAAATTGCAGCCTCATCTTTCATATTTACCTATTCTGGCTATTAGTCGTTTTCTATGTCAGAACGAGTCCTCAGGAGATCAGTCAGAGTCTCTGGCTTATTCAAAGGCGTCACCGTCCTCTCTGCCAGCGTCGGGACCACGGGTCAAGGGTTCAGGAAAGGATTGGCGCTAACCTCTCTAAGCTACCTTTATTTATACTGAAAATTACAATATTAAAGTTACATTTCGAAGTTCTCTCGTTTCTGATTGGTTCTCACAAATTAATGTCCGGATTCTTCTGCAACATTAGCTTCCTTTTCCAGATGGATTTTTAGGCAAAATACTAGATTGTCTTTGAGAATTTGTTTCCAAAAATGTTTCAATCCAAAGGAATACGACCCCATAAAATGTTGCAGTAAAATAGCACAAGTCCGGTTTGCCATCTTTCGAAGTTCATATCGCAGTCAATTTTGCACGTTTCAGGGTCGCTTTGGCTCTCGTCCCAAACTGTCACCATGACATTGCATCCGAGTTCACGGAGGGGACAGGGCTGCAGACCGTGCAGAACGCTTTTCTCTGCAGAATCATCTACTCGAGTTCAGGCTGCGGTTGGTGGCCATTTTATGGCAGGCCACAATGGTCAACTTAATGCAAAAAGAGCACAAAACGTGATGAATACATGGAAATAATTAAAACAGTGTTATTCCCCAACTAATACCCATATGTGTATGCATTTATCTAGCCATATGCGACATTTAAAGCCATTAGTGCATGTTTATTTAAGCGCAAATTACAAAAACACCACTAAACAACATATATTTGTTTAATAAACAACACGCATTTAGTTCACGTATTAATCTAGCCATGCAGATGCATTCCCACGTGTATTCCGTCTGTTAATAAGGTTGATTATTCAAAACCACGTCACACTATTATTTATTATAATTATTTATTAATTATTTTAATAAAACATACGAAAATGGAACAGGGATTTCGATTTAGACTATTTTACCTGCTCCTGCACTGGTAATGATTGCAATTGTATTTCCCACAATCATTATTTGATACCAAAGTGAAATTTGCTATCTGCTGCCAAATGTCATGTCATTTGAATAAACAATTGCACTTTCTTCCAGGTTGTGATCCTTCATTGCGTTGCTATTTGTGGTTGTGAAATGTTCAAGTTGATATATATAGCGCTGGCTCATAGTAAAGTAGTTAGATCCAGCAACCCTTGCGCATATATTTCCTCCACAATAAGAGTAAAGCTTAAGATTCCTTAAAACCAGAGACGTTAGGGTGTATTTGTCCCCTAAAACTACCCAACTTATCATGGAGTCAGCACTAAAACACATGCAAACTAGGTTCCTCATACAGGCTAACAAACGTAACAAGTTTTGCCAAGAATGGCATGAACATACGTGTGTAACTGGCCAAGAGAGGTAACCTTTGACACTATCACAATCGAACACTTGAAGACACAAATATGGACCAAATACTTAGGGCAAAAGAAGGGCAGGAGAGAGGCACTATTAGAACTATGGGCAATCCTCGAGGAGGCCAAGACCGATAATCCTATCACACAGTCAGCAAGCAAGGCGTCCACTCCTCCCCCAACATATGTAGGTATGGAGGCACTCTCCCCGATGCCTGTTTCTCCGTATTAGGTTACACCAATCTACAGTTGATGGAGCCGGAGAGCCCCCTACTGAATAATGAACTGCTAGGTCCAGGCATGAGGGTCTAACAGGCCAGCAGGCCCAGGCAATCCCAGCACCACCCCAGTCTAGTGCTACAGCTTTCCGAAGTTTGACACCCTGTTCATTGCGTTCAGCCTATTGAGCCCCAGCTGCACGGAGACGTGCACTCCCGCTGGTGTGCGCGAACACACTCGAGTGACAGGGAGATTCATAGCAGTTCTGGACAGTTAGACAACTAGCAAGGGTAGTCCTCTGGGATCCGATGATGAGGGGGGAGCTGCAGGATTAGCTCAGGTAGCCAAAGAAACAACAGAAAGCATGTTCGAGGGCAAATTCCAATTGAAAAGAACAGCACATAGCTCAGAACAAAGGAAGCAACCGAGATGGGATTTAGTGGAAAGTCACGAACCAAGGAGGGAGAGAAAGAGAGAGCTTGCCCCCTGGAAGCACAGCGAGAAAGCAGAGCGGCACACCCTCCACCTAAAGAGAGTGGGGATAGGTACAGGGCACTGATAAAGGATAGGATGGGATAGAATAGTATTTGTAAAGCGCACTATACAAAAAGGTGTCAAGGCGCTGGGCAGACACAAGCAAAGGAAAAAAAAGCGCGGCAGCAGATTAAGAGGGGAATAGCCATGTTTTCAGGAATTTCCTGAAAGCAGAAACAGAGCTTGCGTTGGCAATGGCGGGGGGGGGTGAGTTCCAGAGCTTGGCAGCGGCAACCGGAAAGGAGCAGCCGCCCCATCTGGATCTGCGAAATCTGGGCGAGACCAGTTTGTTCCGTGTGGATGATCTCAGAGTCCTCCCTGGAGCATACCATTGAGACAGGGATTTGAGTTGGGACGTGCCGTTGCTATGCATGGCCTTATATACTGTGCTTAAGACCTTATATGAAATACGCTCACTGGTGGGGAGCCAGTGTAAGGTACAGATCCCTTCTCTGGCATACTGATGTTTGGGAATATCTAGACTCAGTCTTGCTGCTGCGTTTTGTACCACCTGGAGCTTATTCAGTGATGCAGCAGTGATATTGAGGTATAGGGCGTACAGTAATCGAGACGAGAGGTAATCAGTGCGATGATCTTGGGCCGATGTAGTTCCGAGCAATGAGAGGAAGCGCCTTTCTGAGGGTTCTTAAAATGTAGAAACATGTACCAACTGTACAATTGACTTAGGCATCGAAAGTCAGTCCCTCATAAAAGATTACCCCCAGATTTATAGCTGTTTTTACCGGGACTGGAAATGGCCTGCATTCTGTTAGCCACCAGGCATTTGACCAGATGGAGTTCTTTGGTCCAAAAACTAGTACCTCGGTCTTGTCTGTATTGATCTTAAGAGAATTGCCCTCCATCGAACAAATGATGTTTGACATACATGTTTAAACCTTTTCTGCAACTAAATGCAGGTTGTTGGTGATAGAAACAATGATTTGGGTGTCGTCCGTGTAGGAGAGCACCTGAAATCCGTAGGATCTCACCAGTTCGGCCGGAGGGGTCACATATAGATTAAAATGAGTAGGACTGAGTGAAGAGCCCTGAGGGACCTCAGCTTTTGTTCTGAAGCCTCCGCAACTAACTGTGTGCATTTTTCTGTTAGAAAGGACTGGAGAAGCTGCAGGGCTTTTCCAGTGACCCCCACTTCCTGCAGACGTTGGACCATACGAACTGGGGAGACGGTGTTGAATGCTGCCGATAAATCAAGCAGAATCAACACCGCTGAACCCACTTGGTCTACCTGCAACTGAAAGCAGTCAGTGGCTGCAATGAGGGCAAATTCTGTGCTGTGACCTGCGTGGAAACCATTCTGAGAACAATGTAATATTTTCTGTGGGTCAATGTACTTCATCAGCTCAGTATTAATGAATTTCTCCAGAATTTTTGCCGGGCAGGAAGGAGGGAAATAGGACGGAAATTCTTTAGCTCCAAGGGATCGTCATTAGGTTTCTTAAAGAGCAGGAGAACAATAGCTTCCTTCCAGATAGCTGGGTAGCAGCCAGACGAGAGTATTCCATTGAATACCTCGCACAGGAAATTAGTTGCTAAATCCGGCGCCAGTTTAAGTGTGGAGGACATGCAAGGGTCAGAGGGCGCTCCAGATTTAAGACCGAGATCTTTAGTTTGTTGATTTGAAATAGGGGAGAAGGAAGACAAAACATTGTTCCTGATGACCTGTGGGGGTTGAACTATACTCAGTCCAGCATTGTCCTCTGTGGTTTCCTCACTAACAAACACATTGTCACTAGAAGGATCAAACTTGGGGAAGGTCTGCAGGACTTTCTCCTGAAAAAGGAAGAATCAGAGGCAGAACTAGATGAGAGGCGTTTGGCTGCGATCCGAGCCTCACCAGACCATCAACGTAAAAGAGGGGCTGGCCAGCAAATAAGAGACCAAGGTAGCTTGGTGCAAATCCAACCAAGACGTAGGAGATACAAGACGGCACCCTTGCGTGCTCATGAGGGGAACAGCAACGATGACATCCGCTGCTCTTTCCAAACACATGAGACAGATAAACTGACCCCAAGAGAGATAGTGGCCCGAGGGGAAGGCAAGATCTTCGTGTGACCATTCTGCCGCCTGCTGGACCAAGGGAAAAGATCAGTATGCTATGCCTTAGCAGAAAGAGGGGTTTATCGAACCTGAGGACACGTCCATTGTGGAAGACTGTATCTGGCACGGAGGGGGAGATCCCATGTGGGACTTCCCCTACATGCATGGTTGCCGAAGAAGATGGGAACACTATGTTAGGGAGAAACCAATGGAGCTACCCAAAGCCAAAATGTACCCGCTGCTACAGAAGGACACATCAAGGACCATCCATGTGCCATGGGGTCAGATGGATAAAGAAGGGCGAAGTACCAAATTACTGCCATTCTTGAATGGGGTAGGAAAATGGATCTTATGTTTTGAGAAGAACACTGTGTGAGTAAACATATTGATAGGAAATTGCTAATGTCTGCTAAGTAGTCTTATCAGAGAGCAGACTAGCACAGTGTTTGCCAGAGCTCGCAACCCAGCAATCATGCTGACAAATACTGAGTATGACAGACAACATTCAATTTGTACAGGCACCAAACATGGGGAACCCTGAGGGAAATGCTTCCTGACTGCCCAGACGTATGGGGGGGGGGGGTTAGTGGTGGAAGCTATGAAACCTGGGGAAACCATAACTGATTTTCTGGATAGGATGAGGGAAGGATGAGGGCAACAGACAGGACATCCATGGATGGCCCACGGGTCACATTCTTTTATAATATCCTCGAACAGGGGCTGCCCATAGATATGCAAAGCGGATTGGACAAAGTAGCGGGGTTAGACACCAGACCTTGGTGGGATATAGAAGCCCACATATTGTGCTATCACAAAAAGGAACAAGAAAAGGATAGGGAGAAACAGGAAGAAGACCAGAGAGACATCGCTAAGTTGGTTCAACACAAATTGGAAAACAAATCACCCTGGAGGGGGCACGTTGGTTTAGAGTGTGCACATGGTACCAGTTCTAAAAGGGGCTCAACTGCAAAACACCAGAGAGTTTCAGCCTAGCTAAAATAGAAGACACCAGGGAGGTTGGTAGCAGCCAGACCTGAGAGAATGTTACTATTGCCTCAAAATGGGTCACATGGCTGATAGATGGCGGCTAAAGGCATATCATGAACAGAGGTTGATGAGCCTGGGCCAGCCCCCACAAAATCTCCATCCACAAAACCAAGCCCAGGGAAACCCAAATGCACCTTACACTCAGCTGCAGGGAGGTCAGTTAGCCACCACAACAGGGGTCAGCTAGTTGAACAAACATGTAGGTACAGCAACAACAGACAGGGAACCCAGCCTAACAAGGGGACACGACCCTAGCAAGGAGGGGTAACTGTCTGGGGAGGTAATGCCTTCACACAAAAGTAGGACCCAAAAGTGCAGCAAGTTAAAAACCCCAATGCGAACCATCCATCTCACCCACATCTCAAAATTCAGTGTACCAATACTCAAAAGAAGGACCAAAAAGACCATATTAGGAGTTCAAGCCTTTACTTACATTTGGGAAATTCAGGGCTTTAGTACGCGATTTGTCAATCGGGAATGCTTACTAGAGTCTGCCGTTCAAAGCACCTGCGGGAGCCACGTCCATGCTGACCACACCGCAGGAGAAGAGCAGTCTAATGAGGTGGCAGGAAGGCTCCCTGACCAGTGCTCAAAAGTAGGCACCCAGGTCCTCGCACCCACAAGACAATTGGGATTGATACCAATTACCAGATCGAAAGGTCCCCATTCTCGGTAACCCAACCCGGGCTCTAAGTTACTTCATGGCATGTAGCCCCCTGCAGTGCCCCAAAACAACTCGCAGCCTCCAGCCAAGTGGAGGCTCCCTTTCAGTTCCACAGCGAAGCTGTCTTCCAGTGTTGGGACCCAGGTTTCCCGTACACTTGGGATAGTTAAGACCCCATAACCTCCACAGCACAAACACGAGATCCGACAGGTGGCGAAGTGCTGCATGGCACTAGGTCAGCTGGGAGGAGAGGTTACCAGAACAACCAGCAGTCACAGGATCCAGCAGGTGGCGAAGGGCCGCATGGCACTAGGTCAGCTGGGAGGAGAGGTTACCAGAACAACCAGCAGTCACAAGATCCAGCAGGTGGCGAAGGGCCGCATGGCGCTAGGTCAGCTGGGAGGAGAGGTGACCAGAACAACCAGCAGTCCCAAGATCCGACAGGTGGCGAAGTGCTGCATGGCACTAAGTCAGTTGGGAGGAGAGGTTACCAGAACAACCAGCAGTCACAAGATCCAGCAGGTGGCGAAGGGCCGCATGGCACTAGGTCAGCTGGGAGGAGAGGTTACCAGAACAACCCGCAGTCCCAAGATCCAGCAGGTGGCGAAGGGCCGCATGGCGCTAAGTCAGCTGGGAGGAGAGGTGACCACAACAACCCGCAGTCCCAAGATCCGACAGGTGGCGAAGGGCCGCATGGCACTAAGTCAGCTGGGAGGAGAGGTTACCAGAACAACCAGCAGTCACAAGATCCAACAGGTGGCGAAGGGCCGCATGGCACTAGGTCAGCTGGGAGGAGAGGTTACCAGAACAACCAGCAGTCACAAGATCCAACAGGTGGCGAAGGGCCGCATGGCACTAGGTCAGCTGGGAGGAGAGGTTACCAGAACAACCTGCAGTCCCAAGATCCAGCAGGTGGCGAAGGGCCGCATGGCACTAAGTCAGCTGGGAGGAGAGGTTACCAGAACAACCAGCAGTCACAAGATCCGACAGGTGGCGAAGTGCTGCATGGCACTAAGTCAGTTGGGAGGAGAGGTTACCAGAACAACCAGCAGTCACAAGATCCAGCAGGTGGCGAAGGGCCGCATGGCACTAGGTCAGCTGTGAGGAGAGGTTACCAGAACAACCCGCAGTCCCAAGATCCAGCAGGTGGCGAAGGGCCGCATGGCGCTAAGTCAGCTGGGAGGAGAGGTTACCAGAACAACCCGCAGTCCCAAGATCCAGCAGGTGGCGAAGGGCCGCATGGCGCTAAGTCAGCTGGGAGGAGAGGTGACCACAACAACCCGCAGTCCCAAGATCCGACAGGTGGCGAAGGGCCGCATGGCACTAGGTCAGCTGGGAGGAGAGGTTACCAGAACAACCAGCAGTCCCAAGATCCAGCAGGTGGCGAAGGGCCGCATGGCACTAGGTCAGCTGGGAGGAGAGGTTACCAGAACAACCCGCAGTCCCAAGATCCAGCAGGTGGCGAAGGGCCGCATGGCACTAGGTCAGCTGGGAGGAGAGGTTACCAGAACAACCAGCAGTCACAAGATCCAACAGGTGGCGAAGGGCCGCATGGCGCTAAGTCAGCTGGGAGGAGAGGTTACCAGAACAACCAGCAGTCCCAAGATCCAGCAGGTGGCGAAGGGCCGCATGGCGCTAAGTCAGCTGAGAGGAGAGGTGACCAGAACAACCCGCAGTCCCAAGATCCAGCAGGTGGCGAAGGGCCGCATGGCACTAAGTCAGCTGGGAGGAGAGGTTACCAGAACAACCCGCAGTCCCAAGATCCAGCAGGTGGCGAAGGGCCGCATGGCGCTAAGTCAGCTGGGAGGAGAGGTTACCAGAACAACCAGCAGTCCCAAGATCCGACAGGTGGCGAAGGGCTGCATGGCACTAAGTCAGTTGGGAGGAGAGGTTACCGGAACAACCAGCAGTCACAAGATCCAGCAGGTGGCGAAGGGCTGCATGGCACTAAGTCAGCTGGGAGGAGAGGTTACCAGAACAACCAGCAGTCCCAGTCCATCGCCACCATTAGGCGAATTTTAATGAGTTCTTGGCTTTAGTCCCGGAATCTCAATGCAGCCATATGTTTCCTCCTCCTTTACATTAAAGTTTTCCAAGTCTTCAAAGCCTGTTCCCTGGGTCATGCCCCTCCAAAATAACAACAGAAGCGTGCCGCTGGTTAGAAGTCCAGGGCCACAGCTGAGGACAGTAGGTCCAAATACTCTGGAAAAGACGTGGTCCGAGGGAGAGGAGGGCGCTGGGAAGAAGGGAGTCCACAAAGGTCCATCACAGCTCCCAGCGAGAATAGAACACAGAATGTTCTTAGCCTGTATCAAGCCTAGCAATCAGCCAACACACAAGGCCCTATATACAGCATCTGGAGGGAGCAGTAAGCCCAACCTCGGGACACAGCAATACGCATGATCAGGGGCACATGGGGCCATGGAGCAGGTCTCTGACCTCCTCCGTTTCATGAGAAATGAGATAACGGATCATGTGAATATCTGGCCCAAAGCCAACAAAAAGAAGCCCAAAGCTAGCCCAAAAGAAATATTTAGAAAAAGGGCGAAGTCAGGACACCTGGCGCCATTAGGAAGGGTCACGCTCATGTTGCACGCCGCATGGCGGGACTAGAGGGGTATACACGTGACCTCAGGGCATGTTGCACCCACCAACAGCTTTCAATTGCAACATACCCCCTCTTTATACTTCGCCCGCACACATGTAGGTCAAAAGACACCGCCCGCACCTATAGCACCCCCATGCACACACTAGGAGAGATAGGGTATTGGAGGGCTGACGACACCCAGATAATGCAATCTAATAACTGAGACCATCCTTATGCTCACGAGATCACTCTGTAAAATATTGTTTACTAGCCTAATACCCAGTCCGTCACAGAGAGGGGGGAGGCCCAATGATCCATGAATGATCCATGAATGTTAATGCACCCCGGTAACAATAACTCACTTTTATCCAAACCCATCGAAAACAGATACCCCGACTGGGGCCATCTTCCGGTGCTTCACTAAATCGAGCGAATGGAGTGTAGAAAAGCACACCTTTAAAGAAAAGAACAGGAACCCTGAATGAATGATAGATGATGGCGCATGCAGTAATGCACTGTTTTCTGAATTAACCTATAAAACCAAGCTCTTATCCAATAGGTCTTCAATGGAATCTCCAAGTGCACCACCAGTTTCCGAGGCCACATCAACAGTCCCAACAGGATCTGAAGTGTGCGAAGAAAGAACTACGAACTGCACCATGAACTTTTTGTCTTGAACTGTTAAACTAAGAAATCCCCAATCACTGGAGGACTACAGACACCTCTCCTGGATTCACCCCAAGACCTGCAATGTTCAGTAAGTTATGTATTGTTGCACATGTATGACCCCTCTGTTTACTATGGGTGTGCCCCTTCCCTTCATTGCCAGAGACTGCCTAGTCAAATGGGGTCTACCCAGAAATTGTCACAGCGCTTGCATGGGGACCACTCCCATTTCACTTATAATTACACCAAACCCAACACTGGCATTTCACGTGTACTACACAGCGCCCTCTTACAGAACACATAGTATCAGCACATGGCCAAGACATGAGCCAGGTTATGTTACGTCTGCTCGCTGATACTGCATGCAGGAGGCGCAGACGGGCTTTACTTGTCCCAAGAGGAGGCCCCTGAAAAACAAAAAGCCTTCTCCACCTCTACATATGTAGGAGTTGGGTCAGAATACAACCCATCAAAGTAGTGTAGAGTGAGCAGTAGTGAATATGAGCTGATGCGAGACCAATCCCACAGCACTGTACCTTTTGACATTCAAACTGAGCTAGATAGGTTTCGCAGGAGTGTCACCTTAGTGGAGGATACCGTTTGGCCCCAAGACTTTCCAGTGAAGTGATTATTGGCGATAGAAGAACCACCAAACCAATGCACAAACACTCCTGCTCCCGTCTGTGGTCAAGGGTGGCCCTTAACGTATCTGGGGCTGTCTTCTTTTATAACAAATGGACCCCAGACATGGAGTTCCAGGGTAGGGACATCCACCTCGATGATACGAAGGTAAAATGAGTCTCGCAGGAGAGGGTTGAACAGCAGCATAGATACGCCATGTCAGGAAATCTGGGATACTGAGGTGGGTGGACATACGTGGCTAGAAGGGAAGGGGCAACTCAACATTGGACAGAAACGTACACAGTATTCTTTGTGCTTCAGAGGTAGAGGAACAAATTACTAGGTGAGAAATGCTCAAGATGTTGAACTGCACTGAGCTCGGCTTTAATTTGATCAAGGAAGAACTGAGAGTCATCCGTCTCATGGTGATGAATCATCGAAATATGTTGGACTTAATGACTGTAATGGAGGGAGGGGTGTGTGCCAAGATCATAAGTCCTGCTGCACGTTTATCCCAGGCAATGATGTTGACAATGGGGCTCTGACTCTTGCCATCCAAGCACTGCACCGTTTGCAAAGAGACATGCATGAGAAGGGAGGTGCCCCTGAGCTGGAGTGGTTCTCAAACTGGTTCTCCTTGCTCCCCCCTGTGGCTGTATGGACTATGCATGTCATATTGCCCATTTTCTTATTACTTTTGTATTTGTGTGGTTTTAGGTAATTGGGGATTTTCTGCTGTAAAAATGCAGTCCTTAAATTGGGTGGAATGCAAGTAATTAGGAAAGTAGTAATAGTTAAACCTGAAAAACAACAACACCCCAATAATGTGACTGTCATGAAGGATGGGTTAGATAGGGTAGTTGAAAATTTAACTATAGGGTAGAATGCTAATATTGAAAAAGTCAGTGTCAATGTGAATAATGATAGATTCATGTTTAAGAACAAAACCGCATCTCTAATATTGAATTCACCTTTCATGAACTCTCTGTGAACCCCGACTAAGAAATACATGGTCAGGCAGGCTCGGAAACCTAGGCCTGACTGACAGGTTACACGTGGGGCGGCACGTAGATGGGAAACAAACATGCAAACAGGAAATTCATATCAATCCAAATTCTTTGCTTGAAAAGCATCACTGAAATTGTTGTATGATGCACACATTTTTTTATAAAAACACCGCTCAGATCGATTGAACTTTGAGACAGTACTCAGACCCCATTTCTGTAACTGTTCTCCCTGCAAAAGTGTTTTATTGCACCAACTGTTTCTGTTCTACCAAAACGCTTCTTGTCTTTTGTTTTTTCAAGGTAAATTCATATTCGAGCAACATTACTAACCCAACCCGCCTGCCCTAAGTACCTCCCACCCCCCAAACACTTTGGCACTGCAGACAACCCTTGATATGCCATGAGTGGTCCTGGCACTGGAACCCACATTTACCATCTTGTCAAGCCTACCCGCTCTTGGACCAGACCCTCGTCGTTACCCCAAATCTTGGCTCCATTGATCTCTGCTTGTTCTTGCCCCCCCACATCTTTCCCCTAATCAGTTTGACCATTTGTCTTCCCCCTCTAGCCCTTCAGTGACAATACTTAACAGTAACGGCACCCGACAATAAAACACTCAGTCGCAACCACAACCACAGGTACTAGGTGAGCGATGGGCTTCATCTCAGTGGTGGGCACAAAGGAAAGTGCACTCGTAGCTATATCTGCTGACACTGACTACGTTGTCCCTCCCCTTCCTCTGACCTCTCACTGCACCTGTGCACCCGAATCCACATTAAGCATCTAGACGAGCCTACCAGCTCTAGGAGCAGGCCCTCGTCCTTGCCCCAAGTCTTGGCTGTATAGTTCTTTGCTTTTCTTACCCCCACTCATCTTTCCCCCAATCAGCTGAACAGTATGCCTTCCTCCGCCATCAGAAAGACCCACCCCTGAGGTGTCATCTTTGTTCCTCAACCAGAGCGTATCACATTATGTTAGATTTGTTAAGTGCACCACCACCCCGTAGGGTATCTTGGCGCTGAGCACGTGTGAGCCTCTCCAAGCCTAGGGCCAATGGGACTACTTAAAAAGCCAGGTCTTCAGCTTCTTGCCAAATTCAAGATGTGAGGAGGACGCGCTTATGTGTAGCTGCAGGTGGTTTCACACTTTAGGAGTGACATATGAGAATGCTAGACCACCGGATCTAGTTTTTGGTATGTGTGAGATATGTACAAGTAGGAGCCTAGACGAGTGGCGGTGTCTGGAAGTTTGTGAAAGCAGATGTGATTATTAAGGTGAATATATGGGTGAGGAGTTTGAATTGTGCTAATTTGCGTATGGAGAACCAGTAGCTCCTTCAGGTGTGGTTTGATGAGAGCAGTCTTTCATCCATCTTCCAGTGACATTATCAGCCTTCCAAAATCAGGTTATTGCCCTTTTCAAATAAGTGCACCCCATTATCCCCGAACAAATACGCAGACTTAAAAAGAATGCTCTGATGCACTATCACCCACCCTCCTGTCACTTGGAGAAATTCATTTTCCTATTCAGCTCCTTGCTGGCTCTATTTCTTGCATCCGGCCGTACACCCCCCTCCACACCGCCCTCGGCAACAGCCTAGTCCAGAAAACATCAGTGAAAACCCTGCTGACCTTTACCACTTCCAAGTCCTGCTTCATCAGCATCAGCAAATCCAACCTAGTGGATGCACCATGTCCTTGTCCCCTAAATGAATGACTAAAACATCAGGCTTACACCACTTTGCCTTGTACTTTCACAAGTAAGTTCTTGCCGCACACATGCCACCACACACAAATGCGCCACCACCTACCCAAACTCCTCAGTCTGCCTTCCCCCACCCAAGCTTATTGAAGAACCATTCTCATGCAAGAAAATGGGTCCTCATGCTAGCCCCTTAAATCCAAAAATTTAAGCAACTGCAACCAAGGGCAGACCCATGAGTTACCTGAGTGCTGTAAGTGCACCACTGCCCCCTTGCCCTCCTGGTTAGTCGTGGGGTTCCTCAATCGCATTTCAAAGCCCTTGAACTTCCTTCGCTCCTACCAACTCTGAAATCCGAAAGGGACCGAAAAACATCAAACTGACTACAACTCTGAAGAGCTGCGTCTCGCAGGTGGAAGTTTACACAATTCTTGCATGCTATACCATTGCCCTCAGGACCCCGATTGAAATGGTGCATCTTACCCAGGGCACCTTGTCATGCAGTCGGGACCAGCCATCTAACACTCACTGTACCCATCCCCCTCAGCATGGGTCATTCTCCCTTCGCATCTTCTCTCAGAATGCAAAACCTGCCAGCTTGCCCCATATGGTAACCACAGATAAATCTTTCTAGCAGGTTCTCGTGTCTCACCCATAACCCCACCCTGTCACGGCCACACTATCAAGCTCCTGATGCAATAAGCACCATCCTGGCCTGTCGGTACATTTTCCTTGCGGAATCCTCCAGTGAATATACTACTGGTAGATATGCTTTCACAGCCCGATGGCCCACAAGTCATCTGGAATACAAAGACTTTCCATTGCTGTGCTTGGGGCCAAGCCATGAAACCTCTCCCACTGTGAACAAGAAAGTGCATCCGCCACTCTGTTGTCCAGACCCACAATGTGCTTAGCATGAAACAGGATGTTCTTCTCCAGGAATAGCAAGACCAGTTCTCTCAGGATCTTTAACACCCAAGCATCAGAAGCAGTCATCCTGCTTACCACTGAATTTACTGCTGCATTGTCAGTCAGAACATCACCCTCCTATGGCTCTACTCATCGCCCCACAGATGCACTGCCACCAGCACTGGAAAAAATCCAAAAAGGCAATACTGTGGCCCTTGATCTTCCAGGATTGGGGCCAGCTCTCCACATACCAATGCCCCTCTACAACACCCCAAAGCCCCCTGCTCACAAGGCATCTAAAAAATCCTTACCCAAGTCATTGGGTTATTTGGACGACACATGGTCACTCAGTCTGAACTCTGAACCAATCAAAAAAAGCTTCCAAACCAACAAGTACTTCTTCACTCTGCTTGACAAATGATTGCTATGATGTGACTTTACAGCCCTCTGCATAGCAAAGGCAAAACTGCTGCAAAAACGCACAGCCCGGGGCGACCATCTTACATACAGTCGCAGCTCACACTTCTCTCACTGCAGTAGCTGGAGTAGCTCGTCAATAAAACCATTCAGAACCTCCAAATATTTCAAACACTGGTCATGCAAATGAATATCCCATAATCATATACAGGCAAACAAAGTAGCAACCCTGAAACTGTATTCCCAACAAGTTGAAATCATCTGGATTCAGTGTCAAAAGGTAAAAAGCTGATTTAATATCTGCCGTGCCCAATTCTGCACTGGCCCTCACCTCCGCATTAACTGAATGGCTGCATCTATGCTGGCATATGACACTGTTATGTTCCAGATAGGTATCTTATATAGGCACAGGTAACATCACAACCTTCCACCTATATTCTTCCCTACATTACATACATAACGGTTCTTAGGCACTGACCTTTTACCTAGATACAACACCGCATTCAGAACACAGGTTTTTCTCTAGTTTGAAACTCATACATTATGCATGAGGCTTCTTGGAAGCACAGCAGGACTGACAGCAGGACGAACATCTCCTGTATAATATCTCTGTATAAAGTTCAGGCCCGACGTCATCGTTTAGCTGACAAAGTAACACAGCAAGGTAGGACCCCTGGAGAGACCTGTGGGTAAATATACATCATGTATTGCTTTAGAAAGACAGAGGAGACCGTGACTTCCCGGCTGACACACTGACCAGAGACGCTGAGGTTCCTGCATGCAGACGCTCCAGCTCACAGTGGTCTAACATCCCTTGCGGGGTGTCCAACTCGAGACCAGGACAGGGTCCCATGCTCTCTCATTCTCAGGTAATGGGGTTGACTAGATCCTAGAGGGATTCTTAGCATAACACCTACACAGATGCTAGGTACATTAGGTACATCTAGTTAGGGAGGCCTCGTAGGAGTACGCACTTATTATCATGTATTTTATGTACTTGTATATATTAATGATTACTACAAAATGGTAGAAATTTACAATCCCTTTACTTTCGTAGTACTGCGAAACATATATCTCTGCTACTGTCTAATGGTTGTTGCGGCTCATCTATTCTACACTAGAATAACAACTGTTCACTGAATTCTTATTGAAACTCCCAGACTGTTTATTCTGTGTATCTCTAAGACAGACTAAGTGAGCACGAGTGACTGAGCGAAAAGTAGTATATTGTTTCCACGATCCTGGGGATCAGGGTTGTCTTGTTCTGAGGTTGCCAGAAACTATTCTCTCCGTGATAAGAGGAGACTCTAGTGGCACTGTGAGCTAGCTGATACAGACAAGCTAACATACCGGTGGGGGTGCACAGAATCAGTCCGCCACCAATCCCACAGTTTGTGTTATCCAAACACGCAGATACTGTATAGGATATATAGGAACTACACGACATGGCGCCGCCAACGTTGGTTGGGTACTTATTTAACAGTAGAATCTGAGTAGTTCAGTCGTGCGAATTCTCAGAGACCCCTACTCACAAAACACCAGAGACGTCTGGAGTGGGTGGGTACAAACTCTTACACAGCTGATTAGGCGAAAATTCCTATTTATTAACTGTAAATGAAATGAAATGAAATACCAGTATTTGTAAAGCGCACAGCTACCTCCGAAGTGGTGTCCTGGCGCTGAGGGCCCTCAGGAAGATTAAGTGAGCTATTGCCCAGAGTCACATGGTGCTGGGGATCGAACAGTGAACCCTTTAGTCTGGAGTCAGGCACTCTGGCCGCTGCGTCGCACCTCTTCCACAACTGTAGGTTAATCAAGCTTAAAGGACACATTGTTCCTAAAATTGTGCATAAACACCGTATCTTAGTTTCCTTGAAAAGTTATTTAGTGTTCTGAAAACAATGACTAACCAGGAGTTAGACCCAATGCAACAAGCACTGCCCCTCTCTGAGGGGGAAGATGCAGATGCAATACAAATTTCACCAAACTTCAGAAATACGGTCACCCTGAGACTGCTAGAGAATAGTTCATCATCTTGGGGTGGCTTGGTAGTTTTCGTGATTGAGGCACACAAATCAAACAAAACAGAGGTATTTTATTTGTGGGTTATATTCCCAGCAGCAAATGCAAGAACAAAAACATTTCTCTCTTACACAGCAGAAGATGCACCAGTGGACATTGAAGTTCCACTCACGTACCAGGAATATTTTTACTGGTTTAAACGTGCCCTACCCCATATAAAAAGAAGAATAAGACTCGGCCCGCTCGGATGAGAAAGAGCAACATGGCCGGTGTTAGCAGCCTACGCACCACATCCTGACATTAACACAATGCCATACCTCATCAGTCAGCCTAGCTTGACTCCAATGTCATGAAGAGCAAGCGACCCACATCTGAGCAAACCCGTCTCAAAGTCGTGACAAATTCAAAAAGAACAATTTATGGACAGAATGCTGGAAAATGTCAAACATACACACCAGTATGGAGATCTGGCCCCAAATCCATCCTTTATTTGTACACCATGCCAATCCAGTTTAAACCCAGCCATATGCAAATCAGTCTTGACCCTGCTCCCTATGGAAACAGTTCAGCATGAACTGCCAGGCCAAGTCCTCACTGGACCATAAACAAGCATCCTAGGACTGGTTTCGGTGCATCAATCCTCATCGTCCAGGCTAGCTTGACTCTAGTAGAATGGAGAGCACTGGACCCACATCTTGGCATAGCCGTCTCACCCGGGGTGACAATTGCAAAAAGAACAATTGATGGACAGAATGCAGAACAATGTCAAATCGGTTTTGGGGTATCCCTTCTCATCAGCTAGGCTAGCTTGACTCCAGTGGCATGGAGAGCAGGGTGCCGCATGTCTAGGCATACCAGTCCCACTTCGTGTGACAAATGCAAAACGAACAATTGATGGACAGAAAGCTGAAAGATTTCAAACATCCACACCAGTACAGAGATCTGGCCCAAATCCATAATTTCTTGTGCTCGCCATTCCAGTTTAAACCCACCAATAGGCAAATCAGTCTTGACCCTGCTCCCCTTGGGAACAGTCCAGCGTGAACTGCCAGGCCAGGTCCTCAAAGGACCAGAAACAAGCATACGGGAACCGGTTTCGGGGTATCACACCTCATCAGTCAGCCTAGTTTGACTCCAGTGTCATAAAGAGAGCAGGACCCACATCTGAGCATAACCGTCTCAATCAGGGTGACAAATTCAAAAAGAACAATTTATGGACAGAATGCTGAACAATGTCAAACATCCACTCCAATACAGTGATTTGGGCACAAAATCCTTGTTGTTTTGTTCACCATGCCATCCCAGTTTAAACCCAGCCATATTCAAATTAGTCTTGACCCTGCTCCCTATGGATACAGTTCATCATGAACTGCCAGACCAGGTCCTCACTGGACCAGAAACAAGCATCTGGGGACGAGTTTCACGGTATCACACTTAATCAGCCAGCCTAGCTTGACTCCATTGTCATGAAGAGCGCGGGACCTACATCTGAGCATACCCGTCTCACTCAGGGTGGCAACTGCAAAAACAACAATTGATGAACAATATGCTGAACAATGTCAAACATCCACCCCAGCATAGAGATCTGGGCCCAAATTCATAAGTGTTTTTACTCACTATGCCATTCTAGTTGAAACCCAGTCGTAAGCAAATCAGTCTTGACCTGGCTCCCTATGGGAACAGTTCAGCATGAACTTCCAGGGCAGGTCATCTAGTAACGACGAATGGTACTGCAGCTTGATGTAACAATAATTTCAATGCTTTTGCATTTGACTCGTGAGGGACATCTAGTAATGACTAGTTGAACTGCAGCTCTTTGTAGAATTATTTTGATATTGGATACTATAATATTCACTGCCCACTGCTAATCTTGTCCCATAATGCTTTGCAGGGCCTTTGGTTGGGATTGTATTTTTGCCAATAACTGTGCTTGGGGTGGTCCTCAAACGATGGGACCACCGCCGAATCGTTCAAGAAGATGTGCTTTTTGTCTTCAAGGCATCTGCTTGGTTCTCTCCCTAGGTTAGGGAGGATCCCAAAATCATCACGTCTCTCACTGCTTGCTAATTTATTATTTTCACTTTTGTGAAATGACTATATGCATATTAGTATATAAAGATAGAAATGCTTATTATCCTAACTTGCAGTGTGCAATTATTGCTCAGTGCGTACTACGCATGTAGTACTACGCAGGCTTCCGGATGTTACTCTCATCAGCAGGGCTGGCTTTAGTGCTGGTGGCGCCCTGTGCGATAATGTTTGTTGGCGCCCCCCCAATGACCACCTCCACCATGGATTCTCTCACTAGCACCCTTTAACAGTGACTCTGGGGCATATTATCAAGGAGGGCGTTAAAATTATCGCCGGTTTAGCGGCAGAAAACTGCCGCTACAGCGGCGATAATGGGCTTGATAATATGCCCTGCAGAATTCCCATAGAAGCCCATGTTCACACAAGAACATGGACTTCTATTAGAATTCTCAAGGGCATATTATCAAGCCCATTATTGCTGCTTTAGCGGCAGTTTTCTGCCGCTAAACCAGTAATAATTTTTAACGCCGTCCTTGTTAATATGCCCCCAAGTCTCCATAACCACACTCTCTCAGATGCATTGAATTAGTTATATAGCGCCACTCATACCAGTGTAGGGTGTCCGAGCACTTTGCATCACACACACATTACACAGAGACAATCAATCATACCTGTGTAAATCAGTGTATAGGAAATGTTACATAAGCCAAATGACTAAGGGGCATATTAACTGGCCCCACATAGCGGTAGAAATATTATCACCGGCTATCGCTGAAAATTATTGCCATGATAACGCTATATTAACAATACATAGCGCTATGGTGATAATATTTCAGCGATAGCGGTGTTTACCATGTAACATCGCTGGTTTTCCAGCGATGTTCCATGGAAAACAGCGATAACATTGCTGATACGACCCTCCACCTACCATTATTAGTATGCCTTAGTCTGGAATTTAACAGACGTTAAATTCCTGCGTTAAGGCCGAGGTAGCGCAATTTTGTTTATCGCTGCACCTCCTTGTTAATATCCCGAAGCTGCCTTCGCAATATTTTCATGTGTTGTTTTCACAGCCACGCCTCCTTTGCATCTCATTAGCGAGGCGAGGCTGTGAAAAAATGAGCTCTACATCAAAGAAACACGCGCTAGCGCGTCCTTGATGGTATTGCAATATAATTATTGCCGCTTATCGCCCGAAAACGGACGCTAAAGCGGCGATAATTATATCTCCAGCCCTTGCTAATATGCCCCTAAAAGTGTAGGAGTCACATGTCATCCATACTGGTAGGCAGTATAGTTTAAGAGTGCTTGGTGTGGAGAAGCACAAACTCGGAGTCGAAAAAGAAACAGCATAGTTGGGAGTTTTCTTTAATGATAAGAATTGATTTCTAGCCAAATTATCCCTTTTTGCAACATTAATCAATGTTCTAATAATGTATACTTTGCAGTCTGTATGCAGTTCTAGGATGAAAGTTAATAGCTCACTATTCTATATTAGGTATTTAAGTTATAATTTGCAAATAACAAAAAAGATGTCTCTTTTGAAAGCAGTAACCTGCTGATCTGTTTACATTATATGCACTCTGTAATCTACTTGGTACACGTTCTTTGCAGCAGGCATATTAACCCTCTGCACTAACTTCACCGAAATCAAAACCTCAACTATACAAAATGCTCATCTCTCTCCAGGAAGATAATGAATCACACGAGTTATCTTGACATTTATGTGAGGCCTGGTAATTGCCGGGGGAAAGAAACGCTGCAGCAGGTGCTTCAAAAGCATAATAAACTTTCAAACACGGCGCCCCCAGGAAGGCACCGCCCTAAAGCCGGCCCTGCTCATCAGCCAGGCTAGCTTGATACCAGAGCATGGCGAGAAAGGGACCCATGTCTGGGCATACCCAGCTCGCTCAGGGTGACAAATGCCAAAATTTACAATTAATGGACAGAATGCTGAACAATGTCAAACATAAACCTCAGTACAGAGATCTGGACCCAAATTCATAATTTATTTTGCTCACAATGCCATTCCAGTTTAAACCCAGCCATATGTGAATCAGTCTTGACCCTACTCCCATGGGAACAGTCCAGTGCGAACTGCCAGACCAGGTCCTCACTGGACCAGAAACAAGCATCCAGCGACCGGTTTTGGCGTATCACACCTCATCAGTCAGCCTAGCTTGACTCCAGTGTCATTAACAGCACGTGACCCACATCTGGGCATACCCATCTCACTGGGTTGATAAATTCAAAAAGAACAATTGATGGACAGAATGCTGAACAATGTCAAACATCCACCCCTGTATAGAGATCTGGGCCCAAATGCATCATTTTGTTGCTCATCATGCCATTCCAGTTTAAACCCAGCCATATGCAAATCAGTCTTGACCCTGCTCCCCATAGGAACAGTCCAGCCCGAAGTGCCAGCCAGGTCCTCACTGGACCTGAAACAAGCATCCGGGAACCGGTTTCAGACTATCACACCTAATAAGCCAACCTAGTTTGACTCCAGTGTCGTGAAGAGCGCGGGAGCCACATCTGGGCATACCCGTCTCACTCGGGGTGACAACTGCAAAAAGAACAATTGATGGATAGAATGCTGAACAATGTAAAACATCCACCCCAGTATAGAGATCTGGGCCCAATTCCATAAGTATTTTTTCTCACCATACCTTTCCAGTTTAAACCCAGCCATATGCAAATCAGTCTTGACCCTGCTCCCCAGGGTGCAGTCCAGCGTGTACTGCCAGGTGAGGTCCTCACTGGGCTGGAAACAAGCATCCTAGTAACGGATTCGGGGCATCACCCTTCATCAGCCAGGGTATCTTGACTCCAGTGGAATGGAAAGCACAGGACCCACATCTCGGCATACCTGTCCCACTCGGGGTGACAATTGGAAAAAGACCAATTGATAGACAGAACGCAGAACAATGTCAAATCGGTTTTGAGGTATCCCTCCACATCAGCTATGCTAGCTTGACTCCAGTGGCATGGAGAGCAAGTCAACCATGTCTGGGCATACCAGTGCCACTCGTGGTGACAAATGCAAAACCAACATTTGATGGACAGAATGCCGAAAAATATCAAACATCTAGCCCAGTATAGAGATCTGGACAAAATGCATAATTTATATTGCTCCCCATGCCATTTCAGTTTAAAGCCAGCCACATGCAAATCAATCTTGAACCTGCCCCCCATGGGAACAGTCCAGCCAGAACTGCCAGCCAGGTCCTCACTGGACCAGAAGCAAGCATCAGGCAACTGGTTTCTGGGTATCACACCTAATAAGCCAGGCTCGCTTGACTCCAGTGTCATGAAGTGCGCAGGACCCACATCTGAGCATACCCATCTCACTCAGGGTGAAAAATTAAAAAAGAACGATTGATGGACCGAATGCTGAACAATGTCAAACATACACCCAGCACAGAGATCTGGGCCCAAATCCATCGTTTTTTGCTCTTCATGCCATTCCAGTTTAAAAACAGCCATATTCAAATCAGTCTTGACCAATGATCCCTCTAATTTCTTTCCTCTGTGTGCGGCAGTGGAGCGTCTCTGTGCGCTGCAACCATGGCTATGTGCGCCAGGAACCAGACCGCGCGTGTGCGCGGCGCCAAATGTCACTCAGAACGTTTACTTTAAAAAGTGAAAAGATGGTGCATTTTCACACATACAGTGCCACAATAAGTGTCTTAAGGGCAGTTTCCAAATTGGAAAAACACGCAATGACATGAATTGGTTACACAGGCAAGTACACTTCAAGTTTAGAAAAGCACAAGACTTAAACGGTGGTACCATCATAAGATTTTAATAAATATTCTTAACTTGAGCACTGTTAATTGGGTGGGGAAATGTTGGGAGCCTATACAATATCACATATAAACAATAAGGGAGACATGTCAAGTGGCATCACTAGAGGGGTGACAGGGTTGCTTCTCACGGCGATCTTTGGCATTGTTCCAGTGGTGATAAACTTGATCTAGGTCAACTTTTCCGTTCAGGAGGTAGGCCTTTGTCCTCATCAGCATATCCAAATGCTTCTGCTCTAGTCTTTTCCTCACTTTACTCTTGATAGTATTCATGAGGCTGAATCCTCGTTCACAATCTGCACTAGATGCTTGAAACGTTGCGCAGACATCTACAAGCTGAGACACCACACTATACTGAGCAGCATTGCTTACAGTGAAATTCACCATGTCTTGAAAGGTGGTAAATAACCCACCCTTTACATGTTCTGCCACCACATATTTATAGTATCTGTATTGTCGAACAAAATCTTCTGGTGTTTCGCAATCACCCAGGACCAAGACATTTTTATACTTTTCTACAAGTCTTTGTATATACTAAGTCCCAAAATCAAAATGTGATTCTGCTGCCATTGCCTGGATTTCAAAACTTGCCCATTCGTTCAGCTCATCTTCATGGAACCTTTTTTGCATGTGCTCACAAAGAAGGGAAACAAAAGACAAAATAGGCCCACTGTCAAACTCTTACCTTTCCTTGTACAACACCATCAGATCTCTTACATTGCTGCTCCAAAAGACAGTGTCCCCCAAATACTGTTGCTTAACTTGGCCAATCGTTGCTCTTGCATATTGTACAGCTTCAACAGTAGTCAGAGAACTTTTTTGAAATAGTTTGCACAAAGATGCAAATTCACCCAGAATGTCATTAAGTACTGCAAGTGAAATATGGTAGTTGGAGTTTGATAGCTTTTTATAACAATATTTAGCAACTGGATCATTCTCCTCAAATTTCTCATGCTCAAACTACTTAAGAACAGCCTCGTAATTCCGAATTAGTGCACCAACTGCAAAATGCCTTGAAAGCCACCGGACTTCATTCAGTGGTCGAAAAGAGACCACTTCACATTCAGTGACCGATGCCATTTCATCCAGCTTGGACTTCCTTGCAGGAGATCTGGAGAACACAGTGTAGACAGTCCTCAATAATGTCTCCATCTCTTTAACCATTGGAACCCTTTTCCAGGCATCATCAACTCCCAAATCTTCTCGATGGGCAACACAATGCTGCTCAACTAGATGAGGTATGGATTGTTTAAGGCGAGTAGCAACACCATTATTCTTACCCAGCATCACGGACGCACCATCAGATGTGAACATGACCATTTTCATAAGGTCCAGTTCATTGGCAGTGTAGAATTCTTTCACAGCAGTAGTGATAGCCTCAGCATTACAACTAGTCAGCTTCACTATTTCTAACCAAACAAACCTTTTTAGCAGCATCGGGTTCATGAAAGACTGTGAAAAAGCATAACTTAGTAACTTGTACCATGCAGTTTGCTTGCTGCTCTTTGATGTCAGTTCATAGCTCACTGTGCTAAATGCGATTGGAACTTGTGAACTGCATAATAACAAAAGAGTCTCTGTAGCAAAAGCAGGAACTGACTGAGCTATGCACAAAACAAAATACTGTTTTCTAAAAAAGGCGTGGTAGACATTTTTTGCAGCAGGCATATTAACCATCTGGGCTTCCTGAGAGGACTCAAAGCTGCCACTGGACAAACCTCCTATCTCTCTGTAGCAGGTACATTAATCACTGGAGTTATCTTGACCCTTTTATTGCTGGCCAAAAACTGCTGTTTATGCAAGGAACTTTGCATTGCTTTTAAAACTGCTGCCTGCGGACCCCCCTGGCAATGTGTCACGGACCCCTGGGGGTCCGAGGACCCCAGTTTGGGAACCACTGTCTCATACCATTGTAGGATGTCAGAGCACTTTACATCACACACACAGAGACAATGAATCATGTGTGTAAATCAGTGTAGAGAAAATGCTACATACAAAGGGGACTACAAGGTGTAGGAGTCACATGCCATTCATACTGGAAGACATTTTTAAAGAGTGCTTGTCTGGAAAAGCACAAATTCAGGATTCGGAACATAACACAGTGGTTAGTATTGACTTTAACAATAATATGTATTTTCACCCAAATAAACCCCTTTAGCAGCATCAGGATAATGAAATACAGGGAAAAACATAAATTACTAATTTGTACCATGCAATGTGTAAGCAGATCTTTGATGACAGTTTATAGGTCACTGTGCTAGATTGATTGTCTCTTATGAGCTGCAGAGTAACAAAAGAATCTATGTGACAAAAGCAGTAACCAACTGACCTATGCACATAAAATACATGGTATGCGTTCTTTGCAGCAGGTATATTAACCCTCTGTGCTACATGAGATAATTGAAACCTGCCCTATACCTCCCCATTTGTCCGTCTACCCCGCCGCCCCCACTTACTACTGTCCCACTGCTTGACTCCCATGTATAACACATGACACGTCAATGAGACGTACATTTTTTGGAACAGACATGGCGCTGGCAGCAGGCTGGCACACTCTCCCAAAAGATGGCAAAAAGTCCTTTTTAGCCAGAGAGCGTGACCTGAAAATGGGTCAGTGTACAGACAAAGTCACCGGACATACAAGTTAACACCAGGCAAGAGCTGCCAGGAAAACAAACAAACAGATTTATTGGTAGACAGCAGTCTACCAAGAAAGCTGCCACGGGAGGCAACATCTAACATGCTGTAAAAAAGCAACACGCAAACACTGTTACATGGTAGGAGTACCTGTGTGTGCGACATCTTGCAGGTATTGGAGCGCTTTAAATAAACACCGTCTTTACATTACATATTCAGGCACAGGGAGATTAAGTGATTTGCCAGGATGTGGACGCGACCTCGAGGCTCGAACTCTGGTCTTTGGCCCCAAAGTTGCTGCCTGAAATAGTCCCCGCACCGCGCTTTACTAACAAAAAGAGTAGAGCCAGTTTCAAATTACAGCGTGTACTTCCTGAAAATACACGCTGTGTTTTTAAACTGGCTCTACTCTTTTGTTAGTAAAGCGCGGTGCGGGGACGATTGTGGCCTCTTGTTTAAGTATTGATGGTAATCACAGCCCGTGAAGGGGCTCCGATTACCATCAATACTTAAACAAGAGGCCACAATCGTCCCCGCACCGCGCTTTACTAACAAAAGAGTAGAGCCAGTTTAAAAACACAGCGTGTATTTTCAGGAAGTACACGCTGTGATTTTAAACCGACTCTACTGTTTTGTTAGTAAAGCGCGGGGACGATTGTGGCCTTTTGTTTAAGTATTGATGGTAATCAGAGTCCCTTCACGGGCTGTGAGTACCATCAATACATAAACAAAAGGCCACAATCAGCCCCGCGCTCCGCAGCCACATGCCCCCGAGCCCCCCCCAAGCCGCCACTAGCCGTCCCAAGCCGCCACAAGCCCCCCCCAAGCCGCCACAAGGCCTCAAGCCCCCACAAGCCCCCAAGCCCCCTTACCTGCACTCTTGTCGACTCCTCTCCGGCACCAGTGCAAAAGTGCCTGCTTTTCTCGCCGCCCGCTTCTTAAAGCGGCGGCGCCTCTCTCTGCCGGGACGTCCTGGTTGCGTTGTGCGCGCTCCACATCCGGCAGTGCGCGCTGACGTCGGGGAAGGTGCGCGCGCGCACATGCCTTAAAGGGAACGGTGGTCTTGACCCTGCTCGCCGTGGGAACAGTCCAGCCTGAAGTGCCAGCCAGGTCCTCAATGGACCAGAAACAAGCATCAGGGGACTGGTTTCAGAGTATCACACCTAATAACCCAGCCTAGTTTGACTCCAGTGTTGTGAAGAGCGCGGGACCCACATCTGAGCATACCCATCTCACTTGGGGTGACAAATACAAAAAGATCAATTGATGGACAGAATGCTGAGCAATGTAAAACATCCACCTCAGTATAGAGATCTGGGCCCAATTCCATAAGTATTTTTGCTCACCACGCCATTCCAGTTTAAACCCAGCCATATGCAAATCAGTCTTGACCCTGCTCCATGGTGCAGTCCAGCGTGAACTGCCAGGTGAGGTCCTCCCTGGACTGGAAACAAGCATCCTAGGACCGGTTTTGGCGTATCACACCTCATCAGTCAGCCTAGCTTGACTCCAGTGTCATTAACAGCACGCGACCCACATCTGGGCAGACCCATCTCACTGGGTTGATACATTCAAAAAGAACAATTGATGGACAGAATGCTGAACAATGTCAAACATCCACCCCTGTATAGAGATATGGGCCCAAATGCATCGTTTTTTTGCTCATCATGCCATTCCAGTTTAAACCCAGCCATATGCAAATCAGTCTTGACCCTGCTCCCCATGTTGCAGCCCAGCGTGAACTGCCAGGCTAGGTCCTCACTGGGCCGAAAACAAGCATACTGGCACCAGTTTTGTGGTATCACCCCTTGTCAGCCAGGCTAGCTTAACTCCAGTGGCATGGAGAGTACGAGACCAATGTCTGGACATACCCGTCTTACTCGGAGTGACAAACGCGGAATAACAACTGCAAACAGAATGCTGAACAATGTTAAACATCCACCCCAGTACAGATATTATTTTGCTCACCATGCCATTCCAGTTAAAACCCAGCCACATGCAAATCAGTCTTGATCCTGCTCCCCGTGGAAACAGTCAGCGCGAACTGCCAGTCCAGGTCCTCACTGGACCAGAAACAAGCATCCAGGGACCAGTTTTGTGGTATCAGCAGGCCTGGGTGGTAAATTCCGTTCCGCTTGCGGAATTTGGGCAATTCCGCGTTCCGCGGAGAATGCAGAATTACCCCAAATTCCGCGATCCACGGCGTCGCGGAATTTTTTCCTTGTTCGCGCTTTCAAAATGCGTGTTCGTGCACACGGGAGCGACTTACCGGTATCCCTGCATTCGCCGATGAGTTTTCCTTTAATTTCGCGTGCGCCATGAAAGTTTGGTAGCCGGCCGCGCGATCCCGAGAGAGTGTGCGATCGCGAACATGCCATTCGGACACGCCCGCGAACAGGAAATAGCATCGTGAGCGGGCGGGACAAGTGAAAGAAGATGGCCGCATTGGCAAGTTCGCAAGATATTTCCCCCGAGCACGCAAACGGGAAAAACGCATCGGGAACGGGCGGAATAAGCAATTACGCGTGTTCGCTGATCTCTGCGTGTTTGCGGAGATTTTTTACAGTTTCGCGGAGCTTTGGGTAGAGCGACTAAGCAAATTCCACCCACCACACCTCATCAGTCAGCCTAGCTTGACGCCAGTGTCATGAAGAGCACGCGACCTACATCTGGGCATACCCGGCTCACTTAGGGTGACAAATTCAAAAAGACAAATGACGGACAGAATGCTGAACAATGTCAAACATACACCCCAGTACAGAGATCTGTGCCCAAATCCATAGTTTTTTTGCTCACAATGCCATTCCAGTTTAAACCCAGCCATATGCGAATCAGTCTTGACCCTACTCCCATGGGAACAGTCCAGTGCGAACTGCCAGACCAGGTCCTCACTGGACCAGAAACAAGCATACAGGGACCGGTTTCGGCGTATCACACCTCATCAGTCAGCAAGGCTTGACTCCAGTGTCATTAACAGCACACAACCCACATTTGGGCATACCCATCTCACTGGGTTGATAAATTCAAAAAGAACAATTGATGGACAGAATGCTGAACAATGTCAAACATCCACCCCTGTATAGAGATATGGGCCCAAATGCATCGTTTTTTTGCTCATCATGCCATTCCAGTTTAAACCCAGCCATATGCAAGTCAGTCTTGACTCTGCTCCCCATGGGAACAGTCCAGCCTGAACCTCCAGCCAGGTCCTCAATGGACCAGAAACAAGCATCAGGTGACCGGTTTTACAGTATCACACCTAATCAGACAGGCTAGCTTGACTCCAATGTCCTGAAGAGCGTGTGACCCATGTCTGGGCATACCCGGCCCACTCGGGGTGACAAATGAAAAAAGAACGATTGATGGACAGAATTCAGAACAAGTTCAAACATACACCGCAGCACAGAAATCTGGGCCCAAATCCATCCATTTTTCGCTCATTATGCCATGCCAGACCAGGTCCTCACTGGACCAGAAACAGGCATACGCAGACCGATTTCAGGGTATCACACCTAATCAACCAACCTAGCTTGACTCCAGTGTCATGAAGAGCGCGGGACCCACATCTGAGCATACTTGTTTCACTCAGGGTGGCAAATTCAAAAAGAACAATTGATGGACAGAATTCTGAACAATGTCAAATGTCCAACACCAATACAGAGATCTGGGCCCGAAATCCAACGTTTTGTTGCTCACCATGCCATTTCAGTTGAAACCCAGCCACATGGAAATCAGTCTGGACCCTCCTCCATAGGTGAACAATTCAGCATGATCTGCCAGGCCAGGTCCTCTCTGGACCAGAAACAAGCATCCTAGGATCAGTTTCGGACCATCACCCTCATCAGCCAGGCTAGCTTGACTCCAGGGGCATGGAGAGCGCGGTACCCACATCTGAGCATACCCATCTCAGTCTGGGTGACAAATGCAAAAAGATCAATTGATAAACAGAATGCTGAACAATGTAAAACATCCACACCAGTATAGAGAAAAGGGCCCAATTCCATAATTATTTTTGCTCACCACGCCATTCCAGTTTAAACCCAGCTATATGCAAATCAGTCTTGACCTTATCCCCATGGTGCAGTCCAGCGTGAACTGCCAGGCTAGGTCCTCACTGGGCCGTAAACAAGCCTCCTGGGACCAGTTACGGAGCATCACCTTCATCAGCCAGGCTAGCTTGATTCCAGAGAATGGAGAGAAAGGGACCCACATCTGGGCATACCAATCTCGCTCAGGGTGACGAATGCCAAAAATTACAATTGATGGACAGACTGCTGAACAATGTTAAAAAACCACCCCAGTATAGAGGTCTGGGCCCAATTCCATAAGTAGTTTTGCTCACCATGCCAATCTAGTTTGAACTCAGCCATATGCAAATCAGTCTTGATCCTACTCCCCATGGTACAGTCCAGAGTAAACTGCCAGGCCAGGTCCACACTGGGCCGGAAACAAGCATCCTAGGACCAGTTTCGGAGCATCACCCTCATCAGCCAGGCTAGCTTGACTCCAGTGGCATGGAGAGCACGGGACTCAAGTCTGGGCATACCCGTCCCACTCGGGGTGAAAAATCAAAAGACCAATTGATGGACAGAATGCAGAACAATATAAAACATTCACCCCAGTATAGAGATCTAGGCCCAAATCCATAAGTTGTTTTGCTACATATGCCATTCCAGTTTGAACCCAGCCATATGCAAATCAGTCTTGACCCTGTGACTCATGGGAACAGTCCAGCCCGAACTGCCAAGCCAGGTCCTCCCTGGACTGGAACCAAGCATCCTAGAACCGGTTTCGGGGTTTCACCCCTCTTCAGCCAGGATAACTTGATTCCAGTGGCATGGAGAGCACGGGACTCACGTCTGAGCATACCTGTTCCACTCGGGGTGACAAATGCAAAAACAACAGTTGATGGACATTTAAAATCACTTTGCACCCCTCCCCCTGCACTCACCTGTGGCACTGGCAACAGCCGATCTGAACGCTGTGTAAACCCAGGACCCACGCGCAAGCCGCCATTACCGGCAGCGAGGAGACCAGGACACGCCCCCTCCGGGTGGCCACGCCCACCTCCGACCATCTCTCCTTCCGTCCATAAATTATGTGTCAGTTCAGGGAGCGCAGCGGACGGGCGCAGCGGGCGCGCCGTCAGCGCGCCGTCAGCGCGCCAAAGGCAAGCCCGTCTGGGCCCGTCCGGGCCCAGACGGTCCCAGGCCCAGTGACTCTGCCTGGTGGCCCTCAGGATCGAGTGATGTATACGGGAGATGCACTACGCGCCCTACAACCTAAGAAAATCCTTGCCTGCTACCACACGCATATTGAAGGTAATACATTCACGAATTGTTCGCGCTGTAATCCGACCCCCCTGAACTCGACAAGACCCGCATTGAAGATGGGACTCCTTAACTGCCGCTCCCTCCCTAAACATGCGATCGAATTAAATTTACTAATTCAAGATCAGGATCTCGACATACTGTTTTTAACGGAAACATGGCTATCAGATAGCACCGACCCGGACATCGTTACGGCCCTTCCCACAGGCTATCTCTCTCAAGCTTTACACAGACCCAAAGGGAGAGGAGGGGGGGTAGCCATAATTTTCAGGGAACAATTCACCTGTAGAACCTCCAACGCCTACATTGAGGATTGCGAGAGCTGTCAATTCTCCATCCAAACCTCCCCAGCTCATTCCCTGGCAGGGCTGTTGATCTACCGCCCCCCAGGTGCTCCTGGGAATTTTATTAATGCCGTCATCGAATCGGTATCACAACTAGCTTCGTCCACCTCCAATTTCCTGATGCTAGGTGATATAAACTTCCACTTCATGGATCCCACGGATCGGTTAGCCTCTGACCTCCGGCAAGACCTAACATCACTAAATATCCGTCTGGTGAACAACGAGCCCACCCATGAGAAGGGACACCTATTGGACCCCATCCTCACTAATATAGCAACCATCACCACCAAATCACCCGTGACCCTCCCATGGACGGACCATTTTTTGGTCCCTTTCTCCTGGGAAATTCCCACTTCGAACCCCCTAACCTCTAAAATTCAGGTAACTGACCGACGATGGCGCAAACTGTCACCTGAAGAATGGGCCGCCACCCTTACAGACTCCATCCCCGAGTTCTCCTCCGACCCTACCATGGCTGACAAGCAGTTTAATGAGTGGATCACCTCATCCCTAGATACTCTGCTCCCAAAAACTGCGACCCTCAAACATCCTAAAAGACTATCTTCTGCTCTATGGTACACCCCAGAGCTCAAAGCTCTGCGCCAGGAGTGCAAGAGAACAGAACGCTCCTGGAGAAGAGACAAATCGGAAATTAACAAAAACATCTACTCTACTTCTCTTCTATCCTATAAAATCGCTATCCGAAAAACTAAAAGCGCGTTCTTCCAGGAGAGAATAGAGAAAGCGGGATGCTCTAGCAAGGAATCATATGTCATCCTTAAAGAGCTTATAAAAACCCCAGAACAGAGACCGGGATACCCTTCCGATCCTAAAGCCGATCAGGGGAAATGCCAACAACTGGCTAATTTCTTTCACGATAAAATCCAAACAATTCTGGATTCAATTCCCCCTGCGAGTCCGTGTGAAGAAAATGTTCTCCCATGCCCTACACCACCTACTTGTCTCTCCTCGTGGGGCCAAGTTACAACAGAAGAAGTAGGAAACACGCTTAAATCTATGAAGAGCGGATCCCCTAGGGACCCTGCTCCACTCCGAATCCTCAAGGAGGTAGCCCCCACAATCATCCCCCCTCTCACTCATCTGATCAACACCTCACTCCAACAAGGAGTTGTACCCCTGAGTTGGAAGACGGCCGTCGTAAAAGCCCTATTGAAGAAACCATCCCTCGACCCTGAAAATCTGGCTAATTACAGGCCCATTTCCTTACTCCCAGGAGTCAGCAAAATCGCTGAAAAACTGGTCAATAGGAAACTCTCGCAGTTTCTGGAGGCCAACAACAAGCTAAAAAGTTCCCAGACGGGCTTCCGACCAGGGCAGGGCACTGACATCGCCCTCCTGGCAGCGGTGGAGGAGGCCAGAGCGCTATTGGATGGGGGAGGATCAGTGGCAGTGATCCTCCTCGACCTAAGTGCGGCGTTCGACACCGTGAACCACCAACTCCTCATCAAAAGACTCAAAAGAGTTGGTGTGGAAGGCACAGCCCTGTCCTGGCTTTCATCCTTCTTGGCCCAACGGACCTACCAGATCTGGGAGAAGAACGCCCGCTCCTCCGAAATGCCCCTCCAATGTGGTGTGCCTCAGGGCTCCTCTCTGAGTCCCACATTATTTAATATCTATATGTCCACATTGGAGGAGGTCATCACCCCATTCGGAGTGCGCGTTATCAGCTATGCTGACGACACGCAACTAGTGGTGTCTCTGTCCCACCCCAGACAACACTCAGCTGACCTATACAACTGCCTCACGCAGGTCCACCGCTGGATGAATAGGTCAGCCATAAAGCTAAATGGGACGAAAACTGAGGTTCTTCTTCTTGGCCCGAAAGGAATCTCACTCTCCCCGAACATCTGGCCAGCTTGTCTGGGCCCTCCCCCTAACCCAAAAACAGAGGTAAAAAGTCTGGGTGTGTGGATTGACACTGACCTCTCATTCACTATACAGGCAAAGAAGGTAGCCGGGACCTGCTTTGGTCTCCTGAAATCTCTGAGGAAAGTCCTGCCCCTCCTACCCTTCAACTCCCAAAAATTGCTAATCCAAGGCCTAATAGTATCGAGGCTTGATTACAGCAACGTGATCTATCTGGGCGCTCCGGAAGCGACCCTCAACAAGCTTCAGAGAATCCAGAACACCGCTGCCCGGATTATCACAAATACCCCTGCCAGAACCTCTGCTAAACCTGCTCTCAAACTCCTCCATTGGCTCCCCATAAGGGAGCGAGTCAAATTCAAGGCCCTATGCCTAGTCCATAAATCACTACAAAATCAAGGCCCCCCTATTCTTAGCAAATTCATCACCCGCTATAAAACTACAAGACCCCTCCGTTCAGACTCAGAAAACCTCATCAACACCCCCAGATTCAAGAAAGCCCGATCAGGAGGAAGACGTTTCTCGGTCCAAGCTGCACGCCTCTGGAACTCGCTCCCCCGCTACCTGCGACTCGAATCACAATACCTGCTCTTCAGGAAGCAGCTAAAGACTCATCTCTTTCCCTAAGGTCTTAAGTCCTCCCATTATTCGGAGCCTTTGCTTCCCCCCCCCACCTCCCCCCCTCCTTTGCTCTGCCCCGGGTCCGCCGAACTGTAGAATTAGGGTTCCTAGCGCTGGGATACCTCTTGGTGACTATGCGCTCTACAAAAATAAATAATAATAATAATAATAATAATGCAGAACAATGTCATACATTCACCCCAGTATAGAGATCTAGGCCCAAATCCATAAGTTGTTTTGCTCCATATGCCGTTCCAGTTTGAACCCAGCCATATGCAAATCAGTCTTGACCCTACTCCCCATGGTACAGTCCAGAGTGAACTGCCAGGCCAGATCCACACTGGGCTGGAAACAAGCATTCTGGGACGGGCTTTGGGGTATTATTGTGGAAGCTGATGCAGTTGTTGAGTTATGTGGGCCTTGTTGTGTAAGGCTTTGTGTGTGTGAGGAGTTTGAAGGTTGGGAGCCAGTAGAGCTCTATGAGGTGAGTGGTGATGTGAGTATGGGGTGGGAGGGTGAGGAAGAGCCTGGCTGCTGAGTTTCGTATGATCCTGGTTAGTCAAGCGCTGATCCCATCTTAGGGCCATATTCACAAGGAGCTATCGCCAAATTAACGGCACTTTATCACAGCCAAAGTCGTGATAAATTTACCTCCCCATTCACAAGCTCGTGCTAACAGCCCACAGCACTTGTTTACCCACAATAGCAGCCGCAAAAAACATCACCACAGAGGATCACCGCAACTATCACTAATGAGATGCAGAGTAGACGTTTCCGTGCCAAAATCCGCGACAACACCACTCCTCAACATTCACAACGAACAGCCAGATCGGCGATAAGAACACAAAACAGGTGATAAGGCGCGTTAGCACCAGGAAATCTACACCTGCTCTGACCTGGTGTTAAGTCAGACGGCAGTGAGCACCACAAAAGGGAGACCAGCCCAGGACCACATCGAAAGGGCAACAGATGCCACGGAGCCACCCATCACGCGGCCCGGACACCCAAGAGGGCCACAACAACCACCGCCACCAACCCCGGACCCCAACCCACACACGGAACAGCCCCCCACCCCCAGACCACCACAGACGCAGCGCAGACAAAGACAGCGGACCCCCAGGAAACGTACCACCCACACAGACCCAACATCAAACAATGTCTCCATCAACTACAGGCTGAAAGGGACAACCATCCTACGCATCCTGCCCATCATCGCCTAATAGGCCTACGGCACCAACACAGCGGACAACCAGCATCCCACCCAACACAAAGCTGCTAGCTTAGCTGCACCTGTTGGCCCCTGGTACCCCCAAACAACAGCCGCCTGAGTCAGAGGAGTCACACAGGCAGCCACATCCAAGTCCCCCACACCTGTCCTGGACATCACCATCACCCTGGTACCCCAGTCCCCATATGTCCAACACAATGCGCAGGATCCGCTGAGATCAAGCAAGGACCATACGCCATAGCAGGATGCACGCATGTGTTGGGGGCAATCTACAGCACACATGTCCTACCTGTGCCCCCTGGTGACACAGCACACAATCACCGCAACAGAAAGCACATGCCCCACCCCAATGTGCAGGCAACAACAGAACACCTCCAACAATGTCGCCTTCAAATACACAGCCAGTGTGCATGATATCTTCATCCTCCGACAGTCCATCACCAACCAGCGTACCCAGGATGGTAACAAGGGAAATGCACAGCCCCTTGGCAAGTTCAGAAATAACACCCCACACACCTCAACTCCACAAACATGCAAATCACAACTCTGGCAATGCACACGTCACAAAAGCACAAGCAACATGCACAACAACATGCCCACCCACCAGACACGAAAGAACAACTAACAATTCCACCTGGGCAAGCCCTGAACAAGAGCCATCAATGGCATGGCACCTCAGTGACACAACAGCCGAATGTGGGGAGAGGTGGCAACCAGGCATGTCTGAATGATGCAGCAGAACCATGATTGGGAAAGTATACAATGCCAAGAGTGGCGGACATGTGCTGGACAGACCTCAGTATGCAGAACACGCCCATATCCATGGCGACATACACCTCTGGTGTATAGAATGTAGTGGACAGTGGATGCAACCATGTCACCCCAGCCAGTGGGGGAGTTCACGAAAATGTTGCCTGTTATGTCCCCCCCTAAGCGTCACCGGAGTGGGATGGCCTGGTGTACGCCACGCCTACGTAGGGGTGTGAATAAAAAGCACGTAAGCCTAGGCGTGGTCCTCTTCCAGAAAGACATACATCTCTGCCAGGGCGGCGCCTGTCACCCCGCCACGAGGCCGACGCCGTCCTCGTGAGCGGAGTTTTGTGATGCTGTGCGCCTGCCGGACCCCGGCACGCTGGACCACAAACCCGTTAGGCCCGCAACTGCGCAGCCATGCCACACTGATCACCTGCCGACACCGGCATGTGTCAAGGATGGCCCACCAAGTGCCGGCGCAAGCTCCAAGCCCGAGTCCCATGATCTGGCAGCCTCCTCAGACCATCACGGCATCCACGACACAGGCCCGCTTTACTCCTTTCTCGTTGACGTACTCGACTGCCGCCTTCGTCCTACTCATCGAACTGGTAGGTCCCATATGGGTATGTCCTGAGTCATGAATGGCAGTGAACCTAAATCCGGTACAGCGGCTACAGCACCAGACCCCCCCCCCCCCGAACTGTACGGCATAGTTCCATATGGGCATCTTTCGACACGTGGTGCCACTAACCCTGTTCAACGCCAGCCGGCGACACATGGTGCTACTAACCCTGCTCAACACCAGCCGGCAACACATGGTGCCACTAACCCTGTTCAACTCCAGCCGGCGAAACATGGTACCACTGAACCAGAACTACGGTGGGGCCATCCAACCTATGCCGGTGACACTCAGTGAATGGGGCGTGTTGACCGCTGCCTCAGGCCTACACCACGGTCAGGTAGGTCACAAATGTGGAACTGAGTCCTGATTACACCATGGCAGTGAACATCATTTAAGGCATAGGTCAAGTCACCATACTCCCTTCAATGTGGTGCCAACAAGTTTGTGCATGGCATCACAACCACACTTGTCTGTGGGCCTACGCCGACTACTGCCTTCGGTCACAGATTTGGAAATGAACATCGATCATTTAAAGGCAGAGTTGGAATCATTGCACGCAAGGAGAGGCATAAGAGGAAGATGCAGTTCAGCCAGGAGGAAAATAAGGACCATTGTCACAGAGGTGTCACTACCCTTGTGCCGCTAACTCTGTGCTTCGTGAGCCAACGACACGTTGCTGTGGCCCACTGTTGACACTGCCTCCGGCCTACACTGCGGTCCAGTAGGTCACAGTCTTGATTTGGCAATGGTGGAGTACATATCAGTGTACCGGCATCATCGCAGACTGCATCCCCGCCCAGCACCTGTGCCACTGACTCTGTGCCCCGGCATACATGGACACTCGCTGCTCGTACATTGATGGCGTTAGAGTCCATGGACTAGTGGCTGGTGTTACTCCTCGTGTAGCTGCTCCCGAATTGTTTGTACAAACGAGGGTTGTGCATTCCACTTCCCCATTTGCTGCTTCCGGATAACATCAAACCTCTGCATCATGCCCTGGAGGACCGCTCTGTTCACATGGCCCACCTGACTGCGCCGCAACTCAGTGTCCCGTGTCTGGGTGCCTGTGCCGGCCGCGGTGCATCCGGAGCCACTAACACTGTGCGGGCCAGGTTCGGGACCCCTTCTGCAGAGACATTGAATGGGCTCTGGAGCGATGGTCTTGTGCTCATCATCACCATGTGTCTGTGGCCCTGCGCTGTTCGAAGCCTCCGGCCTCCACTGTGGGCCACCAGGGCCCATACATGGATTCGGATCTAGACTGGCCCAGACGTTGCATCACCGCAGGAGGCACACGCCACCACCGCAAGGACCACCTCCAGATGCCATCTGCCAGTGTTGAAACGGTGGTCCTGAAAGACCTACGGAATTGCCCATACCTGTCGTGGATGCCATCATCGGCTTGAGACCATGCTCAGCACTCCAGGTGCCAGTGACTCAGTGCACCGCAAGCCATTGTCCGTTGCTGATTGTTTTTTGTGCTGTGGACATGTTGCGCAGCAATGTCACCTCATGCAGTGGGGGGGCCTGGGACTATGATGTGGAAGGTGTGTCAAGTGTGCGGACGGGAGAAGGCACAGACTTTGGTTGGGCCGGAGGCAACATTCCCAAGGCAGGAATGCAGACTGGTGGTGGTAGTCCAGCTACACACCCAGTTCTATTACAGGGTATTGCGCTGTGGACTGCGGACACAACTGTCACCTCAGGCAGTGTGGTGGACCAGTGAAGTTGCTGGGGTAGTTGTTGCAGGTGTGACACACCCCACTGCATCTGCATCAGGACTTACCCGAAGGGACACAATCCTAGCAATTTCTTCACATGAGTGGGTTCATCGCTGGTGCCCCTACCTCAGTGCACCGCAACTCATGGAACCTCCTGACTGCCTATTGGGTGACCTCTGTCCTTCCTCCGGCTCCCTCCATGTTGCTCTGCAGCTGACTCTGTTATGCTGATGTTTTTTGTTTACATTGTACTGGTGTCCACTGTTCATGTTGTTGCCAGCAGCGGTCACTCCGTGCGGGCTGGCTTGTACTCACTCCACACACATCCAGCACAGGCGTCACTGTACATGTGGTCCTGCCAATAAAGGGGCGCACGTGCCCGTAGCCAGTTCAACATGATATATGCATGTGTCCCTGTGTTCTTGTTGTATGACTGGGGGTCCTGGACCCGACGACATTACATTGTGCTGTGTGTAGCGGACGCAGACATGTCACTACAGGCAGCGGGCTGGGACCTGGACTTGTAGCTTTGTCGTTGACCGCTCAATTTGTAAGGGGAGTGGCCTGTGCCATCGTACGCAGAGCCAACGTGGGTGTGTGACTGATATGTGCGTGCCCCTGGCTGTGGTTCTGTACTGTGTATGTGCATCTGCATGTGTCTCTATGGCGGTGTGGGTCTCCTTTGTGGGGTGTGGGTGATTCCTGATGGCTATTGGGCACCAGCGTATGTGTTCTTGTTTGTATTCCATGTGTTCGGCCACACCATCACCTGTTGGGCCACCTCCTTATTGCATTCTGACACCTGGCATTGGGGTGCCATTTGTGGATCTGTGATGTGTTGTTAGCCAGCCGTGATTGCAGTTGCCTCGTGCTGTGTGGTCTGTTGCAGTGGCTGTATTGTCCTCTGAGTTGCTTGTGTGCCCTTGTCCTGATGGTGGGTTGCGTGGGATGGCCATGGGCTGTTGTGGGGCATTGGTGTTGGTGGAGTGGTGGTCTTCTCTGGCATCGCAGATGTGTTGTCTTGTGTGCTTTGCTGTAGGTGTTGTGTGCCCCTCTGCAATGTGTAGGGAAGGTGCATGTGTGCCAATGTGCCCGTCTCCTCCTGTCCCCCAGTCCCTGTTTGTTCCACTCCCTATTTATGTTGTGTCAGGTCCTCTTGGGCTGTGTCCGTACTCCCTACTCCTTGCACCATCTCCACACTGATGACTGTGGCCTGTGTTTCCTCCAGCTCCTCCTGTTGCGCTGGGCAGCCACCTCCTGTCGCCGTAGCTGCCTTCCTGTTGGAAGTAGATTTGTACCTTGTTTGGGATGTCACGTCATGCCAGCGCCTCTTGGCATCCGCTGTTGGCCTCCTCGACACTCTGGCTGCATTCAGGGTAGTCTGGTTGTCGGTCTGTTGGTGGTAGTGTTCTGTCACCTCCATGCCGCTGGCTTGTATTCCTGCGGCCTGCACTCCGTCTTCCTCTCCCTTTTCTCATTGTCCTTCCCCGACCCCGTTGTTCCTTGCTGGTGGTCTGTGGGTGTTGTGGGGTTCATGTTGTCCTCTGCGCTGGGTCAGGGTGTATCCATGTTGCTCTGTGCTTGGCTTGTTTCTGGTGTGTTGTTTCTGTGGTTTTTGTGGTGCATTTTCCCGCCAGACGCGTGGGATTTGCAGGCCTGTGGCTGGTTTTCGCTACTGTTTGCACCGCGACTGGCCTCATCGTATATTTTTTTGCGTTCACGTTTCGCATTTTTGCGGTGTGGCATTGATTTTAACGCGGACATATGACACGTTATCTGGGACTATCGCATGGTACCGCCTTGTTGTGAATTCCACGGTGAGACGGGGTTATTTTCCCGCGATGGGCTGCGATATTGAAAGTTGGGTTTCGCTACTTATGCGGTAGTTACCCCTTAATGTGTTGCCGTAGTTCAGCTTGCTTGTGATGAGGCCTTGGTAGACGGTTCTGCGAGTGTTGATGGGGAGCCATTTGTACATCTACTTGAGTGTGGGGAAGCAGGAGACAGAGACTATGTCCACTTGGCCGGTCATGATGAGTTGGTTCTTGATATCTATTCAGAGGTTCTTTACGTAGGTTGCTAGGAGGGGTTTGGGTCCAAGTTTAGCGGGGGCACTGGTAGGTACCTATAGCAAAGTGTCCTAGTCGAATGTCATTACTTCTGTTTTGTCTGTGTTGAACTTAGGGAGTTTGTTTCCATCTGTTTGGTGACTTCAGTCATGCAGGTGGAGAAACTAATCCAAGTGTTTGATGTACTGTTGCAGAAGGAGCGTATGAGCTGGGAATCCCGAGCATAGGATTTGATGTTGAGTCCGTGGGCACGGAATATTCTCGCAACTAGTGTCATGTAGGCATTGAACAGAGTGGGGCTGAGTGAGCATAGCAACTTTTAAAAATCCATTTGACCTATTAATATGGTAATAAAAATATGATGATTACTTCCCAAGTAAGGTAAACTTGTGCTAAATAAAAGTCAACATTCATAGTTGTTACGTTATCCATTTCGAGGTTTCATATTGGCCAACAAAGTGCATTATGGGGAGTGGTTGTGGAATTATGCATTATAACGTGCGTTTTATGAGTTTGAATTTGCCACATACTTCATCACATGCCACATAATCTGCAGATTTTAGCAAACAATAATTGTTTCAAACGTTACTTAACACATCGCGACACATGTTCACAAAAGGTGGGAGACCCAGTTTGACTGGTCGTCTTTCAATTGCATATTGTTGTATTTTGGGGTTAAACTAGTGCTAATACGTTGAAATATTTGCCCAGATAATGTTATCAGGTGTAAAAAGGACAAAATAATACTATCAGAAAATAGCCGCATTATGTCACATAACTTGCATTTTTATGCTTTATGATTTAGCCAACCCTGCCGCATAATTTTATCCCCCCTTCTGCATAGTTCCAGTGGCCCTGGTTATAGGTAATGCAGACCATGTGCCTAACACCAAAAAGCTTGCTTTGCCTTATAAGTTTGTTGGTCTATCTAAAATATATCGTAAATGCTAAATATATTTTAAATGTGTCATTATTTTTAAGAATTACAAATAATTAAATTGACATACATTAAAAATAATATTACACACATTAAAAACAGAACTATCATACCAATATTTTCAATATGTTGTTAATTACAATAGCTCAACCTTCTGATACAACCCCAACAGAAAGAGAGAGTGTTGGTGATATCTCCTATCACACAGAAGAGCCTGCTGGGGGCTGGGCCTCGGTTGGTTTCCTTTGAGCCTGCAGCCAGCGGGAGGCATCTGAGCCGCTGTGTGACATCTATGGAGGCGGTGCCCGCTGCTGCTACCCCTGCTCTGAGTGGGCATGTGGCCTGCTCGACACTCGCAGAGTCCTAGAAGTGAGTGTCTGGGGCTGAGCTCGAGTCCCTTGGGCTATGTTTCCCTATTGCTGTAAACGTGTGTTGCCTGGACCTACTTGGATTCCTGAGACTTTGTTCTCCTGCCAACTTGCCGTTTATCTGGTCCCTCAGAACTCGCGAATATAGGAGCCCTCATGGTGAAAGTTGACTGGTCTTGGCCTCACTAACTCACTGCCCTTGTAGCGAGTAAGGGACTGCTGAGCTTGATCCTGGTGGGACTCGAGGTACATGGTGCTCACGGAGGCTTTCTCTCCTGATCGCCCATGGGGAGAAACAAACAAGTGGGGGCCACCCAGGAGCATTATACAACCCCAGCACCAACCTCACAGCACAGGAGTCCATGAGGGCTGAGTTGCTGTCAGCCATTTAGGGCTCTAGGTTGGCCCTGGAGATCAAAATAGAGACTGTGGCCCTTGAAGTCAATCTTTTCTACACTGACCTCCACACGGTCTCTGAAAAAGTGCGGCTAAGTGAGAGTTCCATTGAGGAGCTTCAAAATGAGGCAGACACTTTGCGGAAGTAGTTCACTGTGGTCACGTCTAGGTCTGGGGCCCTGGAGGCCTGAGTGGAGGATGCGGAGGGACAGTCACACCGTAATAATGTGAGCCTGTTGGGGTTTCCAGAGGGGGTCGAGGGGTCAGCCACTGACCAATTTTTCGAGTCCTGGATTCACAGCAGCTTGAGGTCCTCTTGTCTGTCTCTCATGTTCATCATCAAGAGGGTGCACCGTGCGCTTGTGGCACTGCCTAGTCCTGGGGTTTCACTGCTGGCCATCATCAGCCCCATAATAAACTACAAAGACGGAGACTGTATCTTAAGGGTGGCCAGAGACACTGACACTGCCAGGTACTAGAACCAGAGGATCTCCATTTATCTGGGTTCCACCAACAGGGTTCAGGGCACTTGGAAAACGTTCCCAGAATTCAAGGCCAAGCTGCGCTCGATGGCCTTTTGCTACATGCTGTTGTACCCGGCTAGGCTGAGGGTTCTATCAGGCGGCAAGTCACAGTTTTTTGACCATCCTTATAATGTGTGCGTTGGCTGGAGGTCATCATAGGGTGCATGAGGAAAGTATAGGTTCCTGAAGAGCTGGAACTTGGAGTTTGGCCGATGCGGAGGGTTCCACCTGGAGAGCTGTTGGGGAGCCTTAGACTGAGGGAGGATTATCCCCTCAGAAGAGTGATCCTGCCAGGGTGGAGATTCAGGGCAATGGGACTACGGTTCTGTCGATCCAGCAACCTGAGTCGGTGGTCCTTGTCAACGCAGGAGGAGGTTTAGATGCAGAACGATTCTATGACATGATGTGGCACGTAATGCAGTACAAGCTTCTGCAATGCTGTCTAATGACCTTTCTTTCCTTATGCAGGGAGGATTCACCTTGTTTTTTCTTCCATGGCCTGTTGAACGTTGGTTGCAGTCGTTTACAAAATTGGGTCTGTTGGATTGCATAATAACCATTCACTTGAGTAAGGTATGCTCTGGCTTGTTTTACAAAGGCTTGGTGTTCGGTGTGTGGGTCGTGTCTTGGTGGGTAATGGCTGGGTGGGTAGGATTAGGCTGTGAGTCCTGGCAGCAAGAGCTCAATTGGCTTATCAGTGTGGTATATTGTGTTGATATGCTGCATATCCAGGGTGGATGTTTGTTATTTGATCCCATTGTTTGGGGTTGTTTGTTGGTTTTTATCACATGTGGGAATCTCAACAGTGCATGTATTGTCTTGTTTGGCAGCTTTTGCAGTGGAATTTTTGGAGGGTAGGAGCAGGGGGGGGGGACATTTCATAGAATTTGCTAGGCTTATGGCTGACCAAATCAGTATTGTTACGTGGAATGTCCGAGGGCTACGAGGTTGCTCCAAGAAATACAGGGTCCACTGGTTTCTTAGGCATCATAAGATTCAAATTGCTTTTTTCCAGGAGACTCATCTTATGGTGGAGGAAACACAGAAGCTAAACAAGATGTGGAGGGGTCACTGTTCACTGTTTCCTATTCCTCACATGCTGGGGGGGGGGAATCTGGGTAGCTCCTGTGGTTCCCATTAAGTACACCTATAGCAAAGCAGGTGTGGAAGGGCGCTATATCCTGTTACACACAGCACTTTGGATGGAAAGGAGCTCACAATACTAAACTTGGTCTCCCCAATGTTGATGACTGACATTTCTCTGAAGGATGCAGGACTTGTTAGCGGGCAGTGTAGGCGCACCAATGATCTGGCTGGGTGGGAGATTTTCATTGTATTTTAGATGGGGCAGGGGACTGCTATCCACCCAAAGAAGGCCCTATACCGCTAATGGTGGGCTCCTTGAGTAGTGTGATGCATAATCTAGGTCTACCGAATGGGTGACGAACATTGCACCCTGGTGGTCGTGAATACACTTGCCATTCCCAGACTGACAATGCCTACAGTTGTTTGCACCATTTCTTGGTGGGAGGTCTAAATCATTCCTTGGTAGATGCGGTGAAGCATTTTGTCAGATTCTTCTCAGATCATGCCCTGACATTGCTAACCCTGGCCTTGGGTGAGAAGCCAAGTGGGTTCAGGGCATGGCGTATGACTTCTGATCCCCTCATCATTGTAACTTGCAAAGCGCACTTCCAGGCTGCTCTGGAGAATTACCGAACTACAAACTGGTGGCCCATAGATACCATGGAGATGGACTGGGAGGCACTAAAGAGGTAGTTAGAGGAGAATGTATTGGGTCAGTTTGTGTGTTTTTGGCAACTCATAGCAGTCCTAAAGACACAGGACAGCGACCTACAGAAGTAGGAGGTGCCCTCTGCAGATGTGTGCGCGACGGCTTTACCGGTGCATAGAGAACTGCTTTCACTCTGGGACACGCTAGATAAGAGTGCGCTTTAATCCTTCCGTCAGCTGTTACATAGAGAGGGAGATAAGTCTGGGAGCTCCCGGCATGGGCCCTGGGGTGAGAAACAGAGACATCCCCCTTCTTACATGTACGTAACACGCAGGCTCAGTTACAAACCCGGAGACGGGATATTCTTTTAGTCCTGCTGGTCCACTCTAAGTTGGTGACCAGAGCTGGACCAGCAGACTCTGAAGGAGTGACAAATAAGATCTTGGCCGGGGTGGGGCTCCCCCAGTTGCAGAGGGAGGTCATGCAGGAGTTAGAGAAGGATCTTTCCTTGGAGGAGGTGGGCCAAGGCCCCAGGCAAAGATGTGTTACCGGCAGAACTCCATCATGCCTACTCTTCCTTTCTCAAGGAGAAACTGCTGGAGGTCTATCTGGAGGTGAGGAAGAAGTGGCGGTTCCCGCTGACCATGCGTGAGGGGATAGTGTGTTGGATGTGAAAGCCTGGGGGAAACCCAGCGGACTCTTCCACATACAGGCCCCTTACTATGCTGAATACAGATCTTGAAATATTGTGCAAAGTATTAGCAACCAGACTATGGGATGGTCCGGTAGCTGGTCCACGAGGATCAATGCAGCTTCATGCCGGCAGGTAGCACTGCCCATACCCCTCACAGATTGGCCCATATGCTGCATAATACCTTGGATGGAAAGAGGGAGATGGCTCTGATTTCCCTCCATCTCAAAAAGGCGTTTGACACATTGTAATGGGCTTATTTAATGGCTGTATTGCGGGGCATGGGGTTTGGCCCTAGTTTCTGTGCCTTGATACAACGCCTGTACACTGAACCTTGTATGCCTGTCAGGGTGGGTGGTGAACTCTCTGAAGCCTGGTAGGTGGGGAGGGGTACTAAGCAGGGGTGCCCCCTTTCGCCCCTTCAATTTGGGCTAGCAATCGTACCCCTCTGCACTGCTGTTACATATAGAGCTGAAACGGTGGGGGATCAGGATGGGAGACACCGCTCACATTATACGCTCATTATACGCGGGTGACGCACTGGATTATGTGCAGTCACCCGGGGAGCCTGTTCCACTTCTGCTACAACTGCTGGCTTCCTTCGGTGCAGTTTAAGGCCTTACAATTAATGTCCAAAAATTGCTCCTATTCCCTTTGGGCGGATTGATGGGGAAGCAGTTGGAAAAGCTGCCGGACGTGGGTCTCTGGTGGGAATTAGAAGGGTTTGAGTATCTGGGAATGTGAGTCATGTGTACTGAGGCTCAGCACCAATGGAAACATGTGGATAGAGTGTTGACGGGGCTAGAGAACTCCACGACACTCTGGAATAGGCTACCTCTCTCTGAGATGCGAAGGGCAGCCGTGGCAAAAATGGTTTTCCTTCCCTGCTGTTTGTACCTTGTTCAAAATTCTCTTTTCCTGCTGAGCGACCGGTTCTTGTGCTAATTGGATAGCCTGTTAATGACTCTCCTGTGGGCAGGTAAGCGCAGCAGGGTGGCGCGTGCAACGCTCTAGAGCATGGGTACTCACAAACCTTCTCTCTCAGGCCAAATTTACAGTGTGGTTTGTGGCCGAGGGCCGCACCGTGGGGGCGGGGTCATTGGGGAGGGGGCGGGGCTAGAGCAACAAAAAAAACTGTGACCATGAGGTGCAACACAGGCCCCTGCAGCGGACGCCTTCGTCCACTGAGCCACCGGACCAGGCATACACATATCCCTCTCTCTCTCTCTCTCTCTCTCTCTCTCTCTCTCTCTCTCTCTCTCTCTCTCTCTCTCTCTCCTCTCTCTCTCTATCTCTCTCTCCCTCTCTCTATCTCCCTCCCTCTGTCTGTGTCCCTCCCTATCTCTATCTCTCTCTCCCTCTCTCTGTCTCCGTCCCTCTCTCTGTCTCCCTCCCTCTCTCTCCCTCCGTCTCCCTCCCTCTATCTGTCTCCTTCTATCTGTCTCCTTCTATCTGTCTCCCTCTCTCTCTGTCTCCCTCTCTCTCTGTCTCCCTCACTCTCCGTCTCCCTCTCTCTCTGTCCCCCTCTCTCTCTGTCTCCCGCTCTGTCTCCCTTCCTCTGTCTCCCTCCCTCTGCCTCCCTCCCTCTGTCTGTCTCCCTCTGTCTGTCTCCCTCTCCCTCCCTCTGTCTCCCCCTGACTCCCTCCCTCTGTCTCCCTCTCTCTGTCTCCCTCTGTCTGTCGCCCTCCTCTCTCTGCTTGTCGCCCTCCTCCCTCTGTCTGTCTCCCTCTGTCTCTCTCTGTCTGTCTCCCTCCCTTTGTCTGTTGCCCTCTGTCTCCCTCAATGTCTCCCTCTGTCTCCCTCCCTCTGTCTCTCCCTCAGTCTCCCTCCCTCTGTCTCCCTCTGTCTGTCTCCCTCTGTCTCCCTCTGTCTGTCTCTCTCTGTCCCCCTCCCTCTCTGTCTCCCTCTCTCTGTCTCTCTCTGTCTCCCTCCCTCGGTCTTTCCCTCTGTCTCCCTCTCTCTGTCTCCCTCTGTCTCCCTCTCTCTGCCTCCCTCTGTCTTCCTCTCTCTGTCTCCCTCCCTCTGTCTCCCTCTCTCTCTGACTCCGACCCTCTCCGTCTCCCTCCCTCTGTCTCCCTCTCTCTCTGTTTCCCTCTCTCTCCGTCTCCCTCTCTCTGTCTCCCTCTTTTTCTATCCCCCTCTCTGTCTCCCTCCCTCTGTCTGTCTCCCTCTGTCTCCCTCCCTCTGCCTCCCTCCCTCTGCCTCCCTCCCTCTGTCTGTCTCCCTCTGTCTGTCTCCCTCTCCTTCCCTCTGTCTCCCCCTGACTCCCTCCCTCTGTCTCCCTCTGCCTCCCTCCCTCTGCCTCCCTCTGTCTCCCTCCCTCTGTCTCCCTCCCTCTGTCTCCCTCTCTCTGTGTCCCTGCCTCTCTGTCTCCCTCCCTCTCCCTCCCTCTGTCACCCTCTGTCTCCCTCCCTCCCTCTCCCTCCCTCTCCCTCCCACTCCCTGACTCCCTCTATCTCCCCCGTCTCCCTCTCTGTCTCCCTCTTCATCTCTCTGTCTCTGTCTGTCTCTGCCTTTATCTGTCTGTCCCTGTCTCTGCCTATATCTGTCTCTGTCTGTCCCTGTCTCTGTTTGTCCCTGTCTCTGTCTCCCTCCCTCTGTCTCCCTTTCCGTCTCTGTCTGTCTTTGTCTATATCTGTCTGCCCTGTCCCTGTCCCTGCCTCTATCTGTCTCTGTCTGTCCCTGTCTCTGTCTGTCTCTGTCTCTATCTCTGTCTGTCTCTATCTCTGTCTGTTTCTGCCTCTATCTGTCTCTGTCTGTCTGTCCCTGTCTCTGCCTCTATCTAGCTGTCTGCCCCTGTCTCTATCTGTCTCCCTCCCTCTGTCTCCCTTTCCGTCTCTGTCTGTCTCTGCCTCTATCTGTCTGCCCCGTCCCTGTCTCTGCCTCTATCTGTCTCTGTCTGTCTCTATCTCTGTCTGTTTCTGCCTCTGTCTGTCTCTGTCTGCCTCTGCCTCTATCTGTCTCTGCCTCTATATGTCCCTGCATCTATCTTTGTCTCTCTCTCTGTCTCTATCGCTGTCTGTCTCTGTCTGTCTCTACCTCTATCTGTCTCTGCCTCTATCTGTCTCTGTCTCTGTCTCTGTCAGTCTGTCCCTGTCTCTGCTTCTATCTAGCTCTGTCTGACCCTGTCTATATCTGTCTCTGCCTCTATCTGGATCTGTCTCTATCTGTCTCTGTCTCTGCCTCTATCTGTTTCTGTCTTAATCTGTCAGCATGTACCTGTCTCTGTCTGTCTCTGTGTCTATCTATATCTGTCTCTGTCTGTTTCTGTCTGTCCCTACGGCCCTCTGTCACCCTCTGTCACCTCACCCGACTCTCACACCCTGCTATCCTCTGTCATTCTTTGTCACCTCACCCCTGCATGTGTGGCAGCTGAGGCAGCTTCCCTTTCCGGGCACACACACAGCCCCACCCGAGTACTTCACAGGTCTTTAAGAGACCACTTGCATGATAACGAGGCTTTGTTGTATTTCACCTCTTCTTAGCGCCCCTGCAACTCCACTCGGACTATCACTTGCATCGCCCGGCCCTCAAAGAGCAGAGTCTGTGTTTGCTGACACTGTAAAAAAAAACAACACTGGTACGATGTCTGCAAGGTCCGCGGGCTGCCAAGAAAGGCTTGCTGGGCCGCTGGCGGCCCGCGGGCCATACTATGAGTACCTGTGCTCTAGAGGGACTTGGAAGATGGTGGATTTGCTGTTTCGTACATACAGTTCTACTATTATGCTGCACCTCTGCTCTATAGCATGCGTTCAGGTGGCTCGCAGATTCTGATAACTGGGAGAAATGGCTACTGTAAATCGAGATAGGCGGTGACACTTTGCCCAGTTGTTGATGCCAGGTGGAAGGTCGGAGCACCTGGTCTCTTATCTAATTAAAACAACAGCAGGACTTTGGGAGAGGTAGTCCAAAGGGTTCTCCATGAGGCATCCTGCAGCAGCGAGTTAGGGTTGTGGGAACTGGCTCCCTTTAGGAACATAGACATAGACCTGTCTATGGAACAATCGAGAGACGGGGGTGTCTGGCAGTCAATCAATCAATCAAGGCATTTATAGAGCGCACTACTCACCCGTAAGGGTCTCAAGACGCGGCGTGATATATACTCCGGAGATACATTCATTACTTTCCAGGGCTCTTTTGAGATTGGACCTGCCGATTTCTTACATTATGCTAAGCTAGAGAGTGTAGTGAGGGAACTCTGGATGGATTTTCCTGCGGCACCGAGGTCCTCGGGGGTGTTTGATGGTCTTATTGGGTGGGGGAGGGATGCCACTTAATTACTCTCTTCTACAAGACCCTTAAAAACGACATGCAACACTAACAATTTCCAGCACGTGGGGCATGGGAGAGAGATTTGGGAATGCCCATCTCAGATCCGGATTAGGTGAGTGGATCAGGCCTGGTGCACACTGTGTCCTGTGATAACAGATTCAAGCTACTTCACTTTCATTTTTTTCATCGCACCTACGTTACGCCCTATAGCCTGAATAACAAAGATCCCACGAAAGGAGTGATTACGCTAAATTGCACTCATGACTTCCATACTAGATTTAGCGCAGATGGTCTTTTATTTCCTGCTAAAAGTGGTTGGGGAGAGAAACAACATCAAAATATACTGCCAGTTCAATCCGGTGAAAAGACCACAGACTCCGAATATCATTTAGGTTAATTTATTATAAGGCCAAAAGTAAGTGTATGTATACACTTCTTAGAGTTAGAGTATACAGATACAAGAAAATCAATACAGAGCCGAGTTTTCGAATATAGGTTATCCTGTCGTAAATAAAGTATTACGCACTCAGAATTTCTTTATCAATATGATCATGCATAAAGCAAGAGGCTGAGTCTGTGGTATCAGGTTCAAAAGGGCTTTATTCCAATAACTCGAGTTATAGGGAGAATAGTTCCATCACCACAAGGGATCTGGAAGGGTCTCAAAGTATTCTCAGAATATATTCTCAAACTTTATTCACAGAGTACAGTATATATACATTTGATATTATACGTAAGAAGGAGTGCTTCAGGCGGAGCAAGAGAGAATGAGATAAGAGCATGTGGGCGTGTAAGTAGGCGTGAAGGTGGGCGTCCATGTGGGCGTCCACTTGATGAGTCATAGGTGAGTGTCATAGGTGGGTGGATACCTGGAGGGGGTTGCGTGATCTGCTGGAATTGTACTGGAACTTTGCCTTACTTGTGCTCGACTCGAGCATGACGTGTAACTGACGTGGGGAAGGGTTGCTGTGCAACCGGGGAATCTGGAAGTTAGGCCTTCAGTGGGGCCTTCAGTGTCAGGACGACCAGCACATCTTGTATTATCTGATATCTAAAGTCTGGAGCAGGGACTGATTCGTGACATAGGTTGCCCATCACCAAGAGCCAATGTGGCATCTATTTCTTCGTTTACTGCTAAAGTCTTACATGGGGGCTATGGGCTTTTCACTGACGTGAGCTTTGCAATCGCATGAAAAGAGACAGAGAGGCTAGGCTTTCTCCTTTGCAGACGGGTCGTGTTTATCCCTCCTTCTCCAGGCAGGAATGTGGTTTTGGTAGGAGTAAGCAGATAACCGTGCTCAATACTGTCTCGGCACCTCGGTCGGGGCCCCTTTGGCTGAGGCCCAAGTGTGCAAGGCCAAGGATACGCAGCTGCAGCTTTCAGAGCGTCTGAGGCCTGAAACCTCTTTTCGGCTCTGGCTGAGCCACAATAATGGGCTTCATGAAAATACGGGAAAACATGATGCAAAACGTGTAGGCCTCAGAGCAGATTTGTCGTTTCTCTCATGGGAGACTGGATGATGACAGGCCACGTTATAGCATAAGCATCATGATAGACAGGCCATGGAGGGGAAATACATAGGTTACATGTATGTGCACATGAGTGGTGGGGAACACACGGGGACACATAGGCCTTATAATATTTTATTTTCCTCATTCCCTCCTTGTCCCCTAGTGGACCCTCATGTCATATCTATTCTTATGAGACAGTCAATCTGTTCTTGCAGCATTATTTTACCATTTTCAATGCTCTGTAAATGGGGATGTGGAACACATGCAGTAGCACACAGGCCGCAATGGCCGGGCCACACTGCAGACATAGACAACAACTGAATGTCATTAGTAGTATTAATCCACAGACGGTCAACACTTTCCATCCCCATGCTGATATTATTCCCCAGAGCCAACTGGACCAAGTCCACGTGCCTGGGTCTTGGTGTATGCTTTGGGCAATCTTGTGGAGCCTTGTTATTGCTTTGTATACAGATGGTGCGTTATTAGGAATAAAAGAAATGATATGTAGCACGTCCCACCCCAGTCCAAGGGCAGCTGTACATAGGCTGTCTGGCCACAAATAAAGTAGGTGTGTCGTGATGCTCTGAAATAGGACTTTCCTTTGTCTTTAAACACTATTATAGTATCACACTCGCTGTGCCCCAAATGTACTGAGCCTTCTTTTCTGACACACAAGTTCCCTTTTACTGGCAGGACTGTAATTGAGGATGGACCTAAATTGTGTATGGGCTTAACATTTAACACTATAAAGTCGAGGGTCACATTTCCTTGCAGATACTCTTCATTTTCTAGATCTGTACCTTTCCTTTGGGGAAGACCTTCTTCATCTGGGAAACATGCTTCATTCATGACTTTATTCAAGTTACCCCATACCCAGTCGCCCCTACACTCCTTGTCTTGACATTCTTTGGCATCACCGTTGATGGATGTCATTAAGGCAAACCATGCTCCGCAAGAACCATTATGGGAGAACGGAAATGGGAAAAGAGGCAACACTCCCTTCACCTTCTGATACGGGGGAAGTCGGCCACAGACCCAGCAGTCTGTAGCATTGCTAGTTGATGTGCATGATGCAGCATCTGAATAAAGGTATTGTTGCGTAAGGCAAGTCGATATGATAGCTCATGGGATGGCAGATCACTAAATGTGTGCTTTATGGTATCATTAGTGGAAGAGTGTAAGAGTGAGGCAATAGGAGGAAAAATAGCATGTAGTATTAAGCTGATACATATTATCATGATGCACAGAAGAGATAGAAAAATCAAAGTTACTATACATCTACTACGTAATATTTTACAGTATTTGTTTTTCATCTTGCTCTTTTTCTCATTCTGATTGTCCAAGATCTTATGCAAGCCAGAATACATGTTCAACCGCTTCACCACCTAGTGGACTTAATTGATCAAACGGGTTCTGACTTTTCAGATCTAAGTTTAGCTTTGTACTCCTGCTGGGGAGTCTCCTCTAGAAAATGGTGCTCAAAGTCTGAAAAGTTCTTTTCCTTTGTAAAAGAGTGGTGAAGGTGCAACCATCCTTTCCGCCCTTTGACTTTAACGGCTGTCCTCGTGGTCCAGAGCACTGACTTCGGCGCCTTCCATCCAGGAGCGATGGAGTGTTCCCTGACCTGGGTGTTGTCAGGGAAGGCGGCAGCAACCTGCGAACGACAAGAGAGTAGTGCAGACATCAAGGAAGCCAGGCAATCTGTCAGCATGTTACTATCAACATCAGTAATCTTTTTAGGCATCGGAGTGCCCCACATATTCGGTGGTTTACCAAAGACCACATCATAGGGAGATAAGCCTGTTCTAGAATGGGCTACCATTCGCATGTAAAAGAGGGCAACCGGCAGGGCTACCATCCAATCTACACCTTTGTCTGCGCAAATCTTTGCTAGTTTTATCTTAAGGTCTGATTGTGTCTTTCTACAAGGCCTGCTGCTTCAGGATGTCGTACACAATGAAACTTCCAGGTATACCCTAACAGAAGGGACACCTGCTTCATGAGTACCAGGACATATTTGTAACCTCTACATCTGTTCATTAGGATATAATCCATTTGGAGGACTTCAAAAGGATGGTCAGGTGGATGGAATCCACCTTGTTCCATCGGAATGCCTTTACCTGGATTGAATTGGCAACAGATCATACATGTTCTGACCTTTTGTTTCGCTGCTGCACGCAGGTGCTTGTTGAACCAGATGTTCTGTAAGCTGTCTAGCATTGCTTTCTCTCCTAAGTGTGCAGGACTATGTGCGGTATTTATGATCACTTGTACCATCGAATCAGGAAGAAACCATGTTTCTTTGCCCTTAGTCATCCAACCCTGATCAGTCAGTACCCCTCCTTGTTCCAACCATTTCTTTAATTCGTCTAGAGTAGCATGTGTCTGTATGTCTTGTACATCCTTGGAAGGATCCCTGACTGTCATGGCTTTGGTCATTGATGGTATCTGTGATTTTGTCATGTCTAGTGGGGTCTGAGCTGTCTGTTTAGCAGTTCGGTCTGCCAGATCATTGCCTTGGGAAATGGTATCTGTGACTTTAGTATGTGCTTTGCATTTCAGGATAGCTATGGCTGTTGGTAAATGTATCGCTTCCAGAAGTGCTTGTATAAGGGGGCCATGCTGTATCTTGGCCCCGTGATTGTGAGTCGGTGTAAATGTTTACCCTCAAGTGCTTAGCTCTTATGCACGCTTGTGTCAGGGCGATGAGCTCTGCTGCTTGTGCTGACAGTATGTCTATTCTTTTAGTCTCTATGATTTCAGTAGCAGTGGTCACTGCATATGCTGCCACTAATTCTCCCGCCCCCGTCCTCATGCATGAGCCGTCAACATAGAGTGTTAGGTCAGGGTCTGGGAGTGCAACGTCTGTCAAGTCTTGTCTTGGCTTAGTCACGGTATGTATCACTTCAACACAGTCATGTGGGGAAACGTTTTCTGTACTGGAGGGCAAAAGAGTAGCAGGATTCAGTATGTTGCATCGTCTGATCTCTATGTGTGGTTGAAATAACGTCAGCTCATAACCTGTCAGTCTCGCTACAGTCAGGTGTTGTGTTTGTGTTCGGTTCAAGAGAACCTCTACTGCGTGTGGTACTTGTACTGTCAGGGGGTGGCCCAGCACTATTGAGTCACTTTGTCTTATGGCTAAGGCTGTTGCTGCAACAGGTTTTAGTCACGCAGGCAAAGCCTGTGCTACTGGGTCCAATGTACTAGAAAAATAAGCGCAGGGCTTGTGTTTTCCTGCATGATCTTGTGTGAGGACAGATAGTGCTGTTCCATCCCGCTCTGTCACAAAAAGCATAAAGGATTTGTTGTAATCAGGGATCGCTAAAACTGGTGCTTGACATAAAGCTCTTTTTAATTCTTCAAATGCCACAGTGTGTTCTTGTGTCCAAGGGAGGACATTAGTAGAAGCTGCCTCCTGTGTCGTCAACTGTATTATGGGCTTGGCTATGTAAGCATACTGGGAGATCCACTGCCTGCAATATGAAGTGAGGCCAATGAATGCACGTACCTCCTTTTGTGTCTTGGGCTGTAAAAGGCCAGAAATCAATTGAATACGTTCTGGTGTCAGTCGCCTAAGCTTAGTAGAACAAAAGAAACTGCTCACAACTAATTCCCCTGAAAGATCACAATAAAACATGAGAAAAGGGAAAAGCAACATACCTATTTCCTCGGCTTAATTTCTAAGGGGGCTAATTTAATTTCCAAGGGGCTTAATTTCTAAGGGGCTAGCGGGAAGCGAACCTCCTCAGGGGCCAGCAGGAAGCCAATATTCTCCTCAGGAAGCCAATATTCTCCTCCTTCCCCCCTTTTTGACAGGAGGAAATCTGAAACAGATTTCACTGCTGTCAAACACTATCAAACCCTGTGTCTTGTCAACACTATTAATCCCTGTGTGTAGCTACTGGGCATAAGCAAAATTATAGGAGATACACAGCGTATTTGAAATGGCGAGAAATCCTTCTAACAAATGTACAAACCTCATTGTGTTAGCTCATAACCTGGCCAAATGACATCTCATATGCAAATGTCCCTATTACATGAACTTACACCAACCTGAAGTCAATATTAATGCTAGGTGGCCCTACTAGGAATACTAAGCTTCCTAAATATTTGGAAAACCAAGTTTAAGAACACTAATTAATGTTGATAATTTCATAATTAATAATTTATCTGCTAAAGAAATCAGTCATTTTGCAATAATTTCCACCTATACAATAAGCTGCATCCCTCGCCTTTCATATTCAAACGTCTCCCTTCAGAAGCTCAAACCTAATAGCCTAATTTAAAAACATGTCAACTTGTGGCGCCACCATTTACAAGAATGAGCTTACTAAAGCAAACTTTAAAAAGGAGATCCTGGGGTGGCAGTCCTTATTTAAAACAGGCATTTCAAGTGTTAAGATGCCAGTGTACAGATCATAATTGTTCCTTAATGTCCAATCTGGAAACATATGACCGAGGCTGCCTGTCTATAAGAGAAAGGCAGTCATGTGACACATATTTTAGCCTTGCATAACCTTTTTTCTTCTTTTATTCATCTCCAATACCAATTAGACATACACTGATAACGTGTTGTCTTCTATTTTGAAAGCATGATAATGGTAATATCATGTATGTGAAATTTAGTAATTGTGAACAAGTTCCAGCCAAGCGCTGCGCAAAGATTTACGTCGTCACGACCATCTCTGTAACACCCAGGAGAACTTGTATTAATGCTAAACATACTGGTCAATACGACACAAAAACAAAACATATATAAAATACATATGCCAAGCCATCAGTATACCAAGCACAGAAAGCATAGACAATTACACTAACATATATAAATGAGCAGTGATGCGCAATTACTGTACCTACAGCTCAGAGGCGAACATTCTGGCCTGCTTAATTTGTCAGGCTTATAATCAATAACTGATTTTCCTGCCCTATTCACCCCCATCTGACAGAAGCTCATCCTAATGATGAGCAGCTGTCAGCTGGACTGACTGCGTTATTTCTAACACACAGGACCAGCAACAATAATCAAAAATGAAAAACACACGAACATTTTTTTTTTGGAAAGGTGTTATGACAAAAAAAATACATTTATTTCAACACAATGTACCCTGATTTCCTATTTGAAGGCGCATATCTCATGTGTCTTCTCATACTTGTAACCTTTGGATCATTTTGCCAATCCAACTGGTGGCAGCTTTGGGCCACAATTTAAAATTGTCTGAATTTGAAAATCGTTTTTATATAGGCATATAGCCCTTAACATTTCAAGCAAGAGCATCATTTTACTTTTTGTCTAGAAGCAATGTAACATTTGCTAAAAAATGAAACATAGACATTTCCTCGAGGCACTTGTTTTGCACAGAAACGAACAAAGGAAATGTTTCTCGACTTTCATTTCTCAGCTGCCCTGTCTTATCAGAGAAGCTAAAAATAGCCCCTCAGCGCGGCTTGAGCCTGGGCTGCCAGCCATCTGTTTTTTTTTATCTACTCCTGGCCCTCAAGGCTCTCCGGCTGTAGGCATTACACAGATGCTATGTCAGAGAAGCTTTCTAAGCAGTGTCTCTGTTCTGCTCCTTTTCCGGCCCCCACTTTGGCTTCAAGGTCAGAATCTGTCTCCGATTTCTGCATAGCTTTGCATTATTCAGCCCCCACCCTCTCCTCACTCTGAAGCGGGGGCTAAGCCGCGACGAGTAGGAGGGCCGCTGCGGTGCGCACGGACCTCATTTTGAAGCTGTCAAAGACAAAAAGTCTTCTCAATTCCATATAAACTGCAATAATTCGCCCTATTGAAAGATCGTTTTTATATACAATTTGTCTGGACCCAGCACATTGGCTCACTGAACCACCAAGAACACAAACCTGTATTCTGGTACAATTTGCAAATTCGAAATACCCACAATTTTTCTCAAGCTAAACTTTTAACCGATCACTAATTATTTTTTCGTTAACACTTTGTACATTAGGGGTGTCATCAAATCACAGGGGTTGGTCCTTCTCTAGCTACACCCCTCTCAATTTCCTTTTGACAACGTAGTCAAATGTTGGACCATGTAAACACCAGCTATGCGCTGTTCGTTTGGTGGGAGGCTCAAGAACCTTTGAGCTACTATATCATTATTATATGTATCGGGGTACTTGCGGTGGCACTCTAACTGGTCTTTCTACTGGGGCCACTCTTGCTTGTTCCTCTGAACTGACGGGATAAATACCAGCAACGACAGTATTTCTTTCTCTTTCAGTCTGCTCTCTTTTTACCCGCTCCCCTTCCTCCTGTAACTTCTTTTCTTTGGCTTTTTCAGACTCCTGTCTACTTCTCTCTGCTTTGTGAAACACTTACTCTGTCCTTCTATGTGACTCCTTGCGCCAAAACTCAATGGCATCCTTCTGAGCAGGTCTACATTTTCTCTTCCATAGCTCTTCCTCTATCTTCCTCTACCTTCCTAATGCATTCCGCATCCCACATTCCCGTGATAGGCCATCTATACTGTGTCTCTAAATCCTTCGTGTAATCCACCCATAGTTCTAAAAACAACACGGCATCTAAACCATGCTTACAGTACATGAAATGTCCAGGTGTGTCTCTAGGCGGAATGTTAACTGGTTCCTCTAGTACACCTTTTCTGGTACAAATCTTACGCAGTTTCGAAAACAACGGCATGTTGGAATGTAACCGAAAACAAAAATCACAATGACCCAAAAACAAAAATCACAATGAAACAAACTTACATAAAAACCTGACACATTCAAACCTAACTGAACCTGACTAAGACAATAACATTCATACAGTTATATCGGTGCACCTGAAAACTTGGACTCTATTTCTTGAAACATTAATTCTTGAATGCATGCTCTTGAACATACCGGTCTCACAAGTGAGACACGTCTTTACCGTGTTCATTAAATGAACCCGTCTTTATTGCAACCCCCATGAAAAATTCACCGGGAAGCAGAACTTGAACTTGAACTTGAAGGCCTCGGACACTTGACGCTGCGCAGGGAATGGCGTATCTTTGGTGGATCTCTAGAAACCTCGGACACAGCTCTCTCGCAGGTGGGCTCTGGGTTAGGACGATCCGCAATCCTCACCGCCTCGTATGGATGCCTGGTCGCAGTCCTCCTCCTTCGGTGGCCTGAGGGAGTTGGCGGGAAAACCCGCGACGTGCGCACTTGAAGTCCGTCACGGCTGTGGAAGGGGGCAAAACTGGACCTTCATCTCCGGCGTGTGGGGAAAGAGATTTGTCCCTGTTCGGGCGCCATTAATGTCGTAAATAAAGTATTACGCACTCAGAATTTCTTTATCAATATGATCATGCATAAAGCAAGAGGCTGAGTCTGTGGTATCAGGTTCAAAAGGGCTTTATTCCAATAACTCGAGTTATAGGGAGAATAGTTCCATCACCACAAGGGATCTGGAAGGGTCTCAAAGTATTCTCAGAATATATTCTCAAACTTTATTCACAGAGTACAGTATATATACATTTGATATTATACGTAAGAAGGAGTGCTTCAGGCGGAGCAAGAGAGAATGAGATAAGAGCATGTGGGCGTGTAAGTAGGCGTGAAGGTGGGCGTCCATGTGGGCGTCCACTTGATGAGTCATAGGTGAGTGTCATAGGTGGGTGGATACCTGGAGGGGGTTGCGTGATCTGCTGGAATTGTACTGGAACTTTGCCTTACTTGTGCTCGACTCGAGCATGACGTGTAACTGACGTGGGGAAGGGTTGCTGTGCAACCGGGGAATCTGGAAGTTAGGCCTTCAGTGGGGCCTTCAGTGTCAGGACGACCAGCACATCTTGTATTATCTGATATCTAAAGTCTGGAGCAGGGACTGATTCGTGACATAGGTTGCCCATCACCAAGAGCCAATGTGGCATCTATTTCTTCGTTTACTGCTAAAGTCTTACATGGGGGCTATGGGCTTTTCACTGACGTGAGCTTTGCAATCGCATGAAAAGAGACAGAGAGGCTAGGCTTTCTCCTTTGCAGACGGGTCGTGTTTATCCCTCCTTCTCCAGGCAGGAATGTGGTTTTGGTAGGAGTAAGCAGATAACCGTGCTCAATACTGTCTCGGCACCTCGGTCGGGGCCCCTTTGGCTGAGGCCCAAGTGTGCAAGGCCAAGGATACGCAGCTGCAGCTTTCAGAGCGTCTGAGGCCTGAAACCTCTTTTCGGCTCTGGCTGAGCCACAATAATGGGCTTCATGAAAATACGGGAAAACATGATGCAAAACGTGTAGGCCTCAGAGCAGATTTATCGTTTCTCTCATGGGAGACTGGATGATGACAGGCCACGTTATAGCATAAGCATCATGATAGACAGGCCATGGAGGGGAAATACATAGGTTACATGTATGTGCACATGAGTGGTGGGGAACACACGGGGACACATAGGCCTTATAATATTTTATTTTCCTCATTCCCTCCTTGTCCCCTAGTGGACCCTCATGTCCTATCTATTCTTATGAGACAGTCAATCTGTTCTTGCAGCATTATTTTACCATTTTCAATGCTCTGTAAATGGGGATGTGGAACACATGCAGTAGCACACAGGCCGCAATGGCCGGGCCACACTGCAGACATAGACAACAACTGAATGTCATTAGTAGTATTAATCCACAGACGGTCAACACTTTCCATCCCCATGCTGATATTATTCCCCAGAGCCAACTGGACCAAGTCCACGTGCCTGGGTCTTGGTGTATGCTTTGGGCAATCTTGTGGAGCCTTGTTATTGCTTTGTATACAGATGGTGCGTTATTAGGAATAAAAGAAATGATATGTAGCACGTCCCACCCCAGTCCAAGGGCAGCTGTACATAGGCTGTCTGGCCACAAATAAAGTAGGTGTGTCGTGATGCTCTGAAATAGGACTTTCCTTTGTCTTTAAACACTATTATAGTATCACACTCGCTGTGCCCCAAATGTACTGAGCCTTCTTTTCTGACACACAAGTTCCCTTTTACTGGCAGGACTGTAATTGAGGATGGACCTAAATTGTGTATGGGCTTAACATTTAACACTATAAAGTCGAGGGTCACATTTCCTTGCAGATACTCTTCATTTTCTAGATCTGTACCTTTCCTTTGGGGAAGACCTTCTTCATCTGGGAAACATGCTTCATTCATGACTTTATTCAAGTTACCCCATACCCAGTCGCCCCTACACTCCTTGTCTTGACATTCTTTGGCATCACCGTTGATGGATGTCATTAAGGCAAACCATGCTCCGCAAGAACCATTATGGGAGAACGGAAATGGGAAAAGAGGCAACACTCCCTTCACCTTCTGATACGGGGGAAGTCGGCCACAGACCCAGCAGTCTGTAGCATTGCTAGTTGATGTGCATGATGCAGCATCTGAATAAAGGTATTGTTGCGTAAGGCAAGTCGATATGATAGCTCATGGGATGGCAGATCACTAAATGTGTGCTTTATGGTATCATTAGTGGAAGAGTGTAAGAGTGAGGCAATAGGAGGAAAAATAGCATGTAGTATTAAGCTGATACATATTATCATGATGCACAGAAGAGATAGAAAAATCAAAGTTACTATACATCTACTACGTAATATTTTACAGTATTTGTTTTTCATCTTGCTCTTTTTCTCATTCTGATTGTCCAAGATCTTATGCAAGCCAGAATACATGTTCAACCGCTTCACCACCTAGTGGACTTAATTGATCAAACGGGTTCTGACTTTTCAGATCTAAGTTTAGCTTTGTACTCCTGCTGGGGAGTCTCCTCTAGAAAATGGTGCTCAAAGTCTGAAAAGTTCTTTTCCTTTGTAAAAGAGTGGTGAAGGTGCAACCATCCTTTCCGCCCTTTGACTTTAACGGCTGTCCTCGTGGTCCAGAGCACTGACTTCGGCGCCTTCCATCCAGGAGCGATGGAGTGTTCCCTGACCTGGGTGTTGTCAGGGAAGGCGGCAGCAACCTGCGAACGACAAGAGAGTAGTGCAGACATCAAGGAAGCCAGGCAATCTGTCAGCATGTTACTGGATCACTGACATAATATCGACTACAAAAATATAGACTTACAAAAATATCGATGCCAAAATATAGAATGCCAAAATATCGAAGTCCTATCTCCAAACAGGAAATTACAAAAATATCGAATCCAAAATATCGTTGTAAATAATATAGTTAGTCAAAATATCGAATTTTTTAAATGTTTTAAAAGTAATGTTAAATTAATTAAATAATACATATAATTAACTGACACATACTTAAAAATACTTAAATAACAGTAAACTTAATGAATAATTAAAGTAAGTAAAAAAAAAATTTAATACATATATCTTAACGTGATATTAATTAAAAATATTCAATATTTTCTGTGTAGGATAGCGGGCGCGTAAAATTTACTATTACCACTCCAGTAAGTGCAATAGTAGGGAAAGCGTTGGATAGCGTAGGGGTAAAAATTACTATTCCCACTCCAGAGAGTGCAACAGTAGGGAAAGCGTTGGATAGCGGGAGGGTAAAAATTACTATTCCCACTCCAGAGAGTGCAATAATAGGGAAAACATTGGATAGCGTAGGGGTAAAAATTACTATTCCCACTCCAGAGAGTGCAACAGTAGGGAAAGCGTTGGATAGCGGGAGGGTAACATTTACTATTCCCACTCCAGTGAGTGCAACAGTAGGGAAAGCGTTGGATAGCGTAGGGGTAAAAATTACTATTCCCACTCCAGAGAGTGCAACAGTAGGAAAAGCGTTGGATAGCGGGAGGGTAACATTTACTATTCCCACTCCAGTGAGTGCAACAGTAGGAAAAGCGTTGGATAGCGTAGGGGTAAAAATTACTATTCCCACTCCAGAGAGTGCAACAGTAGGGAAAGCGTTGGATAGCGGGAGGGTAAAAATTACTATTCCCACTCCAGAGAGTGCAACAGTAGGGAAAGCGTTGGATAGCGGGAGGGTAACATTTACTATTCCCACTCCAGTGAGTGCAACAGTAGGGAAAGCGTTGGATAGCGTAGGGGTAAAAATTACTATTCCCACTCCAGAGAGTGCAACAGTAGGGAAAGCGTTGGATAGCGGGAGGGTAACATTTACTATTCCCACTCCAGTGAGTGCAACAGTAGGGAAAGCGTTGGATAGCGTAGGGGTAAAAATTACTATTCCCACTCCAGAGAGTGCAACAGTAGGGAAAGCGTTGGATAGCGGGAGTGTCAAATTTACTATTCCCACTCCAGTGACTGCAACAGTAGGGAAAGCGTTGGATAGCGTAGGGGTAAAAATTACTATTCCCACTCAAGTAAGTGCAATAGTAGAGAAAATAATAAATGTATTTTTATTTTTAAATTAATTAATTATTAATACAAAAACAAGTATTACAATTAATTACCAATCACACAAGAATTGATTATTTATTAATACCAATACATTTTTGTTTAATTAATTAACAATTAATAATTAATTAACAAACAATTGTTTTTCAATAACAAACATTAATAAATGCAAATAATACCAATTAATAATTAATTTATAATATATTAATTAAGGATATACACAAATTATTTAAATAATTATTTTTTTCCAATTATATTACTTCCCACCATATTCACGTATAAACACAATACCCGCTACAAATATTAATTGAATACAATTAACATAATTATCAATTTACCTATTAATACTAATTAATTACCAATTAATACTAATTATTTACCAATTAATAATTAATCAACAACCAATTAATTTGCAATACCAATTAATAATTAACTAATAACAATTAAATTACTTCCCACCCTATTCCCCTATAAACCCACAACCCGCTACAGAAGTAAAATGCAAAATTAAATTAAAGATATATTAATTAACAATATACACAAATAAATTAAATAATTATTTGTTTACAATTATAATACTTGCCACCATATTCCCCTATAAACACACTGCCCGCTACAAATATTAAATGAATACAATTAACATAATTATCAATTAAACAATTAATACAAATTAATTACCAATTAATACTAATTATTTACCAATTAATAATTAATCAACAACCAATTAATTTGCAATACCAATTAATAATTAACTAATAACAATTAAATTACTTCCCACCCTATTCCCCTATAAACCCACTACCCGCTACAGAAGTAAAACGCAAAATTAAATTAAAAATAATTAATAACTCCTATAAATTATTATTTAATAATCTATAATTAAATTACTTCCCACCCTATTCCCCTATAAACCCACAACCCGCTACAGAAGTAAAACGCAAAATTAAATTAAAAATTATTAATAATTCCTATAAATTATTATTTAATGTACTATAATTAAATTACTTCCCACCCTACTCCCCTATAAACCCACAACCCGCTACGGAATTAAATTACAAAAAAATAAAAAAACATAAAATTCAATAATTTAAAAATATTCTAACATACATTCCAATAATAATACATACTTTTAACACATATACTAACACTTAAAACACTATAAAAAATTCGATATTTTTAACAACTATATTATGACTGTCGATATTACTTACTTCTATATTATTGCAATCGATATTTCTTACCTGTTTTTCGATATTCTTCACCACTATATTTTTGCAAGTCGATATTCTGTCCATTCGATATTTAAAACTCGATATTCTGGCTACTCGATATTTTTTTTTCGATATTATGTCTAGTTACCCATGTTACTATCAACATCAGTAATCTTTTTAGGCATCGGAGTGCCCCACATATTCGGTGGTCTACCAAAGACCACATCATAGGGAGATAAGCCTGTTCTAGAATGGACTACCATTCGCATGTAAAAGAGGGCAACCGGCAGGGCTACCATCCAATCTACACCTTTGTCTGCGCAAATCTTTGCTAGTTTTATCTTAAGGTCTGATTGTGTCTTTCTACAAGGCCTGCTGCTTCAGGATGTCGTACACAATGAAACTTCCAGGTATACCCTAACAGAAGGGACACCTGCTTCATGAGTACCAGGACATATTTGTAACCTCTACATCTGTTCATTAGGATATAATCCATTTGGAGGACTTCAAAAGGATGGTCAGGTGGATGGAATCCACCTTGTTCCATCGGAATGCCTTTACCTGGATTGAATTGGCAACAGATCATACATGTTCTGACCTTTTGTTTCGCTGCTGCACGCAGGTGCTTATTGAACCATATATTCTGTAAGCTGTCTAGCATTGCTTTCTCCCCTAAGTGTGCAGGACTATGTGCGGTATTTATGATCACTTGTACCATCGAATCAGGAAGAAACCATGTTTCTTTGCCCTTAGTCATCCAACCCTGATCAGTCAGTACCCCTCCTTGTTCCGACCATCCCTTTAATTCGTCTAGAGTAGCATGTGTCTGTATGTCTTGTACATCCCTGGAAGGATCCCTGACTGTCATGGCTTTGGTCATTGATGGTATCTGTGAGTTTGTCATGTCTAGTGGGGTCTGAGCTGTCTGTTTAGCAGTTCGGTCTGCCAGATCATTGCCTTGGGAAATGGTATCTGTGACTTTAGTATGTGCTTTGCATTTCAGGATAGCTATGGCTGTTGGTAAATGTATCGCTTCCAGAAGTGCTTGTATAAGGGGGCCATGCTGTATCGTGGCCCCGTGATTGTGAGTCGGTGTAAATGTTTACCCTCAAGTGCTTAGCTCTTATGCATGCTTGTGTCAGGGCGATGAGCTCTGCTGCTTGTGCTGACAGTATGTCTATTCTTTTAGTCTCTATGATTTCAGTAGCAGTGGTCACTGCATACGCTGCCACTAATTCTCCTGCCCCCGTCCTCATGCATGAGCCGTCAACATAGAGTGTGAGGTCAGGGTCTGGGAGTGCAACGTCTGTCAAGTCTTGTCTTGGCTTAGTCACGGTATGTATTACTTCAACACAGTCATGTGGGGAAACGTTTTCTGTACTGGAGGGCAAAAGAGTAGCAGGATTCAGTATGTTGCATCGTCTGATCTCTATGTGTGGTTGAAATAACGTCAGCTCATAACCTGTCAGTCTCGCTACAGTCAGGTGTTGTGTTTGTGTTCGGTTCAAGAGTACCTCTACTGCGTGTGGTACTTGTACTGTCAGGGGGTGGCCCAGCACTATTGAGTCACTTTGTCTTATGGCTAAGGCTGTTGCTGCAACAGGTTTTAGGCACGCAGGCAAAGCCTGTGCTACTGGGTCCAATGTACTAGAAAAATAAGCGCAGGGCTTGTGTTTTCCTGCATGATCTTGTGTGAGGACAGATAGTGCTGTTCCATCCCGCTCTGTCACAAAAAGCATAAAGGATTTGTTGTAATCAGGGATCGCTAAAACTGGTGCTTGACATAAAGCTCTTTTTAATTCTTCAAATGCCATAGTGTGTTCTTGTGTCCAAGGGAGGACATTAGTAGAAGCTGCCTCCTGTGTCGTCAACTGTATTATGGGCTTGGCTATGTAAGCATACTGGGAGATCCACTGCCTGCAATATGAAGTGAGGCCAATGAATGCACGTACCTCCTTTTGTGTCTTGGGCTGTAAAAGGCCAGAAATCAATTGAATACGTTCTGGTGTCAGTCGCCTAAGCTTAGTAGAACAAAAGAAACTGCTCACAACTAATTCCCCTGAAAGATCACAATAAAACATGAGAAAAGGGAAAAGCAACATACCTATTTCCTCGGCTTAATTTCTAAGGGGGCTAATTTAATTTCCAAGGGGCTTAATTTCTAAGGGGCTAGCGGGAAGCGAACCTCCTCAGGGGCCAGCAGGAAGCCAATATTCTCCTCAGGAAGCCAATATTCTCCTCCTTCCCCCCTTTTTGACAGGAGGAAATCTGAAACAGATTTCACTGCTGTCAAACACTATCGAACCCTGTGTCTTGTCAACACTATTAATCCCTGTGTGTAGCTACTGGGCATAAGCAAAATTATAGGAGATACACAGCGTATTTGAAATGGCGAGAAATCCTTCTAACAAATGTACAAACCTCATTGTGTTAGCTCATAAGCTGGCCAAATGACATCTCATATGCAAATGTCCCTATTACATGAACCTACACCAACCTGAAGTCAATATTAATGCTAGGAGGCCCTACTAGGAATACTAAGCTTCCTAAATATTTGGAAAACCAAGTTTAAGAACACTAATTAATGTTGATAATTTCATAATTAATAATTTATCTGCTAAAGAAATCAGTCATTTTGCAATAATTTCCACCTATACAATAAGCTGCATCCCTCGCCTTTCATATTCAAACGTCTCCCTTCAGAAGCTCAAACCTAATAGCCTAATTTAAAAACATGTCAACTTGTGGCGCCACCATTTACAAGAATGAGCTTACTAAAGCAAACTTTAAAAAGGAGATCCTGGGGTGGCAGTCCTTATTTAAAACAGGCATTTCAAGTGTTAAGATGCCAGTGTACAGATCATAATTGTTCCTTAATGTCCAATCTGGAAACATATGACCGAGGCTGCCTGTCTATAAGAGAAAGGCAGTCATGTGACACATATTTTAGCCTTGCATAACCTTTTTTCTTCTTTTATTCATCTCCAATACCAATTAGACATACACTGATAACGTGTTGTCTGCTATTTTGACAGCATGATAATGGTAATATCATGTCTGTGAAATTTAGTAATTGTGAACAAGTTCCAGCCAAGCGCTGCGCAAAGATTTACGTCGTCACGACCATCTCTGTAACGCCCAGGAGAACTTGTATTAATGCTAAACATACTGGTCAATACGACACAAAAACAAAACATATATAAAATACATATGCCAAGCCATCAGTATACCAAGCACAGAAAGCATAGACAATTACACTAACATATATAAATGAGCAGTGATGCGCAATTACTGTACCTACAGCTCAGAGGCGAACATTCTGGCCTGCTTAATTTGTCAGGCTTATAATCAATAACTGATTTTCCTGCCCTATTCACCCCCATCTGACAGAAGCTCATCCTAATGATGAGCAGCTGTCAGCTGGACTGACTGCGTTATTTCTAACACACAGGACCAGCAACAATAATCAAAAATGAAAAACACACGAACATTTTTTTTTGGAAAGGCGTTATGACAAAAAAAATACATTTATTTCAACACAATGTACCCTGATTTCCTATTTGAAGGCGCATATCTCATGTGTCTTCTCATACTTGTAACCTTTGGATCATTTTGCCAATCCAACTGGTGGCAGCTTTGGGCCACAATTTAAAATTGTCTGAATTTGAAAATCGTTTTTATATAGGCATATAGCCCTTAAAATTTCAAGCAAGAGCATCATTTTACTTTTTGTCTAGAAGCAATGTAACATTTGCTAAAAAATAAAACATAGACATTTCCTCGAGGCACTTGTTTTGCACAGAAACGAACAAAGGAAATGTTTCTCGACTTTCATTTCTCAGCTGCCCTGTCTTATCAGAGAAGCTAAAAATAGCCCCTCAGCGCGGCTTGAGCCTGGGCTGCCAGCCATCTGTTTTTTTTTATCTACTCCTGGCCCTCAAGGCTCTCCGGCTGTAGGCATTACACAGATGCTATGTCAGAGAAGCTTTCTAAGCAGTGTCTCTGTTCTGCTCCTTTTCCGGCCCCCACTTTGGCTTCAAGGTCAGAATCTGTCTCCGATTTCTGCATAGCTTTGCATTATTCAGCCCCCACCCTCTCCTCACTCTGAAGCGGGGGCTAAGCCGCGACGAGTAGGAGGGCCGCTGCGGTGCGCACGGACCTCACTCTGAAGCTGTAAAAGACAAAAAGTCTTCTCAATTCCATATAAACTGCAATAATTCGCCCTATTGAAAGATCGTTTTTATATACAATTTGTCTGGACCCAGCACATTGGCTCACTGAACCACCAAGAACACAAACCTGTATTCTGGTACAATTTGCAAATTCGAAATACCCACAATTTTTCTTAAGCTAAACTTTTAACCGATCACTAATTATTTTTTCGTTAACACTTTGTACATTAGGGGTGTCATCAAATCACAGGGGTTGGTCCTTCTCTAGCTACACCCCTCTCAATTTCCTTTTGACAACGTAGTCAAATGTTGGACCATGTAAACACCAGCTATGCGCTGTTCGTTTGGTGGGAGGCTCAAGAACCTTTGAGCTACTATATCATTATTATATGTATCGGGGTACTTGCGGTGGCACTCTAACTGGTCTTTCTACTGGGGCCACTCTTGCTTGTTCCTCTGAACTGACGGGATAAATACCAGCAACGACAGTATTTCTTTTTCTTTCAGTCTGCTCTCTTTTTACCCGCTCCCCTTCCTCCTGTAACTTCTTTTCTTTGGCTTTTTCAGACTCCTGTCTACTTCTCTCTGCTTTGTGAAACACTTAATCTGTCCTTCTATGTGACTCCTTGCGCCAAAACTCAATGGCATCCTTCTGAGCAGGTCTACATTTTCTCTTCCATAGCTCTTCCTCTATCTTCCTCTACCTTCCTAATGCATTCCGCATCCCACATTCCCGTGATAGGCCATCTATACTGTGTCTCTAAATCCTTCGTGTAATCCACCCATAGTTCTAAAAACAACACGGCATCTAAACCATGCTTACAGTACATGAAATGTCCAGGTGTGTCTCTAGGCGGAATGTTAACTGGTTCCTCTAGTACACCTTTTCTGGTACAAATCTTACGCAGTTTCGAAAACAACGGCATGTTGGAATGTAACCGAAAACAAAAATCACAATGACCCAAAAACAAAAATCACAATGAAACAAACTTACATAAAAACCTGACACATTCAAACCTAACTGAACCTGACTAAGACAATAACATTCATACAGTTATATCGGTGCACCTGAAAACTTGGACTCTATTTCTTGAAACATTAATTCTTGAATGCATGCTCTTGAACATACCGGTCTCACAAGTGAGACACGTCTTTACCGTGTTCATTAAATGAACCCGTCTTTATTGCAACCCCCATGAAAAATTCACCGGGAAGCAGAACTTGAACTTGAACTTGAAGGCCTCGGACACTTGACGCTGCGCAGGGAATGGCGTATCTTTGGTGGATCTCTAGAAACCTCGGACACAGCTCTCTCGCAGGTGGGCTCTGGGTTAGGACGATCCGCAATCCTCACCGCCTCGTATGGATGCCTGGTCGCAGTCCTCCTCCTTCGGTGGCCTGAGGGAGTTGGCGGGAAAACCCGCGACGTGCGCACTTGAAGTCCGTCACGGCTGTGGAAGGGGGCAAAACTGGACCTTCATCTCCGGCGTGTGGGGAAAGAGATTTGTCCCTGTTCGGGCACCATTAATGTCGTAAATAAAGTATTACGCACTCAGAATTTCTTTATCAATATGATCATGCATAAAGCAAGAGGCTGAGTCTGTGGTATCAGGTTCAAAAGGGCTTTATTCCAATAACTCGAGTTATAGGGAGAATAGTTCCATCACCACAAGGGATCTGGAAGGGTCTCAAAGTATTCTCAGAATATATTCTCAAACTTTATTCACAGAGTACAGTATATATACATTTGATATTATACGTAAGAAGGAGTGCTTCAGGCGGAGCAAGAGAGAATGAGATAAGAGCATGTGGGCGTGTAAGTAGGCGTGAAGGTGGGCGTCCATGTGGGCGTCCACTTGATGAGTCATAGGTGAGTGTCATAGGTGGGTGGATACCTGGAGGGGGTTGCGTGATCTGCTGGAATTGTACTGGAACTTTGCCTTACTTGTGCTCGACTCGAGCATGACGTGTAACTGACGTGGGGAAGGGTTGCTGTGCAACCGGGGAATCTGGAAGTTAGGCCTTCAGTGGGGCATTCAGTGTCAGGACGACCAGCACATCTTGTATTATCTGATATCTAAAGTCTGGAGCAGGGACTGATTTGTGACATAGGTTGCCCATCACCAAGAGCCAATGTGGCATTTATTTCTTCGTTTACTGCTAAAGTCTTACATGGGGGCTATGGGCTTTTCACTGACGTGAGCTTTGCAATCGCATGAAAAGAGACAGAGAGGTTAGGCTTTCTCCTTTGCAGACGGGTCGTGTTTATCCCTCCTTCTCCAGGCAGGAATGTGGTTTTGGTAGGAGTAAGCAGATAACCGTGCTCAATACTGTCTCGGCACCTCGGTCGGGGCCCCTTTGGCTGAGGCCCAAGTGTGCAAGGCCAAGGATACGCAGCTGCAGCTTTCAGAGCGTCTGAGGCCTGAAACCTCTTTTCGGCTCTGGCTGAGCCACAATAATGGGCTTCATGAAAATACGGGAAAACATGATGCAAAACGTGTAGGCCTCAGAGCAGATTTGTCGTTTCTCTCATGGGATACTGGATGATGACAGGCCACGTTATAGCATAAGCATCATGATAGACAGGCCATGGAGGGGAAATACATAGTTTACATGGATGTGCACATGAGTGGTGGGGAACACACGGGGACACATAGGCCTTATAATATTTTATTTTCCTCATTCCGGCCCAACAGACAAATGATAATAAATTCTAGTATTACAACACGACAGAGTACAGACGATGCGTCAAGTTCTCTCTTCATCAGGAATAAAACAAAATCTTTCCCCACACTACTCTAACGGGAGTCCTACCTATTTCCCTGTCATCATCTTCCAAAGGTGTCAGCACGTGTTGACTTCCTAAGAAGTACTCACGTCAAATGGGTTGGTTGCTTGAAGCTATGGAGCTCGTTCTTAGATGCTCCTTCTCCACCGAAAGCTAGCAGAAGTCTGACCCTTCTGTCCCTGCGCGTATACAAAATGTCAACATTGCATCATCAAAACTTTCCATTGGGACTGGTGGATACGTGGTACATTGCCATGAAAGTTCTTAATTAATTTGGTTGTTCGCCATGGCCTTGGTCTGCAGATCGGCCAGGCACAAAAGGCATGCTCCCCTCTCGCCTGGAACCATCTTCAAAGACATTTCGGGTATCTCCTTGCTTCTGAAAATAACGAGTTTCATTTCAGCACCTGCAGTAGGATGAGAACATGCTATCCTCGAATACAAAAGAATTAATTCATTATTTCTTGCGCACCCTAAAAACGAAACTAACAACTGACAAATTGGGCCTTCATTTCATTTCAAACAACTTAAGCTAAACGTGATTATATTGCATAACTATCACTTCGTCCTGCACATTATGCATACAGGACTTGTAGATGTTTATAATACATGTAAAATATTACTTAAATGTGCAGTTTATATTTCACCATTGATACGACTTTGATTAATACGTCTTAATGATTATAAATCACTGCAAACAGTAAGAATACACAGTAGTGCATTTAAACCATGAGTATAGTGCACTCATACAAAATAGAGTGCGGTGAGCGCTCTATCAGGAGCTACGTGTGCGCGCTGTGCGGAGATAGGCGCCACTTTCTTGTCCCTCGCGTGGGAATGCGTATAGGTCCAGGATTATTGTGGACAAGAGCTGCCTCGCATGGAGGCGGCCACGGGGATTAGGGTCTCCCTGGAGCCACTACTCTGCTTGATGTGTGAGGTGGTTCGACCCAAGAGGCGAAACATTCTTTACAGGTCTGCGCAGTTGGCCCTTTTATTGGCAAACGGCGCGTGGCCATTGGGTGGATGGGCACTAGAGCTCCGCTGCTGGACCTCCTGGGATGGGGAACGGCAGAAGAGCCCCATATGAGAGTGTCGCGTGCTGATGAGGTCATGTGATGGCCTCAGTTGCTGGGTGTCGTCCAGGATGGCAGTGCCTCAGGCTCTGAGAGCAGTTCTGAGACAGAGGGCGGATTGTAGAAATGGAGGTCACTCCCGCTCATTTTATGATGGCCCAGTGTGTAACTGAGCCTTCTTGTATAGTGACCGGCTCGCAGTCTTGGTTCCACACACAAACTGTATGGATCACAGTGGCTGGCAGACATCCCTGCCACGATTACTGTATCATGATAGTGTTTGCGCCGCCTTTGCTCTGTACCTGTCGCGAGACCATGTATGGCTCTGCAGTCTCGTTCTGGAGCTCTTTTATTCTTTTTAATTTGCTTGAAATCAATAAAATAACTTTTTGGGGAAAAAAACATTAGTGGCCCGGGTCTGCTCTTGCAAGTCGCTCACATAATCCAGAGTCATGAGTGCGCCCTGGGCATCGAGGAGCTATGTCTGTGATCAAGCACGTGGCGTGACACGCGACTGCGATGTTTAAGGAGTGGCGACCTTTTCTGGTTCAATGCATGAGTTCTATGTCTACGGAGCAAACATAGCCAGGATGTACAGGGTCAACGATCGGCCTAAAGACGAGTCATGGGAGAGGCAGCTGGGATCTGGACAGTTTCAGAGGTGGACCTATGAGAACAGGGTCTCCATCCACTCAGCCAATTGCTTGGGGAAAGGGAGCTATGCCATGTCAGTGGATTTTTGCGCCTGCCAAATGAGCATGGATGCATGGAAATTTCACATGAGGATTAAGGATTGCCAACATAGAAGATGGAAAATTCCTAAAATCTCTGGATACGGCCCTCGGGGGTATCTCTCCTTTAGGTTCAGCTGTGTGTAGGCAGCTTCTAGATGCTAAAAGGTGTTAACCACACAAAACCTGACTGTAGGCGGGAGCTGCACCATTACATGCTGCAGACTCCAATGAAATGATGAATGAAAGTAAGGATTCCATCTTTGCTGAGCCTCTACCTGGTATACACTTCCTCATCTGTTTGCTCAAATAGCGCCCCCTCTGACTGGAAACCTCTCTCTTCCTCCTCTGTTGGGTTTCAAGCGTCTGCATCCTTCTTCCTACAATATCCCATTGTGAGAGTTCCAATGCACTGAGCCTGCCTCTGTGCGTTGCCCCTGGTTACCAGCAGCTGTGCACGTGCTGTCTGCTGTGAATGCATCGCACAGCTCCATGGGGATTCGTAATCGTGCTGAGTGAGTCGGCAGGGAAATCACAAACGTTTGGCTAATATACCATTAATGACTCTTTGTACATCAACAATGCCCTATTCAGCATTTGCAAGTCAGTTTGCGACTGGTTTTCCAAGCACTCATTTTTCGTACATCAGGCCCAACTTTTGTGTGGATTTAGCAGCAGGAAGGTGTCTGACACGCAAGTTTAGATATTTTTCAACAGGAAGGAAGTAACATTATGTCATTAAGGTAGTTTTTAAATAAAGTTGTAAGTCCTCTAAGTATTGCGGAATACAAAACACCTTCACAAGTGTAGGCGCTTGGTTAGAGCGTTCTAGGAGCTGTAGTTCTCAGTTGTCACTCTGTGATGATTGTTAAATGTGAAGGAAGAAAAACGTGTCAGCCCTCGCCCTCAAAAGGCCGGGATTAAAATAAGTCTTCGCGCTCTTTCTGTAGGTCCCTGGCCTTGTTAATGTGCCTAAAAAACATAGCTATTCCCTTGTTGAATTTACTCTTCCTAATGTTCTCTTTTAAAGTTGTTATTCAGATTTGTATTTTCATGTGTATATAGGGTGTTACCCACAGATCACTGGGCTCCGACTCTGTCCTCTGGGGTAATTGTCACCCCTCACACTGCACTACTTCAAATGTCTCAAAAGACTCTTTGTTTCTTCATGCGCCCTTTCCTTGTTCTCCTTTTATAAATAATCACACCATGCTTTGTACTTTGTTCTTAGAATCTCTATTCATCGCTCACTTCATCATAAAATGATATTCTCGAGCAGTTCCACGTGAGTGGTTTGAACATCCATTAACATATGGTGTTTCCATTTTCCTGACCCCCAATGCATCTTGAGAGGGCCAAACCTTCACTTATGAAGTCAATGGAAACAATTCACAAATCTCATGTCTGGTATGTGAACGTAATATTAACATTATTTCATCATTCAATGTTAATATCGTTAACCAAGAATGCATTCACATCAGCATTATTATTAGAGTATGCGATGAAGAGCTAATATCAGCGAAACACACTCCGCGTTCTATTTTACACACCCCGTTTGTAAATGGTGACATATACATACTGAGTTAGAGACCTATCCTGCAGGAAATATTTAAAGTATATTAATCACCATCCTTCTAGAAGCAGGGGGCAGAGGAATCATCACAGAAATAGAAGAAGACCTTTTGATCCAAGAATTTCCAAAAAGACCTAAAGTATACATTTTGCCCAATAGATAAACGGATGCGTAAAATCCTCCATTTAGTCCTATAATATCAGGCACGGGAGCTATACATGAACTAGTGTGAAACATCTAGATCATTATTTACAACTATTGGTACAAAACTGTTGTCATAAATTAAAGACACTACAGAAATTGCAACAGATACATTGCTAGGATGACAAGCAGATCCATCTGTGCGCCATAGTTGTAAATCGTGCATGTCCATCCCCCATAATTTAGTTTAGAAACAGCAAACTGGGCACTCACAGAGGAGGGAACACGAAGCAGTTACTTGGACTGGAAAGGAATATTTTAACTCCAACTTCAATGGGAAACTGTGCTGCTCCAAGTTACGCTAACCTATTCATGGAGAATTTCAGGGAAGAATATATTCTCAATGATCCAATATGGGCAAAGCTGTTGAAGGCATACTATATATACATTGATGACATAATCATCATTTAACAAGGAGACAAACAAAACTCTAGAATACTAGATAGAACAGGTGAAAATAGTTTATGAAAGAGGGAGTTTCAAATACAAAATTAACCAGTAGAAAATAACATATCTGAATGTGCTAATAGCAATGGAAAATTGAATGATGACGACAGATATTTACAGTAAATCTACAGACCACAATAATTTACTCCATTTTCCATCAGTATGTGCTCATAAAACATCTGCCATACTTGCAACTTTTACAGATGAAACTGATGGTTTCTAATCCTGAGAAATATGTTACTTTTGTTTAAATTGGAGTTATATTATTTATTTTTGCTACTGTTGTTTCATGATGATAGATATTGTTTTAAACATTTGTATTTTTTATTAACATTTACTTAATTTTTTTACATATTTTATATTTGAAATGTAATTTCTTTTTATATGAATTCTTTAATTCATGAATTGTTATATGTGTTTTTTAATATATGTTTTTAATTAAAATATTTTTATCAATGTTAATATTGTTTTTTATATTGTTTTTATGTGTTTCATATATATTTTGTTTACATGTTCAGTTCAGAGTATTATTTAAAAAAAATATCATTTAAGGTAGGTGACATATTTGTTTATTATACATATGTTTGTCAATCTGTAGTTTTACATTAGCGTTAATATTTAAAAAGTAATGTATTAAAACATACACATATATAGTATAGAAAGTAAACTCAATATTTATGTAGACAATATGCAATATACAAATGGAGTGTGGTTTAAGATAAAAAAGTGGTTACAAAAATATTGATTTTAATCATTCTCAATCTGCCTGCACCTAATGCAAACATTTTTATGTGACCATTAAAAGCAGGTTATTTGGATTTCAGCTTCTAACACCCTTACATTACCTCTCAAAACAAATAAATCTTTGCCATCGTTAGGTGAGCCAAGACTGAGAACCTATAATGGATTCGAAGCAGCCTTCACATTTGCTGATTAATCAATTACACACATTTACATTTCTTTCAGGTAGAACACATTGTTTTTTGAGGAAGAGAACATACATAATTTAGCCATTTAAAAGAAAAAAAAATTTTTATTTGAGAAATCAAAATCAATTAATTTACAAATTCATTGTGATAGCCATCTTCTCAATAAAACAGCCCAATACCCGGATGATACTTGAATAAATACTATTCTCACATCCAATTTCATTATCTAAAATCTTCTCAGATTTCACCATATTTTGCCATAGATCTTGACCTCAAATCATAAAGCTTCTCACAATCTCTTACTCTTAGCATTTTATTTTTCAATTGTTTCGCTGAGGTGACATGTGAGGTTTGATAATATTGCAAAATGTATGATTGTGTCACTAATAGTATTATAAAGATTCTATTAGTGACTTTTAAATTCAATTCCAGGTTTTCCATATTTATCCGATATAATGTTTGGTTAAGAAACTCACATTAAAGCTCAACTTCAGCCAAGTTTACCATGTTTCCCGCCTGGGCTTGGTCTGAAGTGCAGTCTTGCTCTCAAGCGGCGCATAGACGGGTGGCCATCGTCATTGATAATGAATCTTCAGGTGGAGGTTACAACCTCCCAGACGAATACAAATGGTAGATGTGCTAGGGCGTATGTTGTTATGGCTGGGTCATGTGTTACATTTGCCTTAGTCTATGCTCCTATAGAAGATAATCCAGAGCCGTTAGTTGAGCTCTTTGTCTCATATGATTTATCCTGGTTTAGTGATACCAGGAGTCGATTTTAATTTTTTGCAGAATCCCAGTCTAGATTCGTCGGCAGACAAAATAGGCATAAAACTTCAAAGATCTTGACGTAATATAAGAAGAGTTTATAGTTGGTCGATCCTTGGAGGGCAAACTTTATTAAACGCCGAGAATATTCTTGCTTGTAAACCAGATTTAAATCTGCTGCAAGATTGGATTATTTTCTAGCTGCACATAGCATTATTCTGAAAAAGTATAGCCATCATCCAAATGGGTTCTCGGATCATTCTTTGCTGGAACTGCATATTGCAAATATCCAGCAATAACCTTCCTCCCCTAGATGGGCTCTAAAAAGATTATACGTAGATGAAGAGCCCTGGAATACTGAAATAGAGAAAGAAATTAATCAATATTTCTTATTAAATATGTATTCAGCAAAGTTGGATATAGTGTGGGATGTGTTTAAGGCAAGAACAAGAGCCAGAATTATATCTAAGGATATTGCAAAAAGGCGTAGCACAAAGCAGGAAAGAAAGCAGTTAGCAGAGCACCTAAAACAAGCCCAAGAGAGGTATATACATTTTTAAAATTCAAGGAATTGTCAACGCTTGCAACAGGCTAATAAGAAAGTGCGCGATTACTATTATGAAGAGGCCGTTCAATGTAGCAGAGCTTATATTTGTAATTTGTAATTGTTAATTGTAAAGCGCGTTATCACCGTGCGGTCTCTAAGCGCTGTGAGAGGGTGCTGCCTTGGTCCAGGTGGGAGTGGAATACGTTACCGCGTGCCCCAAGCCTCCTGAAAGAGTACTGTCTTGAGCTTTTTCCTGAACGGGAGCAGGGAGTGTTCCTTTCGTACATTCTCAGGCAACTTGTTCCAGATTTGGGGGATGCAAATGGAGAACACTCTTCCTCCGATGGAGGACAGGCAAGAGCGGGGGCAGACCAGTAGACTGGCCTCTGATGACCGTAGCGTTCTACTTGGGTTGTATTTGGCTAGACTGTCTTTGGTATATCTCGGGGCTTGGCCATAGATGGCTTTATGTGCGATGCAGAGGCCTTTAAACTTTATCCTCTGCCTGATTGGGAGCCAGTGTAGCTGGTGCAGGAGAGGCGTGGCATGCGTTTGTCTGGGCACTCTAAAGATCAGTCTAGCGGCATCGTTCATAACTATCTGCAATCTTGCCAGAAGCTTTCCTGGGAGGCCGAGGTAGAGGGAGTTGCCATAGTCTAATCTTGATATAATTAGGGCTGATACAGCTAGTCTAAGGGTGTCAAAAGTAAGAAGGGGGGCCAATTTGCGAAGCTGTCTCAGCAAGCCTATACAAGTGCCCACTATTGCCGACACCTGTTGGGTCATGGATAGCTTGGCATCAATGTTCAAACCCAGGCTTTTTACATACTGGGTATTTGCCTACCTCTTGAGGCCAAAAGAGATTGCTCCAGGGGTTAGCATCAGTGGTGATGGCCAGCACCTCTGTCTTATCTGGATCAATCTTCAAAGAATTGGCCGTCATCCAGTTGACTGTGAATTTGAGGATGTTCTGAACTCTAGCCTGGGCGATTGGAGAATTATCAATCTGAATGATGATTTGGGTATCGTCGGCGTAGTTGTAAATCTGGCACTCCATCTGATTCAGTGGTTCCAGGGCTCCTGGCCCCTGGGCCCGGTCGGGCGTGGATGGGCGCAGACGCGCTAGCTCCAGCTCGGTAAAAATAGCCTGAGGCTCCACCCACCCACCACTCAGCCCTGCTGTGCAGCGGCTGGCTAATCTATGCACTAGACCGGGAACTAACCGGCAGTGCTTGGGCGGTTTATGAGGAGAGTGAATCTGTGGGGCGTTTTTCAGCCTTGTAGATGTGGGAAAGCAGCAAGGAATACAATTAAATCACTTGTGGATCCAGAAACTAATAATAATAGTCTAACAGATAGCAATCCGAATAGAGTCTTTAAACACTTTAGCCACCTATTTAGTCCAAGGTCATCTACGGACCAAAACACCCTACATGCTCTCCTTGCGAGGCTATTATTACCTGTATTAGGTTCACAAGCCAGGGAATCATTCTTGAAGATGGCCACACCTGAAGAAGGTGCGTATGTGATTGGAACTCTTTTTAACGATAAGGAGTGTGGAGCAGATGGTTTTTCTGCAGAGCTTTTAAAAATGTTTGCCAAAGTTTTAAACCTAGTTATAGTTGCAAATCATATTTTACAGGGAGGAAAGGTTCCAGAAAGAATCCTTTAATACAGCCGTAGTGGTTAGTTTGCTTAAAAAAGAATAAGGATCCGGAGGATCTGAATTCGTGTAGACGAATTAGTCTGCTCAATTCAGACTACTAAAAGATTTCAAAACTATTGGCGAATAGATTGAATTCGAGAGTAAGCCAGCTGCTCGGGCAGGAACAAATGGTTTTATTGTAGGCAGAGAGCGGTCTACGAACACGCACCACTTACTTGAAGCTTTGCATGTTTTTAAAGAATAGGCAGATACCGCCACTTTATTTTTTTAGATGCTGAAAAAGCGTTTGACTTGATTAGTTGGTACAGCCTTTTTTTATGTTAAAAGCATTCGATATTCCATCTCAGTTTATTACTGTAATTAGGCGGATGTATGAAGAATCACAAGTATGTTTGATGGTGAACTCTGTCAATGCACGACAGTGTAAAGGTTAACAAGGAATCAGGCAAGTGTGTCCCTTGTCACTGATTTTGTTTGCTCTTTTTATTGAACCACTGGCCATGGCTATACGAAAGAGTAACCAGATTAAAGACCCAACTGATAAAAGGTCACAAATTCAACTACATGCTGATGAAATAAAGTTGTTTTTTTTTATCAGATTTTGATGTTCAGTGTATAGTTTTCAAAAGTTTTCAGAATGAAAAATGTCCTAGTAGACACAAAGGAAAGTTTAAATTCTATTAAGGACTCGGAGGCGAGGATTATGCTCTGCTTCCTATAATTTTCCAACACCAGCAGTTTTCAACAGAAACAGAAAAAACTCTCTTTCCCATGAGGCACAGCGAAAGGTCAGTACACAAGTCCAGCCAATCAGCATCCCCGAATGTCTCCAAGGTCCTTAGATTGCTGGGAAACTTCCTCTTTCTTGACTGCGACCATCCAGCCGTTATCGAGTTCCATTAATCTGTTTTTTGAGTGTCCGATCCTGAAGGAAGTGAACCACATGAATCCAAACTTAAGTACCTCAGGGATCACAAGGCACAGAACAGTCGAAACTTAATATCAAGAAACATCAGGTACATCAACACCTTGTGCACAACAGAAGTAAAACATAAGTACTTATACCATACGAGGTGCTGAGCCAAAGAAAAGGGTGGGAAAAAAAGAGTGACTGACTTCTCAGGAACTCTGGGAAGGAATAATCCTCGCCTACGAGTTCTTAATAGAATTGAAACTTTCCTTCATGTCTACTAGAACATTTTTCATTCTATGGCAGGACCGGAGGCGAGGATTATGCTCGTTCAAAGCTTGTCCACCAGGCTTAAAATAGAATCTTTTAAACATTGAGTCCGAAGACCAGTCAGCGGCATTGATAATGTCCTAGAGGCGAGCCCCGATGTAAAAGTCTTTGGAGGCCATCGCTCCTCTCACGGAGTGGGCACCCGAAGTGCGAAACATCAATGCCTGCTTCCCGCATGACCCATCGGATCCATCTTGCAATGGTGGGAGAAGACACAGCCCTGAAGGGTTTCCTGAGAGATATCAGCAGCAGGTTTACACCATGAGGTCGATATTCATCCGTCATGCTCTCTTAAGCCTATCGGCAACGCACAACGCACAACTTAGGGCACTTGTCAAAAGCCGGGTAGGAGATTATTCTAGAATCTGACTTAGTACGTCGGGAAATATGAAAAGTGACCCCCTGAGGGGTAAAAACCCTACCGTGAAGAACGAGGGATCTCACGTCAGAAACCCTCCGGCAGTAGATCAAGCAAAGAAGCATGGCTAACTACGCAGAAAGTTCCTTGCGAGACAGATACCTATTGGCATGCCAAGACTTAGAGAGATGGCACTTGGTTGATGTCCAACAATTGAGTGTATTTACGCAAAGGAGGCAGGAATAAGCAGATGCCTCTCATTAACTTACAGATGAAAGGGTGTTCTCCCACCGCCGTACCCTGTAACGGGTCATGACCCGCCGAAATTGCTGATCTGTAAGAATTAATAGTGTGGTAAGCCAAGCCCTCTGGGGCCAGAGAGGCTAGGAAATTCAGGACGTGGACCACCTCGCACCCCACGGGATCTTGATCTCGGCTAAGGCACCAACCCACCCATCTGGACCAAGCCGAACAGTATCGTCTGTTGGTGCCGTCGGCCCACGCTGCCGCCAAGATGTTCTGAGCTTATCCTGATAAGCCGCTGAGTCTCCAACATTGACGGAAATCCGCCAAGCCATGAGGGGCATCCGATTCTGCACAACCAACGGATGAGGGCCCCCCTGGGGATCCCGAAGGATTGTATGATCGAGGGGAAGTAGGATTGGAGAATCCCAAGAAAGTTCCAGAAGAACTGGAAACCATACTTGCGACCTCCAATAAAGCGTGATCAACACTACCTTTGCCTGCTGCCGGCGAACCTGTGCCAAAAGGCGCATGATCAAAGCAAACGGGGGAAAGGCATAACCCGTTTCCATCAACAAATCCGGAAGGAAGGCGTCTGTGGCCGCCGCCAGGGGGTCCGGCTTCCAACTGAAGAATTTGGAAAGCTGGTGGTCCAGACGAGAGGCATAGAGATCCACAGAGAAGGGGCCCCAAAGGGTGTGAAGTCTCCGGAAACCTCTGGTATCCAACTGCCAGAGGCTTACATCCGACCATTCTCGGGAGTACTAGTCCGCTACCACATTGGACGCACCCGGAAGGTATTCCGCCGTCACCGGCATGCTGTTCTCCAGGCAAAATGTCCAGAATTCCTTGGCCATGTCCGCTAATACCTTGAACTTCGTGCCCCCATAGGTGATTTATGTAGCGGACTGCCAATACATTGTCCATCTTGAGAAGGACATGGCAGCTGATCCTGTCCTTTGTCCAGCATTGGATGGCGAAGGACCCGGCCATTTTCCTCCTGTAAAGGAGTCCCGGCAGCACGCTCCCCAGCCCGACCTGCTGGCATCCGACTCTATCACGATGTCCGGAGCGGAGCCGAAGATGCCCCTCCATGTTCCAGGCCTCCATGTGGTCCATACACCACTGCATTTCCCTACTCACTTCATCTGTGAGGGGAACGAGTTCTGAGTACTGCAAACCCTCCCTGAGGTGAGTGGCCTTCAGCCTTTGGAGGGCTCTATAATGAATAGGCTCCGGAAAGATGGCCTGTATGGAGGAGGATAGTAGGCCCACCACTCTGGCAACCTGCCGGAGAGAGATGGTGGAGCGGGCCAGGGTGCGTCTGAGTTCCGGCGAATCTTGGAAAACTTCCTGGAGGGGAGACTCAATGTCCTGTTGACCGAGTCTATGACGAACCCTAGAAACGTAGTTTGCTGGGCCGGGTCTAAGAGGGACTTTTTTCACGTTGATGACAAAGCCCAATACCTGTAACAGATTCACAGCTGTCCGTAATTGTTCTGCAATCAGTGCTGGGGATTGAGCCAGCAGGAGAATATCGTCGAGATAAATCAAGAGGCGAAAGCCCCGGGCTCTGAGGTATTCCACTACCTGCTTGAGCACCTTGGTGTGGAGGAGAAGCCAAAGGGCAAAGTGGTGAACTCGTAAGTTTGCCCCCTCCACTGAAACTGAAGGAACCTGCGATGCAAGGAAAAAATCGGAACCGGCAGATAAGCGTCCTTCAGGTCGAGGCGCACCATCCAGTCGTTTGGACGCAGGCGGTCGCACAGCAGGTGGATTCCCTCCATTTTGAAATGGCGGTACACCAACCAGCTGTTGAACTCCTTTAGATTGATAACTGGGCGCTGGCCACCATCTGTCTTGTCCACCAAGAAGAGGTAGCTCAAGAAACCCTGCGGGTGGAGGGAGGAGCCCACTATCGCCCCTTTGCGGAGGAGGTTGCGAACCTCTTCGTTCACCAGAGCAGCCTGAGCTGACGAAAAAACCAAGGGCCGTGATCGGAATTCTTGTCTCAGTGTCCCGTAGAACTCTATATGAAACCCTTTGATGGTCTGAAGTACCCAAGAGTCTGAAGTGATGGCTTCCCAGTTGTGAGCGAATAAAGCTAGTCTGCCCCCCACTAGCAAATGGGGGTAAGGGGAGAGACTCACCTGATTGATTTTGGAACTGGCCTCTGCCACCTCCTCTGGCGCCTCTGCCCCGATTGTTTCTCCGCAACTGGAAGAATTCTTGCTTGGGCTGATTGTTCGCCTTCTTGAAGCCTTTGTTAGGGGCATGAGTGTAGAAGCGGCCTGTCGAGCGCCCCCGGCCACAACCAACCCCAATGAAAACCTTAGGCTGAAACACTCTTTTCATAGAGGCCTACGCCTTGTCCAAGGTAGTGAAGGTGGCGACGAACTTCGTGAGCTCTTTCAGGAAAGGCTCACTGTTAGAAATGGGTGTCTCTGGTTGGCAGTGGATGGCCACTATCCAAGCTGGAACCCTTCTTTCTAAGTCAGAGTGAAGGGCTGCACCCCCTTGACAACCCCTGCTCCACCCTGTGGTAACGTAGCACGAGCAGTTAGGCTAATCTCAGAGGCAGTGTGTAAAGCAATGATGATCATACACAGCAAATACAGTGAGGAACACTAAAAAGTGACACAACACAGGTAGTTATCAAAAAATAGTTATCTTTATATAGAGGCTTATCACAAGACCAAATAACAAGGAAACCACAATACTGTATAAAAATAGTTCTCTCTGGATGCTGCAAAAATATGTTCCAATGGGGAATGCAAAGCTCAGTTCAGGGCAATGGTCTCTGCGACCCTTTTTACTCACAGTTCTGAGATGTTGTCAAATAATCCACAAGAAATGTCGCTCCGGCGGGTTAGCGATGTTTTTCCTCACGCTTTGGTCACGGCCGCTCGCTAACGGGGGTTAGCGACGATTTTCCAGACGCTCGGCCACTGTAGCGATGATTTTTGGGCCGCAAACATGCGGGGCGATGATTAGGCCAGCGAGCCTTCAGCGGCAGCAATGCGACGATTTTCTTTACGCTCAGCAGCTGTAGCGATGATTTTCTGGCCGCAAACGTGCGGGGCGATGATCAGGCCAGCGAGCCTTCAGCGGCAGCGATGCGGCAATTTTCTTTACGCTCAGCAGCTGTAGCGAGGATTTTCTGGCCGCAAACGTGCGGGCGATGATCAGGCCAGCGAGCCTTCTGTGGAAATGTGGATTTTCCTGATCAGTTATGTCCCCTATCTTGGACCCCAACGGTTCTATATGCATGTTACAAGTACATGTATGTTCCCTCCAGTTCCAGTTTCGAAGACGCAAACATATGTGTGTCTACCGTCGACATGTTCTCTGTCAGATCCGCCATCAATGGGCTGGATATTCGATTCCTAAGCATGAAAGGCCACCGACTTTATATGGCTAAGTTACTCCATTTTTACAGTTCAGGCAAGTAGGCCCGATTCTGTCCTCAAAGCCTTTCCCTGCTCTCTGTCTCTGACAGCTTCAGCTTGAGCTCGCATCTGTATCCATGAACTTTGTCCTACTCCCTGTGCAGCTAACGGTGCCTGCCTCGGCCAGTTTTCGCCTGCCTGCCAAGAAGCTGTATTTCACCTTCGAATTATCTATTTTGCTCTTCAGCCGATGCATTCCTGTCTAGTGATTTAGGTAAACATTTCCTTTAGCTCACAAGCAAAGGACTCAGCCTTTCCGTCCTCCTGCAAGTGATTCATAGCCCTGCTGCCATGGAAAGCTTTCTGCCTCTCGCTTCTCATATAGACACTTAGGCGTTTGTGCACGCACACAGTCAGTATAGACTAGATTCTGTCCGAGAGTCCTTCCTTGTGGATAACATAGTTCTTTAAACATAGGATGTTAGATATGATTTGGGATTAGGTTGACTTGACCCCTCAGACTTCTCGTCTCCACATGTAGAGCTAAATGTAGAGCTAAATGTCAAGTCCCTTCACCCCCTAGTTGCACGTCAATTACACGTCATGCTGCTGCGCGCGCATCTATGCCAAGTATTATCTTATAGATCCACCTATGTCTGATAATCCTAACCAATCATGTTTCTTTTATTCCTTATTACGCCTAGTTTCGATTACGTACCTGTCATGTCACTTTTCTTATCAAATGTTACGCCTTCTACATTCGTTTCATTGTAATGTACTTATTATAAAAATGCATGTCTGTCAATAAAGTATTGTACTTCACTTCCTGAACCCTCGCGGTGACGGAACCTGAAGGCCGCGACTCGAGTCGGCCATTTTGAATGGAATAAAGCCCATTTAGAAACTCTTATACCACGGATTCTGCCTCTTGTTATTTTGAGCTATTTTACTTTATTTTAAGATCCCGTATGAAATTCAGTCCGGTAAAGAAGATTTTATTTACCACATAATGGCGCCCGAATAGGGACACTTTCTCATCTCACGCGCCGGCGGTGCGTTGCAGGCCCGGTCTCCTGCCACAGCTGGACGGACCATAAACGCGTACCAGCAGGATTTCCTGTAAGCTCCCTCCGGTCAAGCGGGGGCGACTGAGGCTGCGATCAACCCAGACGAGGCGGTGAGAAGTGCGAAGTGTCCCGACCAGAGCCTAGCTGAGAGAGCAAGATCCGAGGTATACAGAGGCCCACCAGGTTTCTCGAAATCCCGATGTCCAGAGGGTCCGCTGTCCGCAGTCATCGAGTCCTGTCCATTCTCTGAGGCCTTTCGTTTCAAGGAGCTACTCGGTGAGTACCATCGCCGGGGAGGCGTGTTGACGCGCACATAGGTTGTGCCGGTCAAGACGGATTTGGGTACACGAATCCGGTCTGCACTGTTTAGCAGTGTATATGTACTGTTTAGCAGTATATCAAGTATTCCGAAGTATTCAGTTATTGTCAAGAATTCAGCGTGGTGATTAGTTAGGCAGACTGTCATCATTGTCGGTCGTTGTTAAAATGTTTAATGTTTAATGTTTAAAGTGTTCAAATATTGTGGTATGAATGAGTGTTCATTGTTCACTGTTCATTATTGTGTTTTTCGTATTAAGTGAGTTCAAGAGTAAGTATCAGATCAGTTGTCAATATGCCGCTCTTCTCGAAGTTAAGACAGATTACTACCAGAAAAGGGGTGCTTGAAGAAGCAGTTCCTATTCCTCCTAGGGACACTCCAGGGCATTTTATGTACCATAAGCATGGCTTAGATGCCATATTGTTTCTTGATCTATGGGTAGATTATACCAAGGGATTGCCGGAAAGTCAAAGGTGGCCCGTAGCGGGAACCTGGGATGCAGAATGCATCATGAAAGTGGAGGAAGAGTTATGGAAAAGAAAGGTCAGACAATCACAGAAAGACGCTGTTGAGTTATGGCGTAAGGAATCTCATAGACGAACAGAAAAAGCACGTAGGCAAGAAGAGAGGAGTAAAGAAAGTTCAAATAAAGTTCAAGAAAATCTATTAATTAAGGAAGGTATCCGAGTGAAATCAGAACAAGTAAATAGACAAAGAAATGCTCTTATGAATGGTATGTATCCCCTTCTAGCCGAAGGACTACCTAAGGCTGCTCCAGAGATGCCAAAAGACTTGCCACCCCCATTATTTCCAATTAAGGTACATCCAAAAGGGCATCCCAGAACCGCAGAAGATGTTTTTCTTTCCTCATATCTAGACGACGCAGCTCCCGAGTATGCTAACGCCACACCACATAGACCGTCTGGCGGAGGGGTTCAACGTCAGGATCAGGTATCTGTCCCCGTGCAACAGCAAGTCCCGATACAAGCTTCGGCAAGCACATCTGTTTCCGCATCTGTCTCCGCAGTCGATCCTACAGGGGTATCGACACCCATAGTTGCTGTGTCACGTTCAACGAATCCATTCACACCCGACGCCCCAGATGGGGCCACGGGAGGTGCTAGCAGTACCTTTACACCACCCAGAATAAATAAACTTGTTTTTCAAGAGTCAGCGCATTCACGTACACCTAAATTCGTAAGTGAACGTACGCTTAAGGAACTCCTTGTAAATTGTAGATATGACCCAGTGGTTGGTAAAGAGGACGAAATGGTCCTGGCATCATTACGTATCAGGCGAGCCGCAGAGTATTTAGCAAGGTTACCAGGAATGACTACGCATCTAGATAACATATATCATTTTGTTCAAACAGGACGAGATCCAGGATGTATTAACAGAGCTATGGAATTCCAGAAAGTAGAGATACAGGGGGAACTGTTACGTTTCCTCATAAACTGTGTGATCAGAAATCAAGACCGCCCGGGGGTAGACCCGAATGCAATGCTTATTCTTACAAGATGGAGTCAGAATATATCAGAAGGGAGACACGATAAGCAAAATTGTATAATAGCCATGTGCCGAAAAATGCGTAAAGAAATAGAGCGTATTCATGAAGAAAGATTGGGAACAGACGAGTTTGAGCAAGATGAAGTGTTCGAATGAGGGAATTCCGCAAGACAGTCAGAGACCATAGCCTATGTAGGCAGAGGAGGATCCTGTGATAATGCTAGATGTTTTTCTGATCCCATACACTCAGTATGCCCAAATAATAGCAGAACGTATCCGACGCCTGTAATGAATCTGAAGTCTCCAGAACATTTGTTTCAAGCCGCAGATAAAATACTACGAGAACGAAGAGGTTACCACCTCCTCGATTCCATGGATGAGCAAGAATTAGCCAGATCAGCCGTTCACTGGATTGACAGTCCTGAAAAATACGGTGATGAGACCGTAGCACACACGTTTTTTAATCTCAGTACAGATGAACAACGTTTAGCTGGAATATATATGATTCAGCAACTCCTCATATTATATAAGAGCCAACATGCTGACCCTGGTCCTTTACCTGATATATTAACGGAACTACTCACGAACAGATGGAGAGGTTCTAGTAACAAGCTAATTAAAGAGATATTAGTGTCACGTAAGCAGTATGTCCTTTTTGTAAGTCCGGATCCTCTCTCGCTGCCCCGCAGAGAAAGAGCGCCGTACTATATGGATAGACAAAATCCCCTACGAGAAGTGCACCCAATAAAAGGCGAAGACAATGAGTTTCACCGTGTATTTGTTTACACACCCATATCAAAAATGGAATTATTAGAAATGAAAAAAGTAGTACCTAGTCATGACAAAGACCCAGCGGGTTTCCACCGAGAAATTAAAGACATGTTACTGATGGGAGAGTACACCTTTCCTGATATTATGACGATATTAAAGGTGCTTTTGCCTGCTGGCATTTATGAAAAACTGAAAGAAAAAGAGTGGGAAGTGGGTGACCAAAAGATAGACTGGACAGCATTAGCAGAGGAAGAAAGGGGCCGAACTGCAGGTTCAGGGCTCGGGGATAAAGTTAAACTGTTACCAGGTTTACTAGTACAGGTACTGCCACGTTTATTAACTACAAAAAAGGAAGATTGGGGTGCAATCACAGCCTGCAAACAAAAGCAAGATGAAGACACAAGCGATTATTATGCTCGATTTGAAAAATGTTTTGGTATAAATAGTGGTATAAAAGCAAGTAGTGACTCATATCCACATTTATTTGTGACAAAATTAGTGGAAAATGCATTGCCTCCAGTAAAGAATAGAATATTGAAATTCGAGAGTACCTGGCAAAGTAACACTCCGTCGCAAATGCTACAAATGTTACAGTATCATCACAATAGAATTAGGGATGAACAAGAACACGAGCATAGACGCATGAAGGATACAAAAATGAAAATGCTAGTTTCTCAGACAGTACCAGCAGATGGTCACAAAAAGGGTGTGACACATTCTGGTGATTCTGCAGTTCCTGTAAAAGGAACCTGCAATTACTGTAAACAACTGGGCCATTATGTACACGATTGTCCAGTCCTGAAACGTAATATAGCTACAGGTATTGCAAAGGAGAGACCACGATTAGTTAGACAAGATCAGAATGAACAAGGAACTATGCAGCATGGACAGTCCATGCCAGTTCAGCAACAGTCCATGCCAGCCTCACAGCAACCCATACAGTTTGTGCCAGCTGCACCACCGTTGCCTGCTACTGCCACACAAACCACGACACGACAAATGTATCAGACTGCACAGTATGAATACCCTGAGTATCAGCGTTACGCATGAACCAGCCTAGAGAGGGAAGTTGACTTACCGCTTATCGAGATTCCTGTAGATCAAGAAGGACCTTATGTACATAGTGAATTATTAGGTCAGGATAGAAAATTCTTACTCGATACAGGGGCAAGTCGAACAACTATAAAACGTAGTGAAGTTCCAGGGGCACCCCTCTCAGGCTCTCAAAATGTTTCCCTTGGTTTTTCAGGAAAACCTATTGTTAATGAAGTATCACAGCCTCTACCACTTACGATAGGACCTTTGACACGAACTACAGATTTATTGCTTACTAAATCATGCCCAGAAAATCTGTTAGGAATTAAAACTCTGAAAGCACTAGGAGCCATAATATGTTGTTCTCCGGAAGGAGTAAGGTTGTTTTTACGTGATTTTAAAGGTCACTATGTGTCTAGAGACATGGATCCCCGACTACAGACTTTACCAGTACATCTATGGGCACAAGGCCCTGCGGATGTTGGCTGCATGAACATTACACCCTATCGAGTCACACTGAAAGCAGGAGTGGTACTACCACGAATGCGACAATACAAGTTATCGCATGATGCTGTAGTGGCTTTGCTGAAAATCATTGATGAGCTGATTGCCCAGGGAGTAGTTGTAGAAACAGACTCCAATGTATGTAATTCACCGATAATTCCGATTCTTAAACGAACTGATCCTACTGCCCCACCAGTGTACCGATTGGTTATTGATTTGCGTGAACTAAACAAGTGCATTGTACCACAATTCCCTGTGGTCCCTGATATATCATCATTGTTGACAGCAATTGATTCCGAAGCAACATTCTTTACTGTAATTGATCTCAAGAATGCCTTTTTCAGCGTCCCAATAGATCCGGAAAGCCAATATTTGTTCGGATTCAGTTTAAATGGGCGCAGCTTTAAATTCTCACGCGCTCCCCAAGGATTCACAGAAAGCCCCAGCATCTACAGCCAAGCACTGAAACGAGAACTTGACAGTATCCACATGCCAGTCAATACAGCACTGCTTCAATATGTCGATGATCTGCTGATCACCGCGAGAAGCGAGCCAGAATGTGAAAAAGCTTCTCTGACAGTTTTACATTTTCTAGCCGACAAGGGGCACAAGGTGTCTCCTTCTAAGCTGCAATTCTGTGTCCAGCGAGTTATTTATCTTGGTCACTCGCTGTCCAAGGAGGGAAGGCAGCTTACACCAGATCGCATCCAGTTAATTGCTAACATGTCAATACCCCAGACACAAAAGGAGGTGCGGGCTTTCATAGGCCTCACTTCATATTGTAGGCAGTGGATCCCTCAGTACGCATTTCTAGCAAAACCACTCATTCAGTTAACCACACAGGAGGCAGCCACATCGACTGTTCTCCCTTGGACTCAGGAGCATACACAAGCTTTTGAAAACCTAAAGGAAGCTTTATGTCAAGCACCTGTTTTAGCAACACCATGTTATAGCAAACATTTTACACTCTTTGTTACAGAACGCGAAGGTACTGCCTTGTCAGTACTCACTCAGGATCAAGCAGGATCACGCAAGCCATGTGCTTATTTTTCCAGTACATTAGATCCCGTAGCTCAGGCTTTGCCCGCATGCCTGAAATCAGTGGCAGCGACAGCTTTAGCAATCAGACAAAGCGATGCCATAGTATTAGGACACCCATTGACAGTACAAGTACCACATGCAGTAGAGGTTCTTGTGAACCGAACACAAACACAACACTTGACCATAGCAAGACTTACCGGTTATGAACTGACATTGTTTCAACCACACATAGAGATCCGACGGTGTAATACATTGAATCCTGCTACACTATTACCTGTAATTGGAACAGACCCACTAGCTCATGATTGTGTTGAAATCATTGAAATAAAGACGAAACCTAGACAAGACTTGACAGACGTTCCATTGTTAGATCCAGACCTGACGTTGTATGTAGACGGATCGTGCATGAGAACAAGTACAGGAGATTTAGTGGCCGCGTATGCAGTCACAACAGACACTGAAGTTATTGAGACAAATTGTATAGATACTTTGTCAGCCCAAGCAGCAGAAATTATTGCTCTAACACAAGCCTGTATTCAAGCCACAAATAAGAAAGTTAATATATACACTGACTCACGTTATGCATTCGGAGTTGTACACGACTTCGGCGTGCTGTGGCGAGAGAGAGGTTATTTAACTTCCCATGGTGCCCACATTCAGCACGGACCCCTCATTCATGCTTTGTTAGATGCAATACATCTACCCACTGCTATATCGATTATGAAATGTAAAGCACACACGAAGGTTACTGATACCATTTCTCAAGGCAATGATTTAGCTGACAGAACAGCTAAACAGACTGCTCAGAATCGCACATTAGACATGACAAAGCCAATAGTTCAGACACCAACACAGTGTATGACAATTAAGGATCCCGCACTTGACGTAATTGACATACAGACACATGCCACAGCAGAAGAAATAAAGAAGTGGACTGAACTAGGAGGGATCCAGACAGATCAAGGATGGATGACGAAGGAGAAATCTGTATGGTTTCTCCCTGATTCCATGGTTCAAGCCATTATAGCTACAGTTCACAGTCCAGCACATTTAGGAGAGAAGGCTATGCTAGACAGCATTCAGCACATTTGGTTCAACAAACATTTACGAGCAGCAGCTAAACAAAAAGTTCGTACCTGTATGATATGTTGTCAGTTTAATCCAGGAAAGAGTGTTCCCGTAGAGCAGGGTGGATTTCAGCCTCCTGACCATCCTTTTGAAGTCCTCCAGATGGATTATATTCAGATGGAACGTTGTCGAGGATTCAAATATGTTCTCGTAGTTGTCTGCGCTCTCTCCCGTTGGACAGAGGCGTATCCCGTATCAGATTACACTGCCCCGACTACTGCCAAGCAGCTAGTTCGAGAATTCTTCCCACGGTACGGTTTACCACGTGTTGTATATTCAGATAACGGCCAGCCTTTCGCATCCGAATTAATGAAACATGTCTCACTTTTGTTGGGATATCAGTGGAAATTCCACTGTGTCCGACACCCCGAGGCAGCAGGTCTCGTGGAACGACATAATCAACTTTTAAAAATCAGACTGTCTAAAATATGTCAGGAAAAAGGTGTGGACTGGATAGTAGCCTTACCAGTTGCGCTATTTTACATGAGGATGGTAGCACACTCTCGAACAGGGCTATCCCCTTATGAGGTGATCTTTGGTAGACCACCGAATATGTGGGGGACGCCTATACCCCGTAAAATAACTGATGTTGACTGTAATATGCTGACAGATTACCTGGCTTCCTTGATGTCTGCACTACAATCTTGTCGTTCACAGGTAGTCGCAGCTTTTCCCGACAACACCGAGGTGAAACCTCATGACGTAATTCCCGGCGATTATGTTCTCGTCAGGAATTTCGATCGGAAAACCCAACTGGAGCCAAGGTGGAGGCTTCCTAAGTTGGTCCTGCTGACGACCAGAACAGCTGTGAAGATCGAAGGGAGAAAGGGCTGGGTGCATTCCAGCCATATAAAGAAATTTCATGGACTTCCTCCTGACACAAACAGTACTCCCCGTGTGTCTTCCCCCATTGACTCAAAGCTACCTTTGGCTGAAGCCAGTAGCACCGAACTCTATAAGCAGAAACTCAGGTCCAGATCCAAACTGTCGGACGATTTGATTGTTTAAGTCCTCTCCAAGGTGAAGCGGTTGAATCTGTCCCGACATGTATCCCTTAGGTCTGAATGATGTAGAGTCCAGAATCATAATGAAACGACATGCTTATTGTAAATTACTGCGTAGCCACTGTATTGTGACTTTATTAATTTTGTTTTTCTTGAGTTTTTTAATAGTTACTGCAAGTATATTGTTGCATATGTATTATCCTGTTTCTAAACGTGCTTTCAATATAACTGATGAACATTCTTTTAGTGAATTACCCCCACATGAGTTGTCCTATAGACTTGCGCTGCGCACCAACACCTTCATTAGTATGTTACATCATTCCCATCAGACTAGTAATGCCACCAATTGTTGGGTGTGTGGCCGACTCCCTCCCTATCAGAATAACAAAGGAGTTCTGCCTTTCTTTCCACATCCGTTCACACACAATGGCTCCTGTGGAGCATGGTTTAGTTTATTAAATTCCATAGACCCAGACACAGCAGTTTATCAACAACATTGGATATGGGGAAATCTGAATCTAGTTTTATTCAAAGTCTGTCACCCTAATAAGGAGGGTCACCCCAGTAGAACAGGAACTGATTTAGAAAATGAAGTGTATAAATTAGGTAATTTTACGCCTAATCTTATGATTTTGAATGTCAAATCCGAAGTTGAACTAATTCTGCCCACTATGTCAGTATTTCCAGCTAAGGGTGAATTATGTGTAAGAAAAGTTGGTTCCATACACATGGGCCATAGCCAATGCGTTACTACAGTAGAATATAGTGATCAAGGTAAATCTTCATTTAGAGCTTCTCGCCATTCTTACTTTATATGTGGTCAGACGGCATATATGCGTCTGCCTCTAGATTGGGATGGTACCTGTTACATAGCATTCCTTTTGCCACCTGTTTTCCTAGCTCCCCCTGATTATTATCGAAATGTTCATTTAGTACACAATAGAGAGCGAAGAGATCTCCCAGTTGTCGATTATACTGAGACGGCATGGGACAAGTATGTAGATTTCAATAAAGGTATCTTTCCCTATATAGGTACAATATCAAATAGTAAGCTGATACGCAGACTCACCAAGACTCTTGAAGCTGTAGTAAACGAGACTATAGCCGCCCTAGGCAATCTGACAGAGGAACAATCAGTGATGAGAATTGTTGTTCTCCAGAATCGTCTTGTCCTTGACGTCATCCTGGCCGATAGGGGCGGAGCTTGCAGGGTCATCGGATCCAGCTGCTGCATATTCATACCAGAAAATTCGCCATCTGTATATAAAGCTATAACACGCCTTCATAAGATTGTAAGCCAGATACACGAGAATCCAGGCACTTGGACGTGGTCCGGGTGGTTTTGGAGTGTGATATCGGCCTGGGGATGGAGAGTTCTATCCTTCCTAGGTATTGGCCTTCTTATGCTCTTCAGTTGTTGTTTATGCCTGCAATGTGGACCAGCGATTTGTGGTCTGTGTGCCACATCATGCATTCCATATCACAGTTCTCGTTCAAAACACCGGAAGAAGAAGGAAGAAGAAATGATGCTCCATGAGCAAATCGATGGAATGATGAAGATTGATATCTCTTAAAGGGCAAGTAGGGGACAAGGAGGGAATGTGGAAATGTGGATTTTCCTGATCAGTTATGTCCCCTATCTTGGACCCCAACGGTTCTATATGCATGTTACAAGTACATGTATGTTCCCTCCAGTTCCAGTTTCGAAGACGCAAACATATGTGTGTCTACCGTCGACATGTTCTCTGTCAGATCCGCCATCAATGGGCTGGATATTCGATTCCTAAGCATGAAAGGCCACCGACTTTATATGGCTAAGTTACTCCATTTTTACAGTTCAGGCAAGTAGGCCCGATTCTGTCCTCAAAGCCTTTCCCTGCTCTCTGTCTCTGACAGCTTCAGCTTGAGCTCGCATCTGTATCCATGAACTTTGTCCTACTCCCTGTGCAGCTAACGGTGCCTGCCTCGGCCAGTTTTCGCCTGCCTGCCAAGAAGCTGTATTTCACCTTCGAATTATCTATTTTGCTCTTCAGCCGATGCATTCCTGTCTAGTGATTTAGGTAAACATTTCCTTTAGCTCACAAGCAAAGGACTCAGCCTTTCCGTCCTCCTGCAAGTGATTCATAGCCCTGCTGCCATGGAAAGCTTTCTGCCTCTCGCTTCTCATATAGACACTTAGGCGTTTGTGCACGCACACAGTCAGTATAGACTAGATTCTGTCCGAGAGTCCTTCCTTGTGGATAACATAGTTCTTTAAACATAGGATGTTAGATATGATTTGGGATTAGGTTGACTTGACCCCTCAGACTTCTCGTCTCCACATGTAGAGCTAAATGTAGAGCTAAATGTCAAGTCCCTTCACCCCCTAGTTGCACGTCAATTACACGTCATGCTGCTGCGCGCGCATCTATGCCAAGTATTATCTTATAGATCCACCTATGTCTGATAATCCTAACCAATCATGTTTCTTTTATTCCTTATTACGCCTAGTTTCGATTACGTACCTGTCATGTCACTTTTCTTATCAAATGTTACGCCTTCTACATTCGTTTCATTGTAATGTACTTATTATAAAAATGCATGTCTGTCAATAAAGTATTGTACTTCACTTCCTGAACCCTCGCGGTGACGGAACCTGAAGGCCGCGACTCGAGTCGGCCATTTTGAATGGAATAAAGCCCATTTAGAAACTCTTATACCACGGATTCTGCCTCTTGTTATTTTGAGCTATTTTACTTTATTTTAAGATCCCGTATGAAATTCAGTCCGGTAAAGAAGATTTTATTTACCACACTTCAGCGGCAGCGATGCGGCGATTTTCTTTACGCTCAGCAGCTGTAGCGATGATTTTCTGTCCGCAAACGTGCGGGGCGATGATCAGGCCAGCAAGCCTTCAGCGGCAGCGATGCGACGATTTTCTTTACGCTCTGTAGGTGTAGTGATGATTTTCTGGCCGCAAACGTGCGGGCGATGATCAGGCCAGCGAGCCTTCAGCGGCAGCGATGCGACGATTTTCTTTACGCTCTATAGGTGTAGTGATGATTTTCTGGCCGCAAACGTGCGGGCGATGATCAGGCCAGCGAGTCTTCAGCGGCAGTGATGCAATGATTTTTTTTTCGCTCTGTAGGTGTAGCGATGATTTTTAGGATTTAGCGATAATTTTGAGGCTTTAGCGACGAAATGAAGTCTACTGGTCCTGAGACTTCAGTCAGGGGGCTAGCTCTCTCTCTAGCCCTTGGGTGATTGCAGGTTCAAGATTAAAAAGTTCTCTTACAGCTTCTTTTCTCTCCTTTTTCCAGTCCAATGAAAACTACTGCAGAACACAACACCAGGACAGTCCTTTCCTGCAGCTTTCTTCAGTTCCACGGACAGAGGTTGGTCTTGAGATCCAGGGGCAATACAAATTGTAGGGGTTTCAGCACAGATATTTATACCCAAAAGTCTTTGTTCTAAAGAGTCACAAGTCACTGAACCCAGCCAGAACCAGTTCTGCTCAGCCCTGGAGCACTTTGTTGACCAGGCTGCTTCTTTCCTTTCAGGGTGCAGGGCAGAGACATCAGACGCACCACAGGAGGTGGAGCCAGCATTGTGGAGGGAAGGCACAGCCCTATTCAGGTCCCAGGTGCAACTCCTCCCACCCATCTAGATGCAGATCACTCCATTCACTACTGGGACACCTCACCCTGTCTCCTGGAATTCCCCAGCCCTGTCACTCCAAACCCAGACAGCCAATGCACATAACAGCAGAGCACACTGGAAGGCTTAGGCAAGAAAATACCTACTTTCTAAAAGTGGTATTTTCAAACACAGAATATAAAAATAAACTTCACTAAAAGATGTGTTTTAATATTCTGAGCTCAGGCATACTAAATTTGTTTTTCTACCATGTTCTATGGGACAGTTAGGACTATAGAATGTAATAGCCAAACCTCCCATTCTGGCCTATGGAGAGCAGGTAGCCTTACAGTTGTGAAAAACGAAATTGGGTGTAATTCACTACCAGGACATGCTACACACATCAGAGCATGTCCTACCTTACACATACAACGCACCCTACCATAGGGGTGGCTTACATGATGCCAAGGGAAGGTTCAGGGGCTGGGAAGTGGGTGCACAACACAGCCAAGATGGCAGTTCTAGACTGCACACAGACACTGCAGTGGCATGTCTGAGACACACTTTACAAGCTGCTTCTGTGGGTGGGCAACTCAGCGCTGCAGGCCCACCAGCAGCATTTGGTTTACCAGCGCTGGGCACACACAGGCCACATTACTAGGGACTAACAGGTAAACCAAATAAGCCAATCATGGATATACCAATTCACATGTCATATTTACACAGGGAGAGCATATGCACTTTAGCACTGATCAGCAGTGGTAAAGTGCCCAGAGTCATAAAATCAACACAAACAGGTCAGAAAAAATACAGGAGGAAGGCAAAAAGTTTAGGGATGACCCTGCAAAAAGGGCCATTTCTAACACAACCCCCTTCCAGCCAAAACACAGGGGAGACCAATCACTACCTTGATGGGCTTCCCTGCTTTGGGCGATAGAACATGGATCTGGCCTGCGACTACAGGGGCATACTCCAGTTCTACGCCACTCCGAACCCTGTGGGATCCCCTGGTCCACACTCTCAGGGCCCACTATGACAACCAATGGGGAACTCTTCCCCTCACTTGTGGACACCACCTGTGCAGCACCTAACTCAAGCTTGCTCACAGGGGTGTCCCAACAGAGAGACAGCAAGCAACAGTTGCCACTGATTGTAGTCAGCGATGAGACCCAGGCCCTATACCTCTCAGGGCTCTCACATTTCGGTGGCATCAGAGAGCGGGGGGAAATAGCCCCAGGTGCCAGGTACCTTTTGTCCACTCTCCCTCTCATCAGGACAGGCAATACACCCTGACACCGACCCAGCAGCCCTGGGCCTGTACCCAGCTGTGGGGCCGGAGACTGGGGTGGTCTTTCCCACACGGGGTCCTCCTCTTTGGGGCTCGGTACCCTTCCACCTGGAGCGGTACCCCCTTTCAGAATTTTCAGGGCACCTGTGGCAGGTGTCCGGCACAATTCGCCCACCAGTTCAGGGGTTCTATCCTGCAACTGGCATCCCAGCATAGGGTCTGTACCCTTAGACTGGGCGGAGGTCAGGGGTGAGGCTGCCCTCTCCCCGCCCCCTTTGCTGGGGCCCTGCACCCTCCCACCTAGAGAGGTGCCCCCATAACACAAACCGGTAGGGGCACTGTTAGCAGTTGCCCCTTCCTCCAGGTCAGGGGCGACACCCTGGACCTGGCCCTCCAACCCAGGGTCTGTACCCTTAGGCTGGACCTGTGCCTGGCAACCCAGGACTTCTGGGGCAGTACACCAATTCCCCCCATGGACAACATACTCCTCTAGAGTTGAGCAACAGACTGCCTGGCACACCAGGACTTCCTGGGGAGCACCCAGGCCCCCCTCGAGGGAAACATACCCCTCCACCGGTTCAGGGCCTTGACCCTGCAACCGATCTACCAACCTGAAAAACCCCTCAGGTGGCACCGGGGTCAGAAGCGAGGACTTCCTCCCTCTGCAACCCCTTCCAGCATACTGCACCCTCCCACCTAGAGTGGTGCTCTTAGAAAAAAAAATGGTCGGGACACTGCTTACAGTTGTCCCTCCCTCCAGGTCAGACAACACCTGGACCTGACTTCCCAACTCAGGGACCAACCCCCACGGTTGAACAACTGCCTGGTGAACCAGGACATCCTGGGCAGTACAATCACCCTCCCCGAGGGTAACACAGAACTCCTGTGTTGCGAGACAGTCTGCCTGGCACAGATCTCCTGGTCCCTGTCCAACTGACAGGGTGCGAAGATCTCCCAGGACAGAAGTGGTGTCACCATGGTCATTCCTCTGGGGCTCAGCCCTCCTGACTGGCCCCTGACCCACTGGTTCTCCCACTGGGGGCTCCCTCCCCCTCTCACCCCTCAAACTGGACTTCTGCACCCTCCCCCTAGGAGTGGTACGGCCAGACACAAGATCTGATGGAGGCCTGACTACGGGCACTCCCAGCTCACCTAACACGGGGAGACTCCCCACAACTGACGGTCCATCCGGACAGACTATCTTCTCTACCTGGTGTTCCCTCATGGAACCATCCAGTACTGGACACTGAGGTGGGGCACTTCGGGACCTAACCCACTCTCACTCCTGCTCCCATGAGACAGGATGTGAGGCCCTACAACCTCCTCACAACAAGGGGACCTAGCTGCATCACTCCGGACCTCTCCCACCCCTCTGGGTGGGAAAACCTTTGAACCACTCCTATTAGGGTAATTCCCTAATGCCTCTACAGAGCCTCTGGTACTCACCCAGAGATCTGCCTCCTGTGCCATCTCCCTAGGATCAGGCAACTCGCCCTCTAACAGGTGTTGGTTTAGTTCTGGAAAACAGGAACTCACAATATGCTCTCCCACAATTGGATTACACAGTTCCACGCAGGTGCTAACCTTCACCTCACAATCTAGTGCCTCACATACGTACCCCACACAATTCTCCTGAAATGGGCGAGACATTACATGATTGTCTCTATCACTCAACCCACACTCTTCTGGGCGATTCTCACACTCATACACCATGACTTCAACCACGGGGGGACCCCTCTCCCTGCACCTCACATCTAGAGTCGGTAGGGTGTCCTTCCCCTCACTAGGACTATGGGCTCCTGCGCAAGTTCCCCAATCCACCTCAGGGACACTGCACACTAATGGACCTACCTCATATCCTTGAATCCTCTGATGTAGATCAACCCCCTTCTTCGAGTCAGGTGCCACATCTCTGGGTGGGCACACTACACTGTCATCGTTACATAACTCAATTTTGCTGCCACCACTGGACCTCACCCTCACTGGTGAGTCCAGAAAATTAAAACTGCGCTCGGGGACAATCTACCCTCCCAAGCTAGCTTCTCCTCTACTGCTATCTGCGCTCTTTTGTGGAAATCCCTAACAACCTCTTTAGGAATGTATACTCTGCTCTCTGTCTGTACTACTGGTATGCTGCCACAAGAGGGACTGGAGGTCTCTCCAGTCTTTGCCTTAATCTCCAGCTCCCTCAATGCTCTCTCATGCTCAAGCTTTATTTTCATCATTTCAAGCTCTATCTTCCTGATCTCACGGTCTCTCTCCTTCTGACATTCTATTTGCATCTTAGCCATCTCCCTATTATGGCGTCTCTCTCTTTCCCTGTCCTCCATCTCCTCTGGGGACAGACCCCACGCCAACACACTTGTGCCCGGGCCAGAAAGCGCTTTACTACCTACTACCTCAATCACGTCATCCACATTCTCTCCCTCCACCACAGGCTCTCCCATATTCCTAGGGGCATCCCTGGCTGCTAGCCAGGCCTTCGGTGCCTTGCAGAATTCTTCTTTCCTGGTGAAACCTGTGGTAGGGACTGTAAATTTCTCACAACAAATTTTTAGCTCCTTGGACGTATAGGTATCTATCTTCTCCTCTTCCTAGGAGAACTCTTCTGGGTCAACAACTCTGGGCTTGGCCATTGTATCAACAACTGGCACTCTTAATCAAAAATAGACTCTAAAAAAAAAAATCCTCAAATACGTATGTGGCACGTTATGGTCTGCACTCACTAGTAGTGTACACTATAATTACTGTATGCGGTCACCAACGCAAGTCCAGATCCCCACCGCTGACCATCAATGTTAGAAATGGGGGTCTCTGGTTGGAAGTGGATGGCCACCGTCCAAGCAGGGACCCTTCTTTCTAAGTCAGAGTGAAGGGCTGCACCCCCTTGATAACCCCTGCTCCACCCTGTGGTAACGTAGCACAAGCAGTTAGGCTAATCTCAGAGGCAATGTGTAAAGCGTTGATAATCATACAAAGCAAATACAGTGAGGGTCACTACAAAGGGACACAACACAGGTAGTTATCAAAAAATAGTTATCTTTATATAGAGGCTTATCACATGACCAAATAACGAGGAAACCACAATACTGTACAAAAATAGTTCTCTCTGGATGCTACAAAAATAGTTCCAATGGGGAAGGTAAAGCTCAGTTCAGGGCAATGGTCTCTGCGACTCTCTTTACTCACATTTCTGAGATGTTGTCAAATAATCCACAAGAAATGTCGCTCCGGCGGGTTAGCGATGTTTTTCCTCACGCTTTGGTCACGGCCGCTCGCTAACGGGGGTTAGCGACGATTTTCCGGACGCTCGGCCACTGTAGCGATGATGTTCGGGCCGCAAACATGCGGGGCGGTGATCAGGCCAGCGGGCCTTCAGCGGCAGCGATGCGATGATTTTCCAGACGCTCAGCAGCTATAGCGAGGATTTTCTGGCCGCAAACGTGCGGGGCGATGATCAGGCCAGCGAGCCTTCAGCGGCAGTGATGCGGCGATTTTCTTTATGCTCAGCAGCTGTAGCGATGATTTTCTGGCCGCAAACGTGCGGGCGATGATCAGGCCAGCGAGCCTTCAGCGGCAGCGATGCAACGATTTTCTTTATGCTCAGCATCTGTAGCGATGATTTTCTGGCCGCAAACGTGCGTGGCGATGATCAGGCCGGCGAGCCGTCAGCAGCAGTGATGCGACGATTTTCTTTACGCTCTATAGGTGTAGCGGTGATTTTTAGGCGTTAGCGATAATTTTGAGGCTTTAGGGACGAAATGAAGTCTACTGGTCCTGAGACTTCAGTCAGGGGGCTAGCTCTCTCTATAGCCCTTGGGTGATTGCAGGTTCAAGATTAAAAGGTTCTCTTACAGCTCCTTTTCCCTCCTTTTTCCAGTCCAATGAAAACTATTGCAGGCCAATCCAGGGAACAGCACACAACACCAGGACAGTCCTCTCCTGCAGCTTTCTTCAGTTCCACGGACAGAGGTTGGTCTTGAGATCCAGGGGCAATACAAATTGTAGGGGTTTCAGCACAGATATTTATACCCCAAAAGTCTTTGTTCTAAAGAGTCACAAGTCACTGAACCCAGCAAGAACCAGTTCTGCTCAGTCCTGGAGCACTTTGTTGACCAGGCTGCTTCTTTCCTTTCAGGGTGCAGGGCAGAGACATCAGACGCACCACAGGAGGTGGAGCCAGCATTGTGGAGGGAAGGCACAGCCCTATTCAGGTCCCAGGTGCAACTCCTCCCACCCATCTAGACGCAGATCTCTCCATTCACCACTGGGACACCTCACCCTGTCTCCTGGAATTCCCCAGCCCTGTCACTCCAAACCCAGACAGCCAATACACATAACAGCAGAGCACACTGGAGGCCTAAGGCAAGAAAATACCTACTTTCTAAAAGTGGTATTTTCAAACACAGAATATAAAAATAAACTTCACTAAAAGATGTATTTTAATATTCTGAGCTCAGACATACTAAATTCGTTTTTCTACCATGTTCTATGGGTCAGTTAGGACTATAGAATGTAATAGCCAAACCTCCCATTCTGACCTATGGAGAACAGGTAGCCTTACAGTAGTGAAAGATAAAATTGGGTGTAATTCGCTACCAGAACATGTTACACACATCAGAGCATGTCCTACCTTACACATACAACGCACCCTACCATAGGGGTGGCTTACATGATGCCAAGGGAAGGTTCAGGGGCTGGGAAGTGGGTGCACTTCACAGCCAAGATGGCAGTTCTAGACTGCACACAGACACTGCAGTGGCATGTGAGGAAATTTGATTTTCAATCACGATCGTATCGACCCGCCATTTTGTGCTCCGCCGCCATTTTGTGTTGCCCTCACTCAGGCAGCACGGCGAGCAAAGTCATTTCTGCTTTTCCTGCAGCATCGTGTCGAAATAAGCCTTCTGCCTCTATTTACAAAGCTGGTGTTAGGACTGGCCGAGAACACTAATCCCTGTCTGGTTTTTCTAATCCCTGTCTCAACTATCTGTTGGTTCACACTATTCTCTTCTGACTTTATCTTATCGTCTGGCCTTCGCTGTCCTCTGCCTGCATTCTCTCGTTTCACAACTGTCCTCCAAACACACAAAGGTGTCTCGCCACCTGCAAGTCAGTTACAAATCCGTTAATACATCAACCTGTGGGGAGGGGTGGCAAACACAGTTGGAGGAGAGGCTTCTTTGAGTTACACGACACTTCAGTTTTCCAACTTTTCCTATTGGTTCTGTTCTGTTTTCTAACTTCTCCTATTGGCTCCTTCTATATGTTTTATGTGTGTTCTTGGTTAATGTATATGTCACCTATGTACTATATAAGATTGTGCGCCACGGAGTGAAGTGGCAGTCTCCTGAGAACCTACCTTGTGTACCTCTAGGATAACTGTGCTAGCTGCAGCTAATAAATCCGATCTTTTACACCTCACAGAGTGTCCCGTGTCTCTGTGTAGCTGAGCAGGAGAACCCCGGAGATTAAGGCGTACCCTGCGCCGCCAGGCCCATAATGTTCTGGTTCTTTAACTGGCGCCCAACGTGGGGCGGCTTCAGTGGTAGTGGTTCTGCCTGAAGGTCGTGAGGAACCCCACAAGAAAATTCTGGAGGAATCGCGAACCACGTCAAGCGACCCCTGTATGTCGAAGTGGTCCAAAGGTCTTTTGCATCGTGGTTACTCCTTCCTGACGGCTACTGACGACTGCTGCCCTGACTGCCGCCCTGCCTTGGCCCTTCCTTTGGTGATGTATGGTAAGGCGAGACGATAGACGTGCCTCTGTTGGCGTAAGAAGACATCCTTAGTTAAGTATTTGGTGGGTCGCTCCCACAACTTTGGTCCTTTGTTTTTTTCTTTTGGTCCTTAGATTCAACTATTGCAATAGCCGAAGCCGAGGGGTAAGTGCATTTGTGCTGCGTAAATAGAGTTTACCCCCTTGAAGTTTGTGAACAGCCTGGTGAAATCACGAGATGCCTGGTCTGACTAAGTTTGGAAAACTTTGTTGCTTTGGTTGTAATAGGGATTCCCGACTTGAGGACTCTTGTCCGATTCCTTCGGTTGGAACTCCCAAATATGAGCTCTATTCAAAACATGGTGTTGGCCCCATTGCCTTTAACGAGACATGGACCCGATACACGAAGAAAGATGGTGTTTTAAAATGGCCAGAAAATGGTAGTTTCGAGCCTGATGTGCTAGATAATTTGGAAGCAGTTTTATTTAAAAGAAAAGCCCGGCCGGCAATGTTTGACTCTTTCCGCCTTTGGCGTAAGGAAGCCAAACAGAGAGAAATTAAACAAACAAAACGAGATAGGAAAGCACAGGGTATGATGATTATACAGGCTGCCCAGCAATTCAAAGATGACGAAATTAATAATGCGATGGAAATTTCAGAGAGACAGCATCGTATGGCGATAGATAAGTGCTATCCGGTATTGCCTATTTCCCCTCCCGATAAAAAAAAAGACTTAGAAGAAGATCCCCTGATGTCTCACTTATTGAAATTGCCTCCACCCTATGCGCAAGGTGCTAATGCACCCCCGTTGTTACAGCCTGTTCAGCCGCCAGCAGTACCTCCGCCTGCTCCGGCTCTTCCGAATTTGCCCTTTCCAGTATTACCGACCCTACCAGCTTTACCTTCAACTTCGACTTCTTTGCCCTCATCTCCCGAACTTCGATCTCCTGTACCTTCTGCTCCTCCTGCAATTCCTGGTTCTCCTTCTGTTAGTTCGCCTAATACCTTGTCCCCTATCCTCATGTCCAATTCTCCGTCTGTGCGTAAGCGACTCACAGATACTGTCACTGGTATTTTATCTCCTTTCTTTGAAGCTTTAAATATGTCTCCGGCTTTTGCTCGAAGACAATCTCGTAGTCAGTTCCCAGCTTCTGAAGAACGAGAAAAGTTGAACTCTCTCGCACACAAATGGATCGAGAGGGGTCCCCAGTATAGTGTGCCCGATATTATGTTTACCTTTTCACAATGGAATGTGCCTACGCAGAGATATGTTTTTAATGTCATGTGTGATACTCTCATTAAAGAATGGGAGGATATGAATTTGAGTTCGGTTCCACAGGGTCTGTTAGATGTTCAGGCTGACTTTGGTAAAGGACTTATTGTGGGTTCTAAGGCTGAGAATGCTGTAAGGACACTTATTACCTTTAGAACCTTATTGTCCTCTCAGACTTTCCTTGACTCCGATCCTTCGGTAAGGCTGACACTAAAGAATTATCCCATGAGACAGGTTCCTCCAGTATGGAAGGAAGAAGTTGCAGCTCAAGGTAATAATCCAGCTATTCCTGCTCACTTCCAACGTATATGGGTACATGTCCCCTGGAAGAGATCTGAAGTTTTAGCACTTAAACAGACTCTACCGGATCCTCGTAAAAACCCTGCAGGTTATTATAAAGAATTGTCACAGACTGTTGATGCTTGCATCATGAACTTAGCTGATATCGACATGTTGATGGGAAATGTAGTCCCACAAGCATTATGGGCTAAGATTCGTAGAGAGGATCACGTTCAAGAATGGGGTGGTGATTGGAATGCTATAACTGCCGCGGATGCAGCTCAAGTGGGTGGTGCCAAACCTGAAGCTTTGATTACAGAACTACCCGGTAGGATCATTACATTAATGAAAACGATGATGCCTGTCTTGAAGTAAACTGGGATAAACTGGCAGCATGCAAACAAAAGAAAGATGAAAGTGTCTCTGATTTCTTCACTCGTTTTGAGGAGACATTTATTGATCACAGTGGTCAAGATATGGCTACAGAGGGTGGACAGCGATTATTTGTGGACATGTTTGTATTTAATTTGCTTCCTGAGCTGTCACATAAATTGAAAGACTCTGAAAGTTCATGGGCTGTTTCTTCTTCTGCCAAGATAATGGCTACTGCTCAATATTATGAAAATAGAGATAAAGAAGAAAAAGAAAAGCAAGAGAAAAAGACGAAAGAATTAAAAACGAAGGTTCTCTTGCAACAAGCCTATCCTCCTCGTTATGCTCAGCCTCAGTTTCAACAGCCTCCGCAGTTTCAGAGGATGTATCAAAAGCCTGAGCCGTATATTCCGCGACCTTTGTTAGGATCTAATCAATGTGCTTATTGTAGAGAGGAAGGTCATTTCAAGAATAGTTGTCCGGTTTTATTGCAGTGCAATGGAGCACTATCTGCTCCACGGGGTCGTGGTGGCCTCCAGTCAGCAAACAGAGGTAGAGGTCGGGGTGTGTTGACTCAAGAACAGCGTTCCCTTCCTCCTTCGAATTCCATGAATTACTTTGATCAGCAAAATGTTAGGTCTACACAGTACTACAATGAAGACCATTATATTGAAGGTGAGAATGAAAGTCTTCATGCTAACTAGGACAGCCATGGACAAAGTAAGGGAGTTGTATCGATTCCAGTAGATCAGAATGGACCTTATGTTAATGTCACTACAATGGGTGTTTCAGAGCCATTTCTTTTAGATACCGGTGCGATGAGAAGTTCTATCATTCATTCTAAACTCCCTGGGGCACCTTTGTCTGGCTTAACGAATGTATCTGTAGGATTTTCCGGCGCCCCAGTTCGTAATCCGGTTTCTTGCCCTTTGCCTATTTCAATTGGTCCTTATGATTTAGAAGCTCCGCTTCTTTTGACGAATGGTTGAGGTGAGAATCTGTTGGGTTTGGACTTATTGAAAAGAATGCATGCTACAATATATTGTTCTCCTTCTGGTGTACATCTTACTCTAGGACAGAAACTGACTTCTCCAATGTATTTGTCCAAAGACCAGTTTCCACCTGAATTGCTCTCTCTTCCTGCAACGCTTTGGGCCACGGGTCCGAACGATGTTGGTTGTCTTGAGATTCCACCTTATGTTGTCACTCTCAAGCCTAATGCTGAATTACCACGTATCCCGCAGTATAGAATTTCTGCTGAAGGTGAAAAAGCGCTTTTGGAAATCATTCATGATTTGATTCAGAAGGGTGTGGTTGAAGAAACGAGAGGAAACATATGCAATAGTCCTATTCTTCCTATTCTTAAACGCACTGATCCTTCTCACCCTCCTGTATATCGTTTCGTAATTGATCTTCGGGAGGTAAACAAAATTGTTGTACCACAGTTTCCTGCTGTCCCAGATATCACTGCTCTGTTGACTATGATACCTTCCACAGCGACTTGGTTTTCTGTTATCGATCTAAAGAATGCCTTCTTTAGTATTCCCATTGCAGAAGAGAGTAGAGATATTTTTGGCTTCTCTCTTGGAGGCCGAAGCTTCCTGTTCAAGCGTGCACCTCAAGGGTATTGTGAAAGTCCCTCCATTTGCAGTCAAGCTTTAAAATGCCATCTTGATACTTTTCATTTGCCGTCTGGTGCCGCTCTTATCCAGTACATGGACGATTTATTAATCGCTGCTGATTCAGAAGATATTTGCAAGAATGTGACTGTTGCACTGTTACGTCATTTGTTCGATCTGAATCATAAGGTTTCACCTTCCAAACTACAATATGTCTGTCGAGAGGTTACCTATTTGGGACATCTCCTATCAAAGGAGGGACGAAGATTAACCCCAGAACGAATTCAGGCGATTGCGCAAATGTCTGTGCCATCCACACAAAGAGAGGTACGTGCCTTTCTGGGCATTACTTCTTATTGAAGGCAGTGGATTCCGAAATTTTCTTTGCTGGCCAAACCTTTGTTATTTATAAGAAACAAGGTCCCATTCAATTTTAAAGATAGGTATAATCTCACAATTTTCCAATCAAAAATTGGATCATATGTTTTATTCAGAAAATGATTCAGATATAATACAGTTGCTACGAACCAAAATACACGTGGTGAGATAAGTGAGCAGCCCGTGAGTTGTAAAAGGAAATCAGCCGATTTCCTAGCCGCAGGCAAGTGACTTAAAATGTGACTTTTTGTGTTTGTGAAAATAAAGGTTATTGAAAGTCACAATTGATCAACATCTCGTACTCAAATAAAATTTACAATGTATCATTAAGAGATTAGAGATGTGAGTCGACGACGTTTCGATCCCCAAAGTAGTGGTGGGATCTCTTCAGGACTAACCGATTGATGGAATGCCTGGGAAAGTATGCTGTGCAATAAACAGCTGGAGAGCGAGAGTTACAGCAGGAGCCGTTCTGTTAAGACACGATGGTCAATAGCAGCAAGACTGTGAGTTGCACGTGTATGCGCGCGTTGGCAATTGGTAGTTCTTGAAGGGGTGAAAGAGCGAAAAGGATCTCCTGTGCCACAAAGGAATTTCTGGAATTGGCGTAATAGGACTAAAGGAACCCTCAAGGTTAGGGATGGTGGAGAGTTCAGTCTACGAGCACTCTTTCCGTGGGGCCGGACAGCGGAAATCCAGTCGTAGGTAGTGGAGCAGTAGATTTCCTGGGAATTATGACAAGAACTGTCTAGGTCCTGGTACGGGAAAAACGGCAGAAAAATCGTCGCGAGTAAACAATCCTTCGTGCTGGAAACCGGAGAGCCAAGTCTATTCACGCCAATGGTGGATGATCTGAATGATCAGCTGGTACTCCGTAGCGAGGCTGATGCTCGAATAGAAGTTCCCGGGTCTGCAGCGAGTCAAACCTTTGTTGGCACTTACTTTGAAAGATGCACCTCAGCCCCTTCCGTGGACTGACGAATGTCAGAAGAGTTTTTCTGACTTGCGTGCTGCTCTATGTTCTGCTCCTGTATTGGGTACTCCCGATTACAGTAAGCAGTTCACACTCTATGTTCATGAGAGAGAGGGTTGTGCATTGTCAGTTTTAACACAGTGTTTTGGAGACAAACAACGATCATGTGCCTATTTTTCGGCTACGTTAGATCCAGTAGCTAAAGCCTTGCCTAGTTGTCTTAGAGCGACAGCAGCAACAGCAATTTCTATTCGACAGTCTGCTGGAGTGGTGCTAGATAACACTCTTATTGTTATGGTGCCACATGCCTTGGATACTTTACTAAACAAGACAAAAACGCAGCATCTTACGAGTGCTCGTTTGTCTGGATATGAGCTGACGCTCTTTGCTAGTCATGTGCAGATCAAACGATGTAACACTTTAAATCCAGCTACTTTGTTGCCTCTTCCAGTAAATAAAGACGTTCAAGAACAACATGATTGTTTCCTCTGTACTGAGGAAGAAACAAAAGGAAGAATTGACTTGATGGATACACCACTCGAAAATCCGGATGGAATTCTATGGGTGGATGGTTTTTGTTTCAAACTTCCTAATGGAGATACAACTTCAGCCTATGCTGTTACTACTTTATATACAAATGTGGAAACAACACGTATCAGACACAATTCAGCTCAAGCAGCAGAACTGATAGCTTTGACAAGAGCATGTGTGTTGTCAAAAGGAAAAAGAATGAATGTGTATACTGACAGCCAGTATGCGTTTGGTGTGGCGTTCAATTTTGGGCGTCTCTGGAAAGAAAGGGGATTCCTTACTTCACATGGCACTAAAACACAACATGGTCAGTTGGTGACTGACCTTCTTGAGTCACTTGCTTTGCCTGCCCAAATAGTGATTGTGAAGTGTAGTGCACACAAGAAGATTAGAGATGATGTTGGTCGAGGAAATGCATTTGCAGATGAGGCAGCGAAAAAGACAGCGAGAGATCCTACAAGTCGAATGTATGTTGCAGGTCCTGCGAATTGGGTTAGAGAAAGAGGAATGTATGAGGATACAGTAGAAAGTGTAAGGTCGATTCAGGAAAAGGCTACAGAGAAAGAATTGAGTAGGTGGAAAGAAAGTACAGTGATGTTAGATGAGATGGGATGTTGGGTGGAATTGTCCGAGCACCAACGTTGGCTGTTACCAGATGCCTATGTACTACCAGTAGTTACTATGGCGCATGGTCCAGCCCACTTAAGTGCGACGGGAATATGCAAGCTTTTAGCTCCAGTGTGGCAGAATGAAGGAATTCCGAAATGTGCAGAAAATGTAGTGAAACATTGTATTGTCTGTCTGATGTACAATCCAGAGAAAGGAACCCCAACTCCAGCAGGTCACTTTGCTCCTCCGACATATCCCTTTGAAGTGTTGCAAATTGATTACATTCATATGGAAAGGTGCAACAACCTCAAATATGTCCTGGTGGTAGTACGCCTTTTCTAGATGGATAGAAGCATACCCTCTGAAAGATAACACAGCTTTATCCACAGCTAAAGTTCTACTAAAACAATTTTTCCCCAGGTTTGGTTTGCCGCGCATTGTCTGGAGTGACAATGGGAGCGAATTTGTGGGCCAGGTCATGCAAAAAGTTTGTGCAGGTCTTGGTATCAAGCAAAAGTTCCATGCGGCAAACCATCCACAGTCAGCGGGTTTAGTAGAATGTTACAATGGTACACTTAAGCTTAAGCTTGCGAAAGTGCAGGCTAGTACAGGACTTAATTGGCCCGATGCTCTACCATTGGCTCTTCTATCCACCAGAACTGCAGTACACTCTCGTTTGGGACTTAGCTCTTACGAAGTGGATTTTGGGCGCCCAGCTAATATATGGGGAGTCCCTCGCCCTAAGAAATATTCAGACTTACCATATCCAATGTTAATTGATTATTTACACGACCTTACGAATAAATTGCGTGTTCTCCATCAACAGGTTCAGAGTGCATTGCCGGAGGCTTCCACAGATTCGGGTCATTCCATCCAACCAGGTGACTGGGTTTGCATAAAGAATTTCCAAAGGACGAAAAATTTGGAGCCCCGGTGGAAGGAACCTCGATTGGTTCTCATGACAACGAGAACAGCGGTGAAAGTCGAAGGAAAGAAAAACTGGATTCACGGCGTGCATTGTAAGAAAGTGCTTTTGCCTCTACCCTTCGATCAGTGGGTCTGTAAGGGTATTAGTGACTCTGAGAACGAAAAGGTTCCACGATTTGTACCTTTTAGTGATGCACGACTGAATGGAACATTGTCGGAAAAAGAGGATAATGACATTCTTCAGGAAGCAATTCCACCACATCGTCGCTTGAATACGACAGATCCACGAACATTGTTCCGAGACCAAACTGCACCTGATAAAGAGCGTTATAACCTAAGACCTAGACTAAAGAACACTTAAGATTTTCTCTCTTATGTCGTTTTCTATCCCGGTTGCAGGGTCACGGTAGGAGTCTAAGTTGCGACCTGAGTAGTGGCAATAGGCCTGCAGGACTTGCAGTGTCATAGGACGGCAGACAATCGCAATTAGGTGATTGAGGAAGATTGCCGTGAGCATCCACTTAGAAAGAAGCAAACTACATTAGAAAATAGAGAGAAAAAGGATAAAATGAGAAAAGAATCCTGTAGATTAATGTACAGTCGTTTTAGTATAACTTTATGTATTATTATATTATTGTGTATTCTTTTGGCGTGTATAAGTTGGATTGTTTATGCTCTGCAGCAAAAAGTTGTTCCTCCTTCTATCTCTTTGTCTTCTTCTACTATCTCTCCACATCTATTTCATACACTTCCTCAACATGAACTCATTAGACGAACTGAGTATTACAATAATTCATTTGTTCATTTATTACATCAACACGAATTAATAATTAATACAACCGACTGTTGGGTATGTGGACTTATGCCACATACCACAGAAAAAGGGATGCTATATTTAATTCTTCCGTTCTCCTATGAGGGTTCCACTTGGGCTTATTTTGTTATCTTTTCCAACGCCTATCAAAGCAAATTCAGACGACCCGTTAGTTCATATATTAGTGGTCCAGATTTTAGTCACAGCTCATTGATAAAGGGAATGGTAGCTATGGCTAAAATCAAGGAAAATAGTAGGATTTCCATTGATGAAAGAAAAGCATACACTAACTGGAACGTCACCCATTATGTTACTAGCCTTAGTGATAAGGTTAAACAGGGAAAATCTCCACCGATTTGGACTATACCTCATCAGGGCAATTTCTGTCTGCAGATAAATGGTCAGTCTGCTGACACCGTACAAAGAAACAGCTGTTCCCACACATACGTCTACTCCTCTCAGAACTCACCACCTCTAGTACCATCTCAGGGCACGTATTTTATCTGCCACGATAAGGCTTACAAGTGGTTGCCGACTGGTTTTTCTGGTACCTGTTATATAGCTTTCCTTCTTCCCCCTACATACACTGCTTCTGCAAACCATCATAAAAATAGATATGGCAGAGGGATTATTGATTCCAAAGACACAGCAGGACAAGAGGGAGGAGATTTCCTCAAAGGATTTCTTCCTTTTTGGGGTCCAATGGCCAACAGCAGAAATATAAGACAACTGGTTCGTGTTGTAGAAACCACTATAGACATCACTGTAGGAGCCTTAAGTAATATCACGGCAGAACTACAGGTGGATCGTCTTATGACTTTACAGAACCGAGTTGCCTTAGACTTTGTTCTCGCGGACCGTGGTGGAGTATGTAAATTGATCGGATCGAGTTGCTGTATTTTCATACCTAATGACGCTCCGACAGTATACCAAGCCATCTCTAAGTTACATTTAATCTCCGAGTCGATTCACCAGGATGGAGATTGGTCATTATTGGAGTGGTTTTGGGGACTACTGTCCAAATGGGGTTGGAAGGTATTAACATTCCTTGGAATATTTTTAGCCATCATTTTCTCTTGTTGCCTTTGTATGCACGGTGGCCCCGCCATCTGCGATCTTTGTGCTACTATGTGCATTCCTAAACCCAAGTCACAAAGGACAGAGAATATTAGAATGATGTTACAGCAACAGCTCGATGACCTCATGGCCATCGACATTGACTCAGATTAACGTGAGTCTATGTATCTTGCCTGAGTTCTGGCAAAAGGAGGGTCTGAGGAAATTCGATTTTCAATCACGATCGTATCGACCCGCCATTTTGTGCTCCGCCGCCATTTTGTGTTGCCCTCACTCAGGCAGCACGGCGAACGAAGTCATTTCTGCTTTTCCTGCAGCATCGTGTAGAAATAAGCCTTCTGCCTCTATTTACAAAGCTGGTTTTAGGACTGGCCGAGAACACTAATCCCTGTCTGGTTTTTCTAATCCCTGTCTCAACTATCTGTTGGTTCACACTATTCTCTTCTGACTTTATCTTATCGTCTGGCCTTCGCTGTCCTCTGCCTGCATTCTCTTGTTTCACAACTGTCCTCCAAACACACAAAGGTGTCTCGCCAACTGCAAGTCAGTTACAAATCCGTTAATACATCAACCTGTGGGGAGGGGTGGCAAACACAGTTGGAGGAGAGGCTTCTTCGAGTTACACGACACTTCTGTTTTCCAACTTTTCCTATTGGTTCTGTTCTGTTTTCTAACTTCTCCTATTGGCTCCTTCTATATATTTTAGGTGTGTTTTGGTTAATGTATATGTCACCTATGTACTATATAAGATTGTGCACCACGGAGTGAAGTGGCAGTCACCTGAGAACCTACCTTGTGTACTTCTAGGATAACTGTGCTAGCTGCAGCTAATAAATCCGATCTTTTATGCCTGACAGAGTGTCCCGTGTCTCTGTGTAGCTGAGCAGGAGAACCCCGGAGATTAAGGCGTACCCTGCGCCGCCAGACCCATAAGGTTGTGGTTCTTCACATGTCTGAGACACACTTTACAAGCTGCTTCTGTGGGTGGCGCAACTCAGCGCTGCAGGCCCACCAGCAGCATTTGGTTTACCAGCCCTGGACACACACAGGCCACATTACTAGGGACTAACAGGTAAACCAAATAAGCCAATCATGGATATACCAAATCACATGTCATGTTTACACAGGGAGAGCATATGCTCTTTAGCACTGATCAGCAGTGGTAAAGTGCCCAGAGTCATAAAATCAACACAAACAGGTCAGAAAAAATATAGGAGGAAGGCAAAAAGTTTAGGGATGACCCTGCAAAAAGGGCCATTTCCAACACTCACAGAATAGTACCCCGTTCGCCACAGCCCCCGCCTCCGAGGAGGCCAAGTCCCCAAGCTTCGGGTTCACTTTAAGTAGGAAAAAGCGCCTCCTCTCAGCCGAGGGGGCGCAATTAGTATTCCCCCATGAAAACGATGGCCTGCTGGGCCCAACCTGAGACCGACTCTGGGGAAAGCGCGGTGCCAGAGGACTTTGCCTCTTCCGCTAGGTCTAAGATTTTAGTAAGAAGGCCGCAGACGTCGAGGAGCTTGTCCTGGCAAGCTTTCCAGGACCTATCGATTCCCTTCTTAGGGTCTCGAATATATTTCTGAAAAAAAGTGGTCATTCTGGCATCAATCTCGGGAGTGATGGCTACCTTGCCAGGCAGGGTGGGGCAAGGGCATTCCGCTCACAGACAGGCCTTTAGCTCCTTTTTGAGGGGCTTCCTCATGCTGCTGGTGACAAACTGTGCCACCTTGTCACTCGGGGTCCACATAGAGGAGCGAGGGTGTACTAAATCCTCTGGGACAAGCATATCTGGGGGAGTGTCTGCCACCCCCTGGGGAGGGCGGCAGGGCCTAGACGGGCCTGGTTCCTTGAGGGACTCCATAGGGGAATCATCACCCTCATCATCACCTCCCTCAGGGGATAAATTGATAACTTCCTCTATCGGGTCTACCTGTGGTACAGCAGGGCGCATCAGGAAGGCCTTTTTAAGGCATTCAAAAGCCCCCATATCCACGGTCGCCTCTAGTTTCCTCTTAGGGGGGCGCGGTGGGGCTGGTGCTCTCCGAAGGCATAGGAATAGGCCACCTTCATGATACGATGCTCAAAAGGACCCTTAACAGCAGCGACAGCTTGGTGGATGGACGCATCCACCGCGTCACAAAAATCATCATGTATAGGGAGGACCTGAAAGGTCTCCTCTTCCACATAGTATCCTTCCATAGCACTGTTGGCTAGAAGTCTGCGTAGACCCACAGGTCCGCAAAAGCACGAAATTAGGGGTAACCAACCCTGGTGCCTACCACCCACTGAGTAAAGGGGTAATTACTGTGGTAATACGTAATCTGCCTGGGCCGGGCCTCTTATGGTAAATGACAGCCTTTCAGAAGATCAGCAACTCACTGGGAATTGCTACCGACCCTTGCTGGGCGTCAGGCTGCAGTTATTACTGACCCGGGAGCCAGGTGTCAGGCTTCCAGGCGGCGGGCTTGGTGCTCAGCGGGGGATGCAGTGACAGGAAATTTCTGTCTGTAACTACGTTCCCGCCAAGCAACAAGTTGCAAGAGGCGCTGTAGTGGCACCCTCTGGCGGCCAGCAGCATCACTGCAAGCCCGCTTTGGAGCCGCGAAAGGAACAATGAGAAAACGCTCCAGCGGCTGTAAACTAGGGGTGGGCAGAAAATTCCGCTCCGCCAGCGTAGCAGATAAAGCCAGCCACCCCTGCTCACCGGCCCGGTCCTTGCTTCTGAAAGCAGCCAGGCCGGGGAGAGCCTCCCCGGGCCCCGGTGGACCCCTGTCTCCAGCACCCGGACCCTCGGCTGGCTTGCAGGACGGGGGGCCCCCGCACCCCGGGGCCTGCCGGACGGAGCACGAGCCCCGGGCCCGGTCCCAGCTTCAGAACCCTAGCCAGGCCGGGGAGAGCCTCCCCGGGCCCCGGTGGACACCCTTCCCCAGCGCCCGGACCCTCGGCTGGCTTGCAGGACAGGGGTCTCCCGCTCCCTGGGACACTGGGACGGAGTACAAGCCCCGTGTCCGGGCCCAGCTTCCAAACCCTAGCCAGGCTGGGGAGAGCCTCCCCGGGCCACGGTGGACACCCTTCCCCAGCGCACGGACCCTCGGCTGGCTTGCAGAACGGGGGGCTCTCGCACCCTGGGACACTGGGACGGAGCACAAGCCCCGGGTCCGGGCCCAGCTTCCGAACCCTAGCCAGGCCGGGGAGAGCCTCCCCGGGCCACGGTGGACACCCTTCCCCAGCGCACGGACCCTCGGCTGGCTTGCAGGACGGGGAGCTCCTGCACCCTGGGACACTGGGACGGAGCACATGCCCCGGGTCCGGGCCCAGCTTCCGAACCCTAGCCAGGCTGGGGAGAGCCTCCCCGGGCCACGGTGGACACCCTTCCCCAGCGCCCGGACCCTCGCTGGCTTGCAGGACGGGGGGGCTCCCACACCCTGGGACACTGGGACGGAGCACAAGCCCAGGGTCCAGCTTTCGAACCCTAGCCAGGCTGGTGAGAGCCTCCCCGGGCCCTGGTGAACACCCTTCCCCAGCGCCCGGACCCTCGGCTGGCTTGCGGGACAGGGGGCTCCCGCACCCCGGGACTGAGCTGCACCCTAGGCGGAGCTCCAACACCGGGCCCAGCTTCCGAACCCTAGCCAGGCGGGGGAGAGCCTCCCGGGCTTCGGTGGACCCCCTTCCCCAGCGCCCGTACCCTCGGCTGGCTTGCAGGATGGGGGGGCTCCCGCACTCTGGGAAGGAGCCGCACCCTGGGACGGAGCTCCAGCACCGGGCCCGGGCCCAGCTTCCGAACCCTAGCCAGGCCAGGGAGAGCCTCCCAGGGCCCCCGGTGGACCCCCTGTCCCCAGCACCCAGACCCTCGGCTGGAACCAAGGAGGGTTAAGCCCAGGCCACGTCCTCTCCCCTACGGAGCCCATTTTTCTCGACTATTAAGCCCCCATGTAGTGGGGACTTAGAGAACCCCGGGGAAGGACAACAGTTGGAGCCAGGTCGCCCGGCCCGCAGGTCCATCTGGTCGCCCGGCCCGCAGGGCCATCTGGTCGCCCGGCCCGCAGGGCCATCTGGTCGCGCAGCCAAGCGACCAGATGGCCAGGGACCTCCCAGCCCCCAGGTGGCCTAGGAGGGTGCCGTGCCCAGTCGCCCTTGCAGTCCGGGCGATGGTGGCCAGGCGTTCTGAGGCAGCCGCTCGGGAGGGCTTCTTCCCCGGTGCTGCTCCTCGCCTCCCTGCCCGACCTGCGCGGGAGCTGCGGGTAGGGGAGGCCAGGCCATCTGGTCACACTGCCGAGCAGCGAGGGACGGTGGCCGCCGTCCCCGTGCCCCAGTGGGGCAGGGACGGGAGGGGTCATGCTCTTTGGTAAGATTGAGCCTCTGTGGTCTCCTCTATGGTGGCCGGAGGAAATGGGGACCCCACCCCAACCAGTCAGTAAAGTAAGAAACTTGGGAGTAATATTTGATGACAAACTTTCTTTCCATCATCATGTGAACGCTGTAGTTTCATCATCATTCAACATCTTAAGGAAAATAAAGAAACTTCTCCCATATCTTCCTACAACTACAGGAAAAACACTAGTTTCGACATTGGTGTTTTCACGCACTGACTATTGTAATGCCCTCTTCCTCAATGCTCAAAAAAAAATCATTTCCAAACTTCAAATGATACAAAATGCTTCAGCCAGAGTTCTACTAGGCATTCCAAAATTTAGCTCTGTCTCAAGACATTTGGACCACCTGCATTGGCTTCCGGTCAGAAGTCGGACGAAATTCAAGGCCCTTTGTATTGTCTGCAAGGCAGTAAACAACATGGGACCAAAATTTCTTAGGACTTCACTTAAGCCTCTATCATCCTCCAGAACGCTTCGCTCCAACACTGCTCATCTGCTTCACATACCCAGAACAAGGAAAGTTAACTGGGGAGACAGATGCTTTACCATCGCAGCTGCAAAATTATGGAATTCCCTTCCTCTTAACATAAAATCCAGTCCTACGTTGATTATCTTTAGAAGGCAGCTAAAAACATGGCTGTTTTCTCAAAGACACGACTGTTCTTAAATCACTCTAAAACTGCCCCAGAGTTCTACTTCATTGGTATCAGTCATAGCTCCTAGCGCCGAGACACCCATGGGTAATTGTAGCGCTTTAAAAATCGCATAAATAAATAAATAAATAAATAAGCCCCCGTGCCGGACGGCACATGGTGGAAGCAGCCTCCCGCAGGCCCGCGTTACCCCCTTCCGCGTCCCTCCCGCCGGGCCGGCGGCAGAGGGACCCCCCCTGGGTGTGGTGGAGGAGGGCGTCCGTGGGCACCCACGCACAGAGAGACAAAAGCTTGGCTCAGAGGATGACTTTCAATAGATCGCAGCGAGGTAGCTGCTCTGCTACTTACGAAACCCTGACCCAGAATCAGGTCGTCTACGAATGATTTAGCACCGGGTGCCCCACGAACATGTGGTGCACTAAGGGCAATGGAGGCGGCCCCCTTACGTCCGCGCTCTGGTCCCCAAGCGAGCGGCTCTACGCACCGCCCCCCCCCCGAGAGAGGCCAGCTA